>NC_054485.1:106623876-106928876 GCF_017639515.1 Carcharodon carcharias
TTTTTGCTGACAGATTCTGGAAAGACCTGTCTCTGGGCTCAGCAATGTTGCTTGCTTTTAGTTTGTGCGCTATTGGACCGAAAAATAGGCACCAGCATCATGGGGTAAAGGCTTATGTCAAAACGCAGGGCTGAGTTTTCGCTCCCGGGTTGGGAGCGCAGAGTCAGGAAAATCCCCTGCCCCACAAAAACAACTAGGGAGAAGCGCCCCAGATGTTCGAATTTTTGACCCAGGAGGGCAGCTGTCAGCAGGAGACAGGCCCGTTGATCCAGGAAACAGTGCAAAGACAGCTATAAGGGTGACTATGTGAAGAGGCAGGCTGTTTGAAAGGCTCGCCTTGGTGCTTCAGGACTTTAAGGAAAAGAGTAAATCAAAAAAAAAAGCCCTCTAGCCCTCACTACCTCACACACTCCTCATTCCCCATAGATGCCAACTTATTCCACATTATGTCCTCCCACCCACGTGGCCCTTCATACCCCCTGTGCCAACCTATGCCCCTCTACTGACCCCCATAGCCCTTTATAGCCCCTATGTCAACTAAAGCCAACTCATGCCAATCCATGCCCCTCATCCACCACTCTTTGTCTCTACACCCTGCATGCCGACCCACCCAGTATTCACCTTGGGCAGACCTCAGGAGCTATGCTGAGATTAAATAAAATAAAGTACTTTTGTGTCTATTGTAGAGTTTATTAAAATGAATAAGTTCATTCATAATAACCCATTCGATACATTTAAATTCCTTCAACTACCTAACCCTTATAAAAGCAAACATTTCATTCAAGTACTTAATCCTTCCTAACGTCACATGCATTCTTGGCTCCACATCAAAAACTTTATAATCACTTGGAACTGCCAATCACATGGTGAACTGACGAGGATTCCTCTCTGATAATGATATGTTGTGGAATCAGTTATGCAACACAAATTCTTTAATGATAGTCCTCAGGCTTATGTCGATAGAGTGACATTGCAAACATGGATTTTTTTTAAATTGCAAACCATTTTTAGAACATTTATAGGGCAGAAGATTTAAATACCTTGAAAGCATGACAGTTTCTCAGAACTTATCCACTTTTAAGCTAATCCCTATATATGCTTACCAACACCAAAGGGCACCCTACCCCTTCCAGAAGGTACCTTCCCTCTCTCAAAAAGGTACCTGGACCTCTTCCAAGGGTCTCCTTGGACCTATTGAAAATGGTACTCTCTCTACCTCTCCAAACACCTTCGGCAGCTTTTGACTTTTTCATCAAAGGTCTAAAGGCCACTAACAAAAATGTAATCTATTCGAACGTAGCTTCACTTTTCAATGTACAACATCCTCCATGAACCACAGCTGTGCAAGCTGCAACCTGCCCTCATTCCTTGCACCCCCACCACAACTCCCCCGGCAAAAATGGTGGGTGCTAGATTCTGGGATAGGACTTCCGGAATGCCGGTTCCGGCATCATTTTAGCTAAGCTGGAGGCCCTTTCAGTCCCTGCAAAAGTTCAGGCCACAGTATAACTTCCAAATTTAAAAAAGCATGCGCACACACACGCGTGTGCACACGCTCGAACACACACACACGTGCAAACACACACATACACACACACACACAGATCTTGCCCCTGTTTTAACCTAACTGGCTTGAAGGAAATGAGGCCACTTTTCGTCACACACCATTTTTCATGTTTGCATTGAAGTCACAGGGGACAAAATTAGGCAGTGTGTGAATTGGATGTCTGAACTGAACCTGCCACATTCCCAGTCAGGTCAAAATCGGGATTGACAATTCTAAACATCTTTCCGTCCTCCATCTCCCCGCTGCTCTCATTTCTAATTTTTTTTTTAGTATCTTAATTCAATTTAAAATCTTTTTTAATCCGTCATAACATATCTGATCTTTCTATGGCCAAGGATGTCAGAGTGGCTGCAGGACATTCTTTTGGGGGAGGGTGAACGGCCGGAGGTTGTAGTCCACACTGGGATCAATGATGTAGGTAGGAAAAGGGATGAGGCCCTGAAAGCAGATTTTAGAGAGTTAGGAAGGGACTTAAAAAGCAGGCAGTAATCTCAGGATTACTCTAGTGCCACGTGCTAGTGAGCATAAGAATAGGAAGATTGAGCAGTTCAATGCATGGCTGGAGAAATGGAGGAGGAGGGAGGGCTTTGGAGGGAGGTCTTTAGATTTCTGAGGTATTGGGACTGGTTATGGGGCAGGTGGGACCTGTACAAGAAGAACGATTTACACCTTAACAGTTCTGGGACTAGTGTCCTCACACTAGTGATTGCTGGCGGATTGCTGGTGCTGTTGGTGAGGGTTTAAACTAGATTGACAGGGGGTCGGCAGCCCGAGGAAAATATCAGAGTGCAGAGGAAAAAACTGGCAGTGGGAAGTAGAGAAGTATTAATTGATAAGGAGGATATACCAGAGAGAAATATCAAGGTAAATAGAGTGCTTGGAGTATTTGATAGAGTAGGCAATCGTAAAGTCATTAGATGGGGTCAGAATAGGGGAGAAAGCAAAAAAAAAAAGCCTAAATCAAGGTTAATGTGCATGTACATGAATGCATGGAGTGTTGTTATTAAGAGTGGTGAACTATAGACATAGGTTGGCAAATGGAATTGTTATATTATTGCCATAACAGAGATTTGGCTCAAAGAAAGGCAGGACTGGACATTTAATTTTTGTGGGTACAAGGTATTTATGAGAAACAGGAAAGGAAGAAAATGGTGGGTGGTGGGTGGTGGTGAGTGGCAGTGGTGGTGGTGATTAAAGGTGGTATTACAGTCCTGGAGAGAGAGGATGTTCCAGAGGGTTCAAGGATGGAATTTCTCTGGCTAAAGGTAAGGAATGAAAAAGGTATAATAACATTGATTGCTGTAGTATATAGACCACCAACTAGTGGAAGGGATGTAGAGAAACAAATTACACAGAGGTGCAAGAAATATAGAGTAATTATTGAAAAGGAAACATCATTTTTTCCTAATATTACTGTGGGATACTTTAAAGCAGGCTTGTGGGGCTGTGTGTATGTATGTTTGTGTGGGTGTCTAGTTTAATTAAACTGCAGACAGCCAGGCAGCAAGGTTTGAATCATCTAAGGGAGTGGGTGAGCTAAGTAAGAAATAGGCTAGAGCTAACATTGCATTTGTAGATAAATTGAGTGGTTGCTTTATTTTCAAAGGGACATGATAAGATGTTTTACAACTGGCAAGATAGGTGAGGCAAAGGTCATAAGTTTGTTTTTCCCGAAAGTACTGGCCACAAGGACAACATGAAAGATTTTTATATTCCAGGAAAAGTAACTTTCAAAGAAAGGGTGAAACAATGGGAATTACAGATCAAAAGGGGGAAAATATATTTAAAGAAAGGTGGAAAGTTGTATGGAGAGTGGCCATGGGAGATCTTGAAAGGTGGACTGTGTAAAACAGACCTGGGAAAAACAGCCTCCAGCCACCCCAGAGAAGTGCGTGCTTGTTAAAACAAGGTTTTGTTAAAAGCTTTGGAGTTGCAGTGTCAAGTGAGATGGAGCGAGAAGCTGTGAAATAACTCCCTTTTAACAACAGTAGGTGCATATGGTAATATTACTGGATGTTTTATAGATTAAGAATCTATTTGGACTGTTGCCTGAAAAGGGTGTTTATTTTGGGGTCTAGCTAAGTAGAACTCTTTCAGCAGCTGTTGTAAGACTAAATGTAACTGTGTAACTGAAATCTAGAGTGTTTAAGTTTTCTTTTGTTAGTAAATGTTTTAGTCTAATCTTTAAAATCTCCAAATGTGGTAGAGGGACCTTTATTTCTGACTTCAATGTACATACCTTCTCGTTGCAAAATCATTGTGATAGCTTGGCCAGGTTTCTGTTTGGGATTTGGTCAGCCTGGCAATTACCTTCTGCCATATCATAACATTATAATGGGGGACTTCAATTATCCAAATATAGACTAGGATAGGAATAGTGCAAAGGTACAAGAGGGGTGAGTGTCCCTGGAACATGTTCAATGTAATTTTCTACAGCAGTGTGTTTCCGGTCCAACGAGATGGAAGGCACCGTTGGAACCAGATCTGGGGATGCGTTGGCCCAAGTGGATCAATATTAGTGGGAGAGCATTTAGGGGACAGTGGCCACTGTATCATAAGGTTTAGGCTGGCCATGGAAAAGGACAAGGAGCAATCCAGAGCAGGGATAATTAATTGGGGGAAAGTCAACTTTAATGGAATGAGAATGCATACGAGTCATGTGAGTTGTAATCAAATGTTGGCAGAAAAGACAGTGGCTGAACAATGGCTACCTTCAAGGAAAAAGCATTGCAGGCAATATCAAGGTATATTCACTTGATGGGGAAAGGCTGAACAAATAAATTCAGAGTGCCCTGCATGACAAGAGAGATAGAGGTGAAGATGAAAAAGAAGAAGTGCGCACACAACAGATGTCAGGTCGAAAATACAATGGGGAATCAGGTTGAATGCAGAAGGACCAGAGGGGAAGTGAAAGAACTAATAAGAAAAGCAAGGGGAGAGCATGAAGGGAGACTGGCAGTGAACTAAAAAGGGTCTTCTATAAGCATATAAATAATAAAAGGGTGGTAAAAGAAAGAGTAGGGCCAATTAGGGATAAAAAAGGGGACTTGCACGTGGAGGCAAGGGAAATAGTGGAGGTATTAAACGAGTACTTTGCATCTGGCTATATAAGGAAGAAGATGCTACCAAGGGCTAGGTGAGAGAAAAGGTAATTGGTATACGAGAAGAATTTACAATTGAGATGGAGGAGGTTTTAGAAAAGCTATCTTCACTTAAAATTGATAATGTATCAGGACTGGAGAAGATACATAAAAGGGTGCTGAAGATAGTGAAAGTGGAAATTGCAGAGACACTAGTGATAATCCTCCAGTCTTCCTTCAACACGGGTGGTGCCAGATGACTGGAGGATTGCGAATATTGCATCTTTGTTCACAAAAGGATGGAAGCCAGCAACTACAGACTAGTCAGTTTGACTTCAGTGGTAGGAAAACTTCTGGAAATTATAGTTCACGACAAAATCAATAGTCACAGGCAAATGCAGGATAATTAAGGAAAGCCAGCATGGAGTCATTGAGGGAAAATCACGTTTAACTAACTCGTTGGAGTTTATTGAGAGAGAAGGTTGATAAGGGCAATGCTGTTGATGTGTATATGGACTTTCAAAAGGCATTTGGCACAGTGCCATATAAAAGACTTGTGAGCAAAATTCTAGCTTGTGGAATAAAAGGGAGACTAGGCACTTGGATAAGAAATTGGCTGAGTGACAGGAAACAAAGAGTACTGGTTAACGAGTGTTTTTCAGATTGGAGGAAGGTTTGTAGCAAAGTTCCCAAGGGTTCAGTGTTGGGACCCTTGCTCTTCCAGATGTATATTAGTGACCTAGGCTCTGATGTTCAGGGCATGATTTCAAAATTTGCAGATGGTACGAAGATTGGAAGCCTTGTCAGCTGTGATGAGGATAGTCTCTAACTTCAAAAGGACATAGATATGTTGGTGGATTGGGCAGACAAGTGGCAGATGAAGTTCAATACAGAGAAGTGTGAGGTGATTCATTTTGGCAAGAAGAATATGGTGAGAGTGTAAAATAAAGGGAGAAACTTTAAGGGAGGTGCAGGAACAAAGGGACCTTGGTGTATATGTATATAAGTAATTGAAGATGGCAGGGCATGCTGAGGGAGCAGTTAATAATGCATATAATATCTTGGACTTTATTAATAGGGGCATTGGGTACAAGAGTAAGGAGGTCATGTTGAACTTGTTAGAACTAGTTAGGCTTCACTTGGAGATGTTCTGGGCACCATACTTGAGGAAGGATATGAAGGCATTTGAGAGAGTGCAGAGGAGATTCACAAGAATGATTCCAGGGTTGAAGAATTGTACCTATGAGGATATATTGGAGAGGTTGGGACTGTTTCCCTTGGAGATAAGAAAGCTAAGAAGAGACTTGATAGAAGTATTCAAAATCCTGAGGGATATGGACAAGGTAAATAGTGAGAAGATGTTCCCACTCAAGAGACATGAAGAACTTAAGGATACAAATTCAAAATAATTGGCAAAAGAAATAAAAGTGCTGTGAGGAAAAATGTTTTCATCCAGAGGGTGGTTGGAGTCTGGAATGAATTTCCTGAGAGGGTGGTGGAGGCAGGTTTGATTGAGGCATTCAAAAAGGAATTGGATTGCTATCTGAAAATAAAGAATGTGAATGGTTATAAGTCAGGGGAGTGGCACTAGGTAGAATGCTCTTTCAGAGAGCCAGCGCAGACTTGATGGGCCTTCTTCTGCACTGTTAAGATTCTGTGATTTTGTGTTAAGTCCTTATACTCTGGTAAATAGCCCTTTTCCATAATTCCCCTTTTGCATTAGCCTGGATCAATGGTTGGCCCTGTTGGATGTCAGTAGATTGTGATTTTAAGATCTTCACCAGCGACATATTTAGACTGATACAGGATCAAATCCCACCATGGGCAGTTTGAGAATTTGACTTCAATTTGAAGAAGCTGCTGCCAGTAAAACAAAGTGACCATGGCATTGTTGTTTGTTGCTCATTAGGGAAAGACATCTACAGACTTTACCTAGACTGTATTTCAGGCTCACATGATTATCTCTTATCTGTTGTATCAAACTATCACAAAGATTAAGAAGAAACTTCATTCCATAGACCACATCAGCCCAAGAAGTCAGCCCCACCTCCGCCTTTTCTGGGCAACTGGAGATGGGTATCAAATGCTGGCCTGACAGCGATGTTCACTTCCCGAGAATGGATTTTAATTTTTCATTTTGATGAGATGATGAGCCGTGGCCATGTCTGATTCTTTAGTGGTTTGGGGTTGATGTTGAAGACCTTATGGCAGAGAATTGTCCTGACTTCCATTCATCTAATTTGCTGCCTTGGTTTATTACTGTGCGCGGATTGACTGCTGTATTTACCCACATAACAGCAATGAGTGCACCTCAACAGGTAATTCATTGGATTCAAAAACCTTCGGGCCTGTTCGGTGATGAATGATGAGGTGCTGTATAAACACACATCCTTTCCTTTCTTTTTCGGCTCCCACCATCTATTTTGAAGGGAGAAGCAAAGTTTTGTTTAAGAAGAGCTTTCATTGACTAATTGGAAGACCAGCTATCGAAGACTCACCAATTCATTACAATAGGGAAATGCTTTGCTAATGACAAACTGCAGTGACTTCCTAGCTTTAGGGCTTACAGCTATCAGCTGCAATTCACTGACTGGCACACCTGGATTCAATGCCCAGTCCAGGGAATTGAAGCACATAATCCAGTCTGACATGCCCAGTGCAGTACGGAGGGAGAGCTGGATTGTTAGAGGTGCTGTCATTTATGAGACACTAAATCCTTCAGGTGGATGTTAAAGATCCTACAGCCACTATTTGAATAAAAGCTTAAGTTCTCCCTGATATCCTGGTCAATATCTATCTCTCAGCCAACATCAATAAAAACAGAATATTGACATTTGTGGGAGCATACTATGCTCAATTTAACTGCTGCATTTCTTACATAAGAAGTGACGGGACTTCAGTTGTACTTCATTATTTACACCAACTTCCCCACATTTTCAAGGAAAGGATGGTGCTGTAGTGGTAGTGTCAGTGGTGTAGCAATTCACGGGTTTATTTGTACCTGGCTAATGCTGTGGGGCAATATGGGTTCTAATCCCACTACAGCAGCTGGTGGACTTTGAATTCAATTAATGAATCTGGAATTAAAAGCTACCTTGAAACTATCATTGATTATTGTAAAAACCCATCTGGTTCACTAATGTCCTTCAGGGAAGGAAATCTGCTGTCCTTACCTGGTCTGGCCTACACTTGACTTCAGACCCAAAGCAATATGGTTAGCTCTTAACTATCCTCTGAAATGGCTTAGTGCAACAAATGCCCACGTCTCATGAAAGAATAAAAAGAAGGGTGAAAATATTGTAAAAGCGCTTTGGGATATCTCATTGTGTAAGATACTATAGAGATGCAAGTCTTTATTTTCTTCTACTCATAAATAGTTCATGAAACACAAAGGTCAAAGGACACCAGACTCCTGATAAAGTGACAGGGAATGTCATGATATGTATTGAAAGAAAATACATCACATTTTCTACACTTTAACCTGCTTAGGTTTTTTTTCGGGCCTTTTACATCATTAGACCTGGGGAAGAAGCTGAACTGAAGAGATCTGGAAATGCTCCCAAACCTGTACATAGCACCATTCTGGAGCTTTGCTTGATATGTTTGCTAGGCAGAGAAAGCATTGGAAGAATTTCTCTCCAAGAGAGGGAAAAGCCCAGACAGATCCCACGAAGGCAATCAAGAGATATTAGGGATAAGGTGGGCAAGTGGAACTGGGGCGGAAGGTCAGTCACGATTGTATTGAATGGTGGGAGCAGGCCTGAGGAGCTGTATGGATTGTGCTCTGATTTCTTGTGCTCTTCTGATTGAGCAAATTGTTCATTCTGTATTGAGGAAAATCTGAACAGTCTTTTCTTGTCTTGTATGCTTATGGAAAAGAAACACTTCATATTTAGACAGCTCCTTTCATCATTTCAGGATGTCCTGAAGTACCCTCCAGCTAATGAAGTGTAGTCACTAATACTTATTCTTCAACCAGCATCACTAACACAGATATATGCTCATGGGATCTTGCTGTGTGAACATTGGCTTTTACAAGAGTAACTATATTCCCAAAAGTAATTAATTAGCTGTAAAACACTTTGGGAAGTCTTGAGGTCATGAAAGGCCATAAGTACAAGTTACCTTTCTCCCTGCTCCCTGATGGTACCTTTAGTTCTTGAATGTCTCTATAACCCTGTTAACCTGGCACACTCTCACACTGTCAAGGTCAAGAACACCTCCCAGTCAGCAACCTCCAGCACTGGCTGTATCTGTACTGATGTTAATCCAGTTTCCCATTCTATAGTATTAGTAACTTGTCCCAGTCAACACCATTGGTTGCTGACTACTGAGAAATGCTGTGGACACCCCTGGCCTTTTTAAAAAAATTATTCTTTCATGGGATGTGGGTCTCACTAGCAGGACCAGCATTTGTTGCCCATCCCTAATTGCCATTTAACTTAGTGGCTTGCTAGGCAATTTCAGAGGGCAATTAAGATTTAACTGCATTGCCTGTGGGCCTGGAGTCACAAGTAGGTCAGAGCTGACTAAAGGGCATAAATGAATCCAATGGGTTTTCATGCTAATCAACAATGGTTTCATGGTCACCATTACTGAGACTAGCTTTGCAATTCCATATTTATCAACTGACTTCAAATTCCACCAGCTGTCATTTGAACCCCTGTCCTCACAGCTTCTGGATGACTAGTCCACTGACGTTACCTCTGTGCCTCTGTCTCCCTGCTAGCCTATAGATTAACACATGAGATGAACAAAGTGAGAGAGGGCGACTGGTCCACACACTTAGAGACAGCATGAGTCACCACAAGAACGCATGAGAAAGAGGAGAAAGGAAAGAATTATGAACAAAGAAAGCAATTGTTTTGCTGTGTTAAATCTCACGATATTGAAGAGATGTTGATGAACTACAGAGTTCCTCTGGACCCGGGCTATCAATTCTAACCTTGTTCTCTCCTAAAGCCTTACAGGATGGAGGGCACCAAGTGCCCATGTCACCTCCACCTTACCCAGTGCAGGAGGCCTCAGCTAACGGCACATCGCCAGCCTACTCTATTCCAATGCACCCTTCCACGATGACACTGGCCACAGATGGCTTCGTCCAGGAGACACAGTTCAATGGATCATCGCAAGGGTATGCCATACCCACAAATCACCCAGCGGGGCCAATGGGGTCAGCAGGGTATGGGTACCAAGGCTACCCCATGCAGTACCAGCCCTGTGCTGCCTACGTGCCAGTTTATCCAATGGCAAATGTGAGTAAGACTCCTGTATAAAAGTTAATACAGGGGGTGGCGGGGAGGGGGGTGTCGGTGGCGGGGAGGTGGGGGAGGGAGGGTGGGATGGTTGTTGCGGTGAGACAGATCCCACATGCTGCCGTTGCAGGATCAATGAGATTAGTGCTGACTTCATGTCTTCCCATGCAAAGTAACAAAAGGAGTCAGAGGCTGAGTAATAGTCTGATAGACATGATGTCAACATTCCTTCTAGGACCGTAGCCATGATTATGCCAGACAACCGGGGTTAGTCTGACAGGCTGGGTGAGCTTATGGATTCCCACGACCCAGGTAGGGTACCACCCATTATCACAGTGTTGCTTGTGGGATCTTACTGTGCATAAGTTGGAGGCCGCAATTCCTACGTGACAACAATGACTACACTTCAAAAGTACTTCATTGGTTGGACAATATTTTGTGATGTCCTAAGTTTGTGAACGACATTATAGGAATTCTTTCCATCTTCCCTCCCTCCCTTCCTCCTTTCTTCCTTCCTGCCATCCTTCCTTCATCCGTTTCTCCCTCCTTCTCTTCTTTCCACTGCTCCTCCCTGCCCCTCATCCTTCTGCCTTCCTCCGTCCATCCCTCTCTTCCTTCTTCCCACCTTCCTCCCTCTCTCTCTTCATCCTCACTGAAGGTAGGCATTAGAAGTACAAGTATGATTGTGTATGATTCTTTTGACCACTTAAAATATTACTGATGAAACTGGGAGATGTGTATGCCTGAAATTCCATTTGGACAATTAGCCCTAACAGTGAGTATTAAATCGATGGGCTTCAGATGGCACAGGAAAGCAGGAAATGCCAATTGGGTAGTAACATGGACTTTAACACGGTTGGTGTGCAGTGTTTCTCGTAGGTCAAGTAAAGATAAGAATAAATATGCAATTAATTTTGCACAGGGAAAGCTGTGGGCAATAGGCACATCTAGACGAGGAGATTGTGGGATATATTGCTGAAATTGTAGTTTGTTTGTGATTTAAATTTCACAGACTAATTAGAATAGCCGGGCCAGTATCAGTCACAACAAAGGAGGGGCAGGAAAGAGCAAGATTACTTACCTCACACGTTCCTTATTTATTCATTCTAGGGATGTGGGCGTCACTGGCAGGGCCAGCTTTTATTGCCAAAGCTGGATTGTTTGGTGGTAAGGTGGTAGTGGTGGGGGCAAGGCTGGCTGTGGATGGGAAGCAGGGAAACCTGGGGAACCTTGCTGATAGGTGGTGAATGTTCCAACCACGTTGTGGGGGGAAGCAGACACCAGGGATGTAGCCACGGTGCTGAATGTGTGCTATTTTCTGTGCTAGTTGGATGCCCTTCCCTGTTAAGTCTGAGTGGGCCAGCTCTGGAAGGAACTGGAAGGGTACAATTTGAACATTATGGCCAGTATTGCAGCATAAGGAATGTCAGGGCTTCTGTCTGTACAGTGATTCGAATTACTAATTACTCAGTGGGAAAGGAGGTCGGGGATTTCCTTCCTCTTGTCCTTACACTGATTTAAATCACCGATGACTCAATGGGATAAAGGTCAGGAATTTTAGGACTTCCTTCGCTGCTCCTCTAACTCCAGGACTGACTGTCTCGAGTGCTGTCAACAATCAGAAACTGTGCTTCTCTTCTACGCAGAATATGGGGCTGTATCTCCCAGGAAACAATGGGATCACATCAGGTGGGCAGCAGATGCCAGCATCCATCACAATGATGAACCCTCCGCGACCCCCTCACGATTACCTACCCATCGCAGTGTTGACTACAGTGTGCTGTTTCTGGCCAACTGGGATTTTTGCCATATTCAAGGCGGTACAGGTGAGTGTTGGTGCTGCCTTGCTCCCTGCCCTATGTAGCCTATTAGCAGGTGTCCCGTAAATGTACACTACTGTCCGATTTTAGATTGACTTTATCACACTTAGGTGTCTTGTTTTTATTGTCCCAATCAGGTTCCCCATCAATGTGCATTTTAAGGAGGAAATCGTGCCATCGGCATCTCTTTTAGAGGAGAAGTCACATAGACACCATTCCATAGTGTGCTGTATAGTCTCTGATTGAATCACTGCATCAGTCTGATATTAACTGGGGTTATTGTAAGTGGTGCTTCAGATCTCCCATGTCTTTATATTAAGCAGTTTTCCCCTTGCTGAAGCGTCATGGACATCTTGAAAATGCCACAACAAATCTTGACCAGGTATACATATAACAATTAGAGAGGATGGTGGTGTAGGGGTGATGTTGAACTAATGACATCCATCTGTCTCAGGAGACGATGGCCTGTGTCTGCAGTGCATGTAACTCCTGGGTTGAACAACATCTGTTGTGGCTGTTGATGCTGATTTTGAGTTGCAGTCCCCTCCCTAGCTAGCACAGATGAATAGCCTTGTCCCAAGGCCAACTAATGACTTTTCCTTCCTCTTTTTTTGCCAGCTGGTCATTTCATTTGAGCCAAGTCTCATTATGTATGCTTGACTGAGAGTCCAACCATTCGAGTATGAAAACACCTGGCCCCCAGAGAAAACATGGTTTGATTGACAGTTTAGGCTCACTGATCTCTGCTGTCAATTTCATAATGTTTGTTAAATGATTTCAGGGGTTTGTGGTTTGTGTTATTGATACTTTAGAGAGCCTGGATGATTGATACTTTTATTAGCTTTTACGTCAACATAGGAGAAAGTTATAAATGAATTACCTTTCTTCAAAGTTTTTTTTTACACACCTCACTATTCACTATAGGGTTCATTGGTTCTAGAGAGTGTACAGTGAGTCAATGGGTGTGGAAGTGCAGAGCATGGCATAGGGGACATGAAGGACCATGGCTGGTGAGTAAAAGGACAGAGCTCAGCATGGGGCAGTGAGGGGCCAAGGGGGTTGGGTGGAAGGGCAGAGCTTGGCATGGGGGCATGAGTGACCATGAGGGTGGGTAGAAGCTAAGCATAGGGGGTCATGGGTATTGGGTGGAAGGACAGAGCCTGGCAAAAGGGCATGAGGGCCCACCAGATTGGGGTGGAATGGCAAAATGTGGCTTAGGGGGCTGAAAGATCCCCTCGTGCAGACAAGGGTTCATGATTCCCCTGAAGCGCCGTGAACCATGACTCTTTAAAAATCTGGCCCGACTCCATGTAAATTGTGTTGTAGGAGATGCTTATCTCCTCAAGTGCAGATATGGAGGAAATATGTGTGTGTGTGTGTGCGTGTGTGTGTGCGTGTGTGTGTGTGTGTGTGTGTGTAAGCTATTTTTGTATTTGTGGGTGTTCGGAATGAGTTTTGTCTTTAATATTTAAATTTGATTTGTATTTCTGTATTTGTGTGTTAAGAAAAGGTCAAGTTGAGTTTTAGTTTCACTTTAAAAAGTTGAAACCTGGGATTTAGTTCAATTTTGAGTGGAGACAGCAGCTCTAAAACTCTGTTGTATACCTGCATTTCTAATGAGTTTTACGACTCTAAGGGAAGTTAAAACAAACACAAGAAGAGGCAAAACTGTGCTGTTGCCTAGCAACAGGGGTCCAGCGAGGCAGGACCCACCCATGCACACACACAGACATAAAAACTAGAAGAAGCAGCTTGAAGTTGGAAGCAGTTGCCTGCAGAAGCAGGTTTTGCCAAAGAAACTAAAGAATAAAGTCCCCAAACCGTGGGGAATGGAACAGGAGAAAGTCCCAAGAAGACCTTCTAGCCCAAGGAAGGTCAGAAACCTGGAACATGTCCTGTTAAGCGAAGTTAAGAGTGAAGAGCTCCAAGCTTCAAGCTTAAAGGAAGAAAAATTGCAGGAAGCAGATTTAAAGCAATAGAAAGGCTTGTGTGAGGCCAGAGGTCCAAAGAGACAACTAAAGGTCTGTAACTCTTTGCTATGGGCTTGTGAAGCAGTAGTGTACTGTTGACAGCTGAGTCAGTGAGAGAGAGTGCTTGGATGAAAGCTCGAATGCACAATGCGACTAAGGGGAGAGGAACATCGCAAGGAGAGTTCAAAACCCTGGAGGTGGACCTTTGGGGAAGGCGTCTGAGAGAAAGCGTTGGTTTGGAAGATGATTCCAAAATGAGTTCTTGGAGAGTGGAAATTGAAAATCCTCATGTGAAAGTGGAGTTCAGTGAGACTGGTTGGCTCACCATGTGACAACAGTAAGGAGAGATCCATAACATCTGTTTGAGGTGGCATCTGTCACTTGGTTTTAGAGTATGGTGTGCCTGACCACAGGTTGCCTGGTGGTTTACATGGACTGTGTACTTACTATGGACTTTAGAGTATAAGATAGCTTTTGTATCTTGTGTTATCCTTACAAATCTGTACACGTCTGTAAAGGCATAGTTGTGGGTGAAGGATATATAGTTCACCTTCTTGTTTAATAAATGCTTTATTCTTTTGTTAAAAGTTCATCAGCTGACTTCGGTGATTCTGTTCAGTAGCCACTCTCCACGTATCTAAACAATAAAAAGAAGTTAGGATCTATCAAGCTGGGTTCCAACTGGGATTAGGCTTGTCGAGTAGTAACATCAGCTAGGACCATAACAGGTGTGTGCTTGTGCATGTGAATGTGTGTGTGTGTGTGTGTGTGTGTGTGTGTGTGTGTGTGTGTGTGTGTGTGTGTGTGTGTGTGTGTGTGTGTTGGTACGGAGAAAAGTGTATGTGGGATATATACTCAAATCATCTGGCTGACGAAGGAGGCTGAAGATTGTCTGCCAAGCCTCTGCAAATGGTAGTCTGTATCCTGCCTCTAGGAATAGGTAAAATTCAATCTTTAAGAGGCCGAACAGCTTCTTCCACATTGCAAGCTAAAAGAAAGAGGCTGCCTGCTGCTCGTTTTAATGGGACAGCTAAGATCAGCTACTTACTGTGCAGAGCTTGCTGGCTACCATCAATGTCCTGTAGCCCATTAATGCAAGCAGTGCTGATCTCTGTGTAGTCCACTGTGCAATGATTAACCTATCAGGCTGCCTCACTGAGAGTTGTGTATATGGTTGGAAAGGAGATTATGAAGGGGCTTGACAGGATGGACATTGAGAGGTTACTCCTGACTGGGAAATCTGAAACAGGGGTCACATGCTCAAGATAAGGGATTGATCATTTAGGACTGAGATGAGGAGAACTTTCTTCACTCAGAGGGTTGTGAATTGTTGGAATTCTCTACCCCAGAGGATTGTGGGTGCTCCATTGTTGAAGATATTTATGGTTGGGATAGACAGACTTTTGATCTCCCAGGGAATCAAGGGAAAACAGGGAGCAGGTGGGAAAGTGAGTTGATGCAGAAGGTCAGCCATGGTTGTATTGAACGGTGGAGCAGGTTCGATGGGCTGTGTGGCCTGCTCCTGCTCCTATTCCTTATGTTTTCTGTTCGCTGAAAATTGCAAGCTGAGAAGAATAATATTTTTATTTTATGACATAATGCTAGAAGGCAAACCTCTGACTCCAAGCTCCACAAACGAGGGTTAACCCCACGTCTTGGACTCCTTGCTGATTCCCACTATCTGGGCAGTGGCTGAGATTACACAGCTGGAAGGTAAAATTAGTCTGTGGACAGAATTTTATTGCTTTAACCAAGGTGGTGGTATTAAGATCTGGAGTGGAGCAGGAGTGACTGGGGTCACAGCCACTCAAATTGCTTAGAGACAGTATTAAAAGGTACCTTTGATATTCTAATTAACTTTAACAGCTATTTTTGTCTGTGTTTCTGTGGTCTTTTTTCTCATTTTGTAAAATATTTATGGCTTTAAATTGGCATAGAGTGCTTAATACTGTATCACCAAATGTTATTTCTTGAAAGAAATCTAGTTAATTTGCATTTGAACTAATCAATATTAACAGCTTCCATCATCTCCCTAGGGGCCTGTTCCATAGATTGGTCACTCACTCACTTGTTCAAATACTGTTTCCACAGATTAGATTAGAATTTATCTCCTTCTGAGTGCAGGTCATGTTCTTGGGTTTGACTGTTTCAGACAAGGCAAAAGAGCTTCCCGTGGTTTAACATCAACCCGTCTCCTAAAAACAGCAATCACATCACCTAGCAACCATCTCTTTTCCAGTGTGGGCATGCCCATAAACCTCATCATCCAATCCCTCCATCCTCGGAGTCATTCTGGTTTCTCTCTTAATAGCTGCAAGATCCCATTTGTACCATAGTGACCAGAACTGGACTTTATTCTAATTGAGGTCTAACTAATTGATTTGCGTTGGTTTAGGCTTATCTCATTGCCTCTATTTGATCAAACCTTAGGTCCCAAATGGAGATTTTTTTTTCACAGCTTAATCAACTTCCCCGCTCTCTGATCTAAATCCAAAATCGAATCCAAATTGGAAGTTCAGCAATTCAACCCCCTCAAATCTACTTTGTCCATTCATTTGTTGTGGGAGGGGGGAGGGGTTGGATGGTGGTGGAAATAGGGGAAATATCTAATTTCCTGGACAGCGGCCATTTCTCAAATAAGGGATGACGGTCAGTAAAAGGTGATGAGAAACATATAAATTAGTTAGAATTTACAGTAGTATCAGGCCGTTTGACCCAATAGGTCTAAGCTCTGCATGAGCTACTGCCCACTGTACTTTATCTCACCTTATGAACATATCCATCTATTCCCTTCTGTCTCTCATTTGTTTATCTTGTTTCCCCTATCTCAATACTTCAGGTTATTCACCTCAGCCAGTCCCTGTGGTCAAATTCCATACTCTCACCACTCTCTGAGTAAAGAGCTGTCCCCTGAATTCCCTCTTGGATTTATTAGTAACCTCGTTATATTCACAACCCCTGGTTTTGGACTCCGTCACTTTCCCTCACTCCACGTGGATTGGAATTTTCCGCCTCAGTGCTGGGAAACCCAATTGGGAAATTCTGAAGTGAGGAATTTCCCAGCCTGCACCAGAAGCTCTGAGGGCAGAAACTATTAGGAAACATTGCTCCTAATGTGAGTACTCGGGTGTTGCCAGGCTGTTAGGACTAACCTAGACTCTTCAAGAATTGCAGATAATTTCCAGGACACTGCTGCGATCAAAACCCAGGGAGAAAAATCATCGCGGGGAAATTAAAAGAGAATTGTGGATTTTGTTTCTCACTTTCTTTGAACACTTCCCTTTATTAGTTATGAACATATCAGAGGTGGTCACAAATCATCCAGTTAAGTCATAAAAAGTCTATTCGCTTTCCAATTGGGAAGGTGAGACCAATGACAGGAGGCAGTGGGTGGTGGAAGGCCTGGCAATGAATCCTCCAGGAATATTTCTATCCCAAGTTGGCGACCCTAGTGAGTGCGTTCTCCCTCCACCCCATGCCTACTGAATTTATCTTTTAGTGGCTAGATTTCAGTATGTTGACTTCGCAGCATAGCTAACATCCTTTCTCCATGAAACAGGTGCGAGCTGCCATTGCGCGTGGGGACATGGTGTCGGCAGAGATCGCCTCCCGTGAAGCCCGGAATTTCTCTTTCATCAGCCTTGCGGTGGGGATCGCCTCCATGGTACTCTGTGCCATCCTGACAGTGGTGATCGTTATAGCGGCCCAGCACCACGACGACGAGTGGGATCCTTAACTGGCCACAGACAGGCACAGCGGCTCAGGAGGCTGGAGGCCTTCTCGACACTTCAGGGTGTTACCATGCAGGAACTCCTCGACCAAGCATCACAACCCAATCCTCCCCACCCTGCCCGCTCTCCCACACCCACCCCCAGCGTCTCCAGATCAAATTACACTCCTAGTTTGCAGACATTACGCCTCTACCCTAAACCACTCGACGCAATGAACACTTAATTTTTTGCCAAAATAGTAGCCTTGTATTTACCTCCATTGATTTTCTGCTTTGATAAAGGGACTGAGAATGTTTTGTGCAATTGATTAAATGTGTTTTGTTTAAATACAGACAGACACTGTTCGTACAAAACTACTGGCTCGGTCAGTAACCTGCATAGATGCTTTCACTGTGCGGGAGGGAGACCAGGGATGTGGGAATGTGCGCATGGAGTTTTGCCACCTCTTGGCAAGTCATCAATCAGGTTAGAGGGACCGATGGGTCTGAGAAAGGGGCTGGTATTGAGGCTTTCGATTTTAATTTGGTGGATAAAATCTCACTAAAACCTCAATTAATAGCTGCCACACCATAAATGTATAGCAAAATTAGGGGGACACAACTCATTTAAATTTTAGCCTGGGATTAGCATCCACGCCTTATCCCCTTAAGAGACAATTGACACTAGCCAGGCTTTGTACAAGAAAGAGCTTGTATTTATTCTGTGCTTCTCATGACTTCAGGATGTCCCAAAGCGCTTTACACCCTTGAAATACCTTTTAAAGTGTCGTCACTGCTGAAATGGAAATTCTAAGCAAGGGAAGCTTTCATTAAAAAAATACAATCAGACATTTCTTGGATAACTGGCAAACTTGCGAATATCTTTGGCGCATGGGATTTCCACCCAGACTAGTGGGTTAGATCACCCTATCTCTCAGTAAACCATCCAAATGGAGACCAGCCAGACAGCCAGCATGACTGATGAAGCAGACAATCTCTTTGCACATGGATCTGTTAAGTTGGAAAGGTGATTTTGGGCAGTTGGTAAATTAGATCTTACTTATAGCCAGTGTTAGTGAAACAGAGAGACCCCAGAGGCTGTTACAGACCATACCTGTCTTAGTAACTTAACCAAGCAGAAATTTAGAATGTGAAAGCTACAGCTAAGTTATTAGAGGCATTTGCAGTTGAATGTGTTTTTTAAAGAAAGCTTTCCTTACTTAGGGCACCAATTTTAAAATTTCCAATGGCAACTTTCTGAACATTCCATTGCCAACGCATAGGCTACGCTACCTTTGATTGGCTGAACTGTTATATTTGCATAAATTTCAAGCCCTGCCGCTCTATAATTAAAATCCATCTTTAAGCTCTGGTGCGTGAAGATGAGGTGCTGCGAGGCTGCTTCAATTTGGCTTGAGAATTTTGAACATGGGGTCACAGTCTAAGGATAAGGGGGCAGCCATTTCAGACTGAAATGTAGAGAAATTTCTTCACGAGGTCTGTGAATCTTTGGAAATCTCTTCCCCAGAGAATCGTGGATGTTCAGTTGTTGAGTATATTCAAGACTGAGACTGATAGAAGTTTGGACTTTAAGGGGATATTGGGGGGGGTGGGTGGGACAGGTGAGAAAGTGAAATTGAGGTGGAATGTCAGCCATGATCTTCTTGATGGCTTGAGAGACCATATGGGCTACTCCAGCTCCTGTTTCTTATGTTTTGATGTTCTACCTCTGTAGGATTAACATGTCACGTTTGTGCTTTTGTACCCTCATTTTAACTTTGGGTGATAGTGTAAAACAGATGATATTGGATTGGTCGCCCATTATCTCTTCTCCCTGATTTCCCTTTCTATTGAAGATAGTGGGTTCAACCCCATGTTTGCCCTTTGAAACTATCACCCAAAGTTAAAATTGCCCCAACTATCTCTGACCCCATAATGTGCTTTGATGCAGATTGGAAACATGATACTGCGTTATTCCAAATTTTCTTAAAAAATGCGACCAACCCTCCATTTTTCATGCCCCATTAAGCGGATAGGATGTTGAGGTTAATAGTTTAATTATTTGCCAAAAGCAAAAAAAAAGTTATTGTGTAGGTGTAGAACTGCTTCCCCTCCCAACAGCAGGTGGTAGTGTTGCACTTTGTAATAATTCATGAATAGCTCAGAACAAAAGCTGTGCGGGTATCAGCAGAAGCTGAACTTTCCCCCCCCCCCCCACCCCCCAACCCTCCTGTGGGAGGAAACAAAGCCTTGAATTACCTTAGATAAAAACAAAAAAACTGCGGATGCTGGAAATCCAAAACAAAAACAGAATTACCTGGAAAAACTCAGCAGGTCTGGCAGCATCGGCGGAGAAGAAAAGAGTTGACGTTTCGAGTCCTCATGACCCTTCGACAGAACTTGAGTTCGAGTCCAAGAAAGAGTTGAAATATAAGCTGGTTTAAGGTGTGTGGGGGGGGGCGGGGGGGGGGGGGGGGGGTCAGAGAGAGAGAGAGACAGAGAGGTGGTGGGGGGTGTGGTTGTAGGGACAAACAAGCAGTGATAGAAGCAGATCATCAAAA
The DNA here is from genome assembly GCF_017639515.1 of Carcharodon carcharias. NCBI lineage: Eukaryota > Metazoa > Chordata > Chondrichthyes > Lamniformes > Lamnidae > Carcharodon > Carcharodon carcharias. The sequence continues at coordinate 106,643,839 of NC_054485.1, forward strand.
GGTGTCACCAACAATAGAACAAAAGAACTCATAGGTGTTAAAGTTGGTGATATTATCTAAACGAATGTGCTAATTAAGAATGGATGGTAGGGCACTCAAGGTATAGCTCTAGTGGGGGTGGGGAGAGCATAAAAGATTTTAAAATATTTAAAAATAATGGAAATAGGTGGGAAAAGAAAAATCTATATAATTTATTGGAAAAAAACAAAAGGAAGGGGGAAGAAACAGAAAGGGGGTGGGATGGAGGAGGGAGCTCAAGACCTAAAGTTGTTGAATTCAATATTCAGTCCGGAAGGCTGTAAAGTGCCTAGTCGAAAGATGAGGTGTTGTTCCTCCAGTTTGCGTTGGGCTTCACTGGAACAATGCAGCAAACCAAGGACAGACATGTGGGCAAGAGAGCACGGTGGAGTGTTAAAATGGCAAGCAACAGGGAGGTTTGGGTCATTCTTGTGGACAGACCGCAGGTGTTCTGCAAAGCGGTCGCCCAGTTTACGTTTGACTCTCCAATGTAGAGGAAACCACATTGGGAGCAACGAATGCAGTAGATTAAGTTGGGGGAAATGCAAGTGAAATGCTGCTTCACTTGAAAGGAGTGTTTGGGCCCTTGGACGGTGAGGAGAGAGGAAGTGAAGGGGCAGGTGTTGCATCTTTTGTGTTGGCATGGGGTGGTGCCATAGGAGGGGGTTGAGGAGTAGGGGGTGATGGAGGAGTGGACCAGGGTGTCCCGGAGGGAGCGATCCCTATGGAATGCCAATAGGGGGGGTGAAGGGAAGATGCGTTTGGTGGTGGCATCATGCTGGAGTTGGCGGAAATGGCGGAGGATGATCCTTTGAATGCGGAGGCTGGTGGGGTGATAAGTGAGGACAAGGGGGACCCTATCATGTTTCTGGGAGGGAGGAGAAGGCGTGAGGGCTGATGCGCGGGAGATGAGCCAGACACGGTTGAGGGCCCTGTCAACGACCGTGGGTGGAAAACCTCGGTTAAGGAAGAAGGAGGACATGTCAGAGGAACTGTTTTTGAATGTAGCATCATCGGAACAGATGCGATGGAGGCGAAGGAACTGAGAGAATGGGATGGAGTCCTTACAGGAAGCGGGGTGTGAGGAGCTGTAGTCGAGGTAGCTGTGGGAGTTGGTGGGTTTGTAATGGATATTGTTGGACAGTCTATCACCAGAGATTGAGACAGAGAGGTCAAGGAAGGGAAGGGAAGTGTCAGAGATGGACCATGTGAAAATGATGGAGGGGTGGAGATTGGAAGCAAAATCAATAAATTTTTCCAAGTCCCGACGAGAGCATGAAGCGCCACCGAAGTAATCATCGATGTACCGGAGAAAGAGTTGTGGAAGGGGGCCGGAGTAGGACTGCAACAAGGAATGTTCCACATACCCCATAAAGAAACAGGCATAGCTGGGGCCCATGCGGGTACCCATAGCCACACCTTTTATTTGGAGGAAGTGAGAGGAGTTGAAGGAGAAATTGTTCAGCGTGAGAACAAGTTCAGCCAGACGGAGGAGAGTAGTGGTGGATGGGGATTGTTTGGGCCTCTGTTCGAGGAAGAAGCTAAGGGCCCTCAGACCATCCTGGTGGGGGATGGAGGTGTAGAGGGATTGGACGTCCATGGTGAAGAGGAAGCGGTTGGGGCCAGGGAACTGGAAATTGTTGATGTGACGTAAGGTGTCAGAGGAATCACGGATGTAGGTGGGAAGGGACTGGACAAGGGGAGAGAGAAGGGAGTCAAGATAACGAGAAATGAGTTCTGTGGGGCAGGAGCAAGCCGAGAAGATCAGTCTACCAGGGCAGTTCTGTTTGTGGATTTTGGGTAGGAGATAGAAGCGGGCCGTCCGAGGTTGGGCGAATATCAGGTTGGAAGCTGTGGGAGGGAGATCCCCAGAGGAGATGAGGTCAGTGACAGTCCTGGAAACAATGGTTTGATGTTCAGTGGTGGGGTCATGGTCCAGGGAGAGGTAGGAGGAAGTGTCTGCGAGTTGACGCTCAGCCTCCGCGTGTTCCAGTGAAGCCCAACGCAAACTGGAGGAACAACACCTCATCTTCCGACTAGGCACTTTACAGCCTTCCGGACTGAATATTGAATTCAACAACTTTAGGTCTTGAGCTCCCTGCCCCATCCCCACCCCCTTTCTGCTTCCCCCTTCCTTTTGTTTTTTTTCCAATAAATTATATAGATTTTTCTTTTCCCACCTATTTCCATTATTTTTAAATATTTTAAAATCTTTTATGCTCCCCCCACCCCCACTAGAGCTATACCTTGAGTGCCCTACCATCCATTCTTAATTAGCACATTCTTTTAGATAATATCACCAACTTTAACACCTATGTGTTCTTTTGTTCTATTGTTGGTGACACCTTTTGATGATCTGCTTCTATCACTGCTTGTTTGTCTCTACAACCACACCCCCCTCCACTTCTCTCTCTCTCTCTCTCTCCGCCCCCCACACACACCTGAAACCAGCTTATATTTCAACTCTTTCTTGGACTCGAACTCAAGTTCTGTCGAAGGGTCATGAGGACTCGAAACGTCAACTCTTTTCTTCTCCGCCGATGCTGCCAGACCTGCTGAGTTTTTCCAGGTAATTCTGTTTTTGCCTTGAATTACCTTGATCGGTATAACCAGCAAGCTGTGCCAAAATTTATTTCAATCCTACCATCAATAATTTACAGCAAGAGTTTTCAATCTTATTAGGAGAGGTAGGAACATAAAAACCTGATGTATTGACTAAGGTTGTGCCAGCACTCTAGAATGGGCCTGGGGCCTCCAGATTTTTTGTTGTCATTTTCTTTGAACGTTTCTCTTTACCAGATGCAAAAATATTGAAAATAGCGGGGGACAAAAGGCTGTTTGGCTGGCAATCAAGCATCATCGAATTGGGTAATGAGTCTTTGTTTTCCAATTGGTGTAGGAAAGCAGTGTGTCACAAGGATTGATGTGTTGGCCAACTGATGGCTGGAGCGTGGGGACAAGTCATTTGATCAAACCTCCAGGAATACAATTAATCACAGTTGGCAACCCTACATAAAACAGGCAGAAATCAGTGTAAATAATTGTGACCCAAGGAAACTTAAGCCAAGTTCCTTCTCTTGGGTATGAACATTAAAAGTTTGAAGCCATCAAACCATCGTTTCTGCCCATTAGGCAAACATTTAAAAACTGCAGTCATGGAAGCTTTTCAGTTTTGAACGTGACTCACTTTGATGTCATAAAAATGTATTCAGCTACAGCAGTATCCTGAAATACAACATCAGTCTCAGTGAGCAGAAATAAGTCACTTCGCAAATTTACTTCAAAAACATCGGATGCATGGCTTTGGTCCCCATTCAGAGCAGATGTTATGCAGGAAACTCGTGCTGTCTGGCCTTTGGCATGGGGGCTGGGCTATGTGATGAGAGGCGGGGAATGTTTGTGGAATAAGGCCTAGGAAATTTGAGTGCAGCACAAAAACAGACATTAGACATTTAGGCCTGAATTTCTTCAACCCTTTGTGCTGAAATTTGGCATTACATTGCAATTGCCCCGTTGTTTTTGGCGCAGGCTCTCCTAGAAACTCTGGGGCCAATGCTCATTTCTCAGTAAGGCTTCATTTTTACATCGAGGCCTGTGGCCCAGGCCTTGATGGGTATCCATGATGGCAAGCAGTCACAAAGGGTCAGCCAGGGCACCAATCTACACAGCAATAAACCCACCAGAGGGCACATCCCTAGTACGTTTCAGGGTCACCAGAGATTTTGAAGAAAGAAAGCCTTAATCCGTAATACTCAACATTAAGTATCTCCACGGAGACCTTCTTGCTCTACATCACTGTGCTGTATTATCATTAAAGTAGGGTTGCCAACCTCTAGTAGGACATATTCCTAAAGGTTTCATCACCCACCTCCAATTCCTCACCCAATCAAACAGCCACTTTTCTCCCACCCACCCACCATCTGCAATACCTTCACAATCTAGTGAACAAAATTGTTCAAACAAAATGGAAACTACAACATACGCAACGCAATTCCTGAATGTTTTCCTCCTGAGGTTTTTGCTTGAAGCAGAGACCAGCAGATGAACTTTTAATTCCTGGAGACTCCTGGACAGTCTTGGATACCCAGTTGGCAACCCTACTTTACAGTGTGGGGTGAGAAATTACAGCTCACCAGCCCATCCCTGGAAGACAAGAATTATTTGTTTCCTAGTTTGCTTAATTTTCTCACTGAGCTGTTGAATGAATCACCTTCTAGTATGATTACACAGGTGCTCTTTGATAATGTCAGAAATAAAAAGATGGGGGTGAAGGAAAGAGTGTAGATGTGACACTCATACATGGTCCGTGTGCCTTGTCTAATTTTCGCCCATCCGAACTTGGGTGGGTTGAGTCTGAGAAGCTGGAGTTGAGGTAGATCAGCCAAATCCATATTAAATGACGGAGCAGACCGGCTCTTTATGGCCCACTCCTGCTCCTCTGAAGCTGTTTCCCATTAGCTGGAGGGCGGTGAATACAGATTTAATGGTAGCTTTCACAAGGGGATTGGATAAATAGTTGAAAACATCACAGGTGTGTGGGGAAAAAGCAGGAGAGTGTGACTGACTGGATTTCTCATTAACGCAGCAGATGCAGATGCCTCCTTTTGTGCTGTACTGTATGATTTAATGATGCTACACATATTCATAAGAAGTCCTGTGGCGCAGAGGTAGTGTTCCCACCTGTGGATCAAAAGCTCCAGGTTCAAGCCCCACTTCAGGACTTGATGTCCATCTTCATGATGGGGACAAGCAAGTTAATTATCAGCCTGTAAATCCTTCCAATAGTCCAGATGTTGAGAGTTTCCTACTCAGCCATACTGCAGAAGACAATGACAAGCTACAGTACTTTGCCAGGTGTGGTCATAGACCAATCCAATGGAAGTCCCTGGTCACTAATGCCCTCTTAGGGCATGGTTCCTGAAGGAGCAGGGCTTATGTTCTTATGCATACACCTCCAAGTGCAATCAGCTAAGTTAGCACAGACTGGAGATTGAAACTAAGATTTCACTGGTCCCAAGGCTCAGTATTACCACATGGGGTGTACATTTAATCATCAGATGAGTATTTGAACATGTGAATGGGCCAGTCAGTTAGAAAACAATGTTTGGGTGGATGCTTTGACCGTAGAAAGGGCTGCACTCATCAATTATTTAGCCCTGCTTCTTACCTTGCCCCTTCAACTGAGCTTCTAGTGATGGTATCTGTCTGTGTTTATTTCTTGGCATTCTATTATTACTATGTTATTATTTGTTGTCTCTTTAAGTGACCAAGCATGCCCAGCGGGCACAGTGCCTTTCAGGTGCTCTAATCCCGAGTGAGTGGGCATGTGGGCACAGATTTTTGACATTCGCTGAGGGGGCAGGGTGGGGGGGGGGGCTTGGCACAAAAAGCCAAATGGCCAAGGTCAGCTGCCAAACCCTCCTCAATCTGTTGAAAGCCAAACTTCCCTGCTGACGGAAATGCTAAACAGGAAATGCCAGTCTCCTATACAACGGAGATAATTGGACCCGTTTGTTCTCTGACAGTGGGCCAGTTGCATTACAGTAACAGATGGCAATCTCTCCATTGCAAGTTACTCCAGGAGTTAAAGGTCACAGGTCATCACAAGTTATCAGCTTGCAATCAACAAATTCTCTCTCCTTTTGGTAGACAAAAGAGGCGACATCAAAAATACCGGCAAGGGGATATTTTTTGAAACTTTGCAATAAATGACTACTTTCAAAGTGTTTCTCTCAGTGAAATAAATACAACCAGCTGAAAATTTTTCATTTCTCTTAAATTATGAGAATTCACATACCTTTGTTCTTGGGTTGTGGAGGTCGCTGGCCAGGCCGACATTTATTGTCCAACCCCTAGTTGTCTAGAGGAGGTACTGATATGTACTTCCAGAAATTGAGAGTAATTTCCTCGGTCATTTCAGAGGGCAGTTCAGAGTCAACCACGTTACTGTGAATTTGCTGTCACATATAGGCCAGACTGGGTGAGGGCATTTCCTCCCACTGAAGGACATTCATGAACCAATTGGATTTCTACAGAAATCTGGCAGCTTCACAGTTATGGTTATCAGATTTTTTAAAAAGTGAATTAAAATTCTCAAACTGCCATAGGTGGAATTTGAAAACATTCTCTGGATTATCAGTCCAGGCTCCTGGATTACCAGTTCGGTAACATAAATATCTTCTACTTCCTTATACTATCACACACTATACCAGAACCATAGTTGATGGTGTAACTTCCATTCAATTAGCCTCTTAGGGTTGCATGGCTTTGAAGAACGAGGTTTAGGATCAACAAAGAGTGAAGTTAACCAAAAGGAACCATTTAGCCCCTCGAGGTTGTTTCACCATTCAATTAGGTCATGACTGATCTGTGTCTGAGATCCATTCCAAACTCACCTTTGCCCAGCAAACCCGTTTAAAGCTGAGGGACTAGATTTATTTCTAAGAGTGGAGTACATGAAAAAGGTGCTAATGCTAACATCAGGCAGTTTGAAAGGATTCAGACAGGAATTTAATGTCAATGCATCCAGAGGAATGGATGCTAGGAATCATGTGATGAGTAACTCACCTCCTGACTCCCCAAAGCCTGTCCACCATCTACAAGGCACAAGTCAGGAGTGTGATAGAATACTCCCCACTTGCCTGGATGAGTACAGCTCCTACAAAACTGAAGAAGCTTGACACCATCCAGGGCAAAGCAGACTGCTTGATTGGCACCACATCCACAAACATTCACTCCCTCCACCACCGATGCACAGTGGCAGCAGTGTGTACCATCTACAAGATGCACTGCAGGAACTTATCAAGGCTCCTTAGACAGCATCTTCCAAATCCACAACCGCTACCATCTAGAAGGACAAGGGCAGCAGATCGATGGAAACACCACCATCTGGAAGTTCCCCTCCAAGTCACACACCATCCTGACTTGGAAATATATCGCCGTTCCTTCACTGTCGCTGGGTCAAAATCCTGGAACTCTCTCCTTAACAGCACTGTGGGTGTACCTACACCACATGGACTGCAGCAGTTCAGGAAGGCAGCTCACCACCACCTTCTCAAGGGCAATTAGGGATGGGCAATAAATGCTGGGCCAGCCAGTGAAGCCCACATCTCATGAATGAATAAAAAGAAGGAAATTATTGGGCCTATTTTTCCCTTGTTTGAAAAAAAGTCTTAAAACAGACTTGCATTTATATAGTGCCTTTCATGACCTCAGGTTGCCTCAAAGTGCTTCAAAGCCAATGAAGTGACTTTGAAGTTTTATCACCGTTGTGCTGTAGGAAACACAGCACATTGTGCACTCAAGCCCAACCATCTTCATCTGCTTCATCAATGACCTTCCCTCCATCATACAGTCAGAAGTGAAAATGTTTACTGATGATTGTACAATGTTTACCATTCGCGGCTGACTCCTAAGTTACTGAAGCAGTCCATGCCAATATGCATCAAGACCTGGACAACATTCAGGCTTGTGCTGATAACTGGTAAGTAATATCCGTGCCATACAAGTGCTAGGCAATGACAATCTCCAACAAGAGAGAATCTAACCATCTCCCCTTGACACTCAATGGCATTGCCATCGCTGAATTCCCCCATTATCAATGTTCTGGGGGTTACCACTGATGCCTGAAACTGTACCGGACCAGCCATATAAATACTGTGGCTACAAGAGCAGGTCAGAGGCTGGGAATTCTGCAGCGAGTAACTCACCTCCTGACTCCCGAAAGCCTGTCCACCATCTACAAAGCACTGGTCAGGAATGTGATGGAATACTCTCCACTTGCAAGGATGAGTGTAGCTCCAACACTCAAGTGACTTGGTATTATCCAGGAAAAAGCAACCCGCTTGATTGGCACCCACTCCCCATTCACCACCATCAACATTCACTCCCTTCAACACCAATGGACAGTAGCAGCAGTGTGTAACACCTACAAGATGCACTGCAGGGAATTCATCAAGGCTTCTTTGACAGTACCTTCCAAACCTGCAACCTTTACCATCTGGAAGGACAAGGACAGCAGACATATAGGAATACCACCACCTGAAAACTCCCTTCTAAGCCAAACACCATCCTGACACGTGAAATATATTGTTCTTTCACTGTCGCTCGGTCAAAATCCTGGAACTCCCTCCCTAAAAGCACTGGAGGTGTACCTACACCACATGGACTGCAGTGGCTCAAGAGAGAGAGAATCACCTCCTCAAGGGCAACAAAAAAAAACACAGCAAGCTGCCACAAATAACAATGTGATGAAGACCAGATAATTTGTTTTCTTAGTGATGTTTATTGAGAATTACACATTGTCCCAGGATACCAGGGGGAGGACTCCTCTGCTCCTCTCTGAAATAATGGCTGTGGGATCCTTTACATCTACCCAAAGGTCAGATGGAGCTTTGGTTTATCATCTTATCTGAAATGTGGATGTGCTCTAGCGGTGCAGAACCTTGCATGCTGAGAAATACATTGTGGGAAAAGATGGAGGCAGCTCAATTTCCTGGTGTATGCTTCTCAGAAGTGAGTCTCATTGCATATTACACGTACTACAATCTCGCCACCGAAAAGAGGTTTGTTTCCCCAAGTTTCCAAACGCCTTCCTGTAGTGCCAAGAGCCAGATGTTTTGGTACAACAATGGCAGATTTGGGAATGTTCCATCAACCACCACCTGGCTTTTGAGAAAGAATTTGTGGTGCCATCTGATGAAATGCCCTGGGGTGTTTTCTTTTATCAAAGATGCTATATAAAATGCAAGTTGTTTTTGTTGATGATGAGAAACCACTTGTTCACTCAATTTTTCTTCTGTCTTTGTTTTTCTCCCTTTAAGATACCCCCAGGGGAAATTCAACTTGGGAAGGGGGCTCAAAATGGACATAAACTCGTTATACAACCACAACTGCCCTCCCCCCCCCACCCCACCCAAACACACACACACACATGGACAATCTCCTGAAGCCTCATTCCAGCTACAGTTCTAGATCATCAGAACCCCTCAGATATCCTGTCCAACTGACCAGCCTTCATTTGAGAGCCTTAACAATGGACATGGCTGGGTTATTGCAATATATAGGGAGGGTGGGGTAGTGTTGGGCGGAGTATATATGTAGGGCATCATATCCATGCCTGATCCCCCAGCTCAGACCAATGGACCTTAATTGTACTCTCCTCACCATTTACATACCAAAAGGTTGGAACCAGGACTTTCCTGGTCTATTCAGCTCAAAGCCTTTACATCCCTGATTCGATATCATTGCCTAAATCAGTCAGATGAGTTAGGAGATTCACTCCTAACCTGTTCTAAAAGTGTGTCAATGGCTGTTTATGTGTGTTTATGGTACCAGATTAGCAAAACAAAGGTTAAATTATAATGGCCTGTTGCACAGACTAGGCTTGTATTCCTTGGAAGATGAAGATGTTTAAGGTGATTGAATATGGTCAGTAGAGAGAAACTGTTTCCTCTGGTAGGTGGAGTCCAGAAAAAAGGGGGAGCACAATCTTAAAACTAGAGCTAGGTCTTTTAAGGGTGACATGACGAAAGACTTCTTCATTCAAAAGATAGTGGAAATCTGAAACTCTCGAAGATCCATCAATGCTGGAGATAAATTGAAAATTTCATGTCTGAGATAGAGTTTTGATGGGTAAGGATATGAATGGATATGAAACCAAGATGGCCAAATGGAGTTAAAATAAAGATTAGTCATGATCCAATTGAAGGGTGTAACAGACTCAAAGGGCTGAATGACCTCCTACTGCTCCTATGAAAGTGTGTTTGTATGCTTTTATATTCTTCTGATCCTATGTTTCTATAACCTATGTTCTTATGCACATCAAGTTCAAATTCCACCAGGGCCTGTTATGCATTCCCTGCTTTGAATCAGCTCGGCTTTCAGCCCATTTCTAGCTTGAAGTTCCTGAAAGCAGGCTTTGGAGGAGCAGTCTGGAAAATTTGCAGTTTGGGAGTGGAACGTTTAGGCCACTGTATTCATTTCCTTTTTAAAGAAAAATGGGCACTTATGAGTTAAATTGTGTTAGCAGCTCTTTGAAAACATACAAAGAGACAGAATTATCACAAGTGCTTTAAGTGTGCACACACCAATAATCACACAGCCACATGACAAATCACTAGTGTGGTTACCCATCTGTTGAGTCAGTGCTAGGGGGAATATTATAATCAAGTTCAGAGACTCCGTGCGGAGGTGAGAAACAAAGACCAACCATTCAACTTGATTGCCATTCAACAAGCTCCAGTCATCCCAAAGTGATTGGGAATTGGGTGTAATCAGGAATGGACTGAGCTGCAATGCCCCACATTTGAACAACCTACTCATTCTCATTAGCAAAACCAGCTTCAGAGTAGGAAATCAGAGGCAGGGAACAAAACGAACTAGAATCTAAACGAGAAAGGAAACACAATGGGGAGGAATCGGGAAGCTAATTTGACGTGTGTAGAGGCCAGAAACGTAAAGCCTAATCTCAGTTCAATTGCTCACATCAATATGATGCACAACGAATCAGGTGGTGCTTGGGTGAGGATTTGCTGAGGAAGTCTCTCCTCGTGCTTGCAGTATTTGAGTTCTGGCAGTTTTGAATTTTCCATCATCCATGCCACATCCACAACACAGTGCCAGTTATCCTCCCCACACTGGGACAGATTCTCTTGGCCCTTTGGGTCTATAAGATCACCCGGATGCAGCCAACACGGGAAAATTGAGCGCAGGCCTGCCTGATTTAATGAACCTTGCTAAGGATGAGCACTCCTTTCTGCCAGATCTTCCTGAAATCCCAAAGCATGGGTGACCCAATAGACGCCAACACAGGACCAGGAAAAACCTGCTTCTTATTTTTCCCCCATTTACAAGTGAGGGCCTAAAGAATGAACCATCACAGTACCATTATGTGTGTGTGCGTTTGTGTGTGTGTATGTGTGTGTGCCTATGTTTAATTCTGAGAGGGAGACAAGTGGCATTTGGTGAATTGATACAAGACATGATGTTGAATTTCAGTGGATTCTAACTTCAGGAACAGTCAAAAAAATAAAACTTTAACAATTTGTACCATTTATTACTACGGTGTCTTGCCTGTTCATTCCAGCAAAAACCACAAAGAGGATCAGGGAACCTGTAACTCCTCCAGCTGAAAGATGATAGACCCTCACTTAAGACTAGATGATCTCCTATGACTGCTCACAACTGTCAATCTAATAAAGATATGGTTACTGCATTACTCATTGATCACCTGTGGCATTGCTCATGGAGAGTTCATGAAAATGACTGAAGTCCGATGGCCAAGGTGTAACAGAAAGTAATTGTGATATTTATAGGAAGTGTGTGCTTTACACAAAGCTTTTGAATATCTTGTAGATATTACTATACCGTTTTTATCTCCTGCTATTCCATCATGCATTCGCTTGTATCGCATATTTTATAATTTAATAAATGGGAAGAAAATCTTGAACCCTTTCCTCCCATTTTATGTTCTATTTCTCAAGAATGATACTTGAACTGAGAGTTCATAACTATCAGGAAAGCTAGGACAGGCTAAAACAGAGAAATTGAGATGTGGCCAGATAGAAATCTTTAAAATAGTGGGGAGGTTCAACTGGATAGATGCAAAGAAGATGTTTCCACTTGTGGGTGAGCTCTAAATGAAGGGCCATAAATAGTCAATAATAAATCCAATAGGGAAGGCAGGAGAAACTTCTTCACTCAGGGAGCAGCAAGGATGGGGAGCTCACTACCACAGGGTGTAGTTGAGGTGAATAGTATAGTTCTATTTAAGGGTAAGCCAGACAAACACATGAGGGAGAAATAAATAGAAGGACCTAGTGATGGAGTTAGATTAGGTAAGATGGGAGGAGGCTCATTGGGAACATAAATGCTAATATCGACCAATGACCAAATGCCCTGTTTCTGTCCTGTAATTGCGATATAATTGGATATTACCCAAGAGGAATTAGATGAATCTGTTCCATGATGTCACCCTGTTAGATCCATGTCATGTGATAACCAGGGACCAATGGAAGATGGGATATTTCTCGTTTCCACAGACCAATCGCAGTGCTTAAACAAGCATTATCATGGATGCAGTTTCATTGCCAGGGACCAACGGAGCCATCACTTTGTAAACTTATTCAATTGCTATCTGCCTCTGGCCCACCTTTTGGTCCTGAGTCAAATCGCAAAAACAATCAGCTCATTCACATGCTTGGCAGAAGCCAAAGAGATTGATCGGATGTGCCACAAATGGAATGGTGCTCAGGTCACTATTAACCAAATGGATGGGTTAAAAGCATCACTTAGGAGTTCAAAGATCACATAATCAGCATTGATCAATGGGATAGGTAGAAAGTCTCACTCCTGGGGTGAGAGCAGATGATTATTATTGGTAAATCAGATTGTTTAAAATGAACACACAACCAGCTCTTTTAAATTGTGCAGATAAACTTGCCTTCACAGTGATGGCAAATGTTCATGTTGGCATTAAAACACTTTTTACTTGTAGCTAACAGTGTCAGCATCAAGCATGGCTAAGTCAGATGTACTACAGCCAGATGCAGATAAATGCTCCATTATCCTGGCCCATCTGGACCCCTTCACTTCAACTGCTAACAAGTATTGTCTGTCGCATTGGAGTAACATACTTCTGTTATTCTCAACAAAAAACTATGTGGCATTGTTTCATTGTTGAAAATTTTCTACCTCCCTCTCTTCTTTCCCCTTATCTATACTACTCTGTTAGAAATGAATTTGGAAAAATGAAAATCAATGACAAAATTAATGATGCATTCTTAATGGGAATCAAATGATTAGCAATTCCAATTTCAACCATGCCAATTACTACACAGAGTCACTATAAAGATTTAATGGTGGCCTGCTGGGGCCTCTTGTCAAATCCGTAGGGAATTGTGATTGATGACATTAATCAATAGACTGCCTCATGCAATTACATCACGAACGGCAATGCCTGCCACACAATTACATCATCAACAAATGACTTCAGGCACAAGTACATCATCAAAAGTGACACCTAGCAAGATTAAACAATCCATAGGTGCCTCCTTGCACAATTACATCATCAAGACGTGACTCTGGCACTTTGACATCATCAACAGGTGACCTGTAACACTATTGTCAGCATCTTCATCAAGTGCCTTTTCTTACTATGACATCATCAACAGTTATACTCCCATACTGATGCGCTATTACATCATCAATATGTGCCCTCTCAGACTCTCACACTATTGCATCATCAACAGGTGACCTGTTGCACTATTACAACATATGTAACATCTCTGCCTCTTGTAGGCTTGCCCTGGGATTCTCGGCATTCCCTTAGGGGGAAGAGCAAGACTTCCATGTGTAATCGGCATCGCTGATATCGAGAGGTGAAGGCATCATACCCAGCCTTCTGCATCCCTTCCTTTAGATTGTGGTCCTGGGCTACACAATCATAGGGGCATTCTAGAACATGGTGTTGTTGCTGGAGGTTGCACCAAGAGTTCCCTCAGAATGGAGAGTCTGAGAGGGTTCAACAGAAAACTGAAGACATGCTCAAAACCAATTCCTAGGTTGAGAACAGTGAAAAGGCCCCCAGTTTTGGAGAGCTCACTTGTGGTGGTATACTCTGGCTTCTCCATCAGAAGGTTATGAGTTCAAGCCCCAATCCAACGATTTGTGCACATAATCCAGGCAATGTTGAGTGTTGGCTGTACTGTCAGAGTTGAAGTCTTTTGGATGAGATCTTTGTCCTGTCTGGAAATATGAGATCCAACACCACTATTCAAAGGAGAGTAGTGTGTTCGCTCTGGCCATTTATTTACCCTTCAATTATTAAAATCATTAAAAATGGCAGAATATCTAAACATTTATCTCTCTGCAGTTTGTGGGAGCTTGCTGGGTGCAAATTTCTACTGTGAAATATTGGTTTCATTTCAAAACTAGTTCAGTGACTCTCAATGCCCTGAGATCATGAACTGGTATGTATATATGCAAGTTCTTTCTTCAAAATAAGATGACTCAGAATTATTGAAGAATATTGGATATCAAAGACAAAAGCAAAGAGCAAACTGCAGCAATACACTGAATCTAACCTACTACAGTCAGAAAGCAAGCTAGTCAAGACCTGGGATCGAATAGAGAGGAGTAGAGGTTGCCCATGATCTCTGTGATAGGTCCAGTGTTTTTTTTTCTCTGTGGGCAGATGAGCTAACATGGGTTTGTCTTCATCTGTGTTAATCTCATAACCTGGCCTCAGAGAGGGGAGGGGAAATATCAGTGAGTTCCCAATTCTGATTATCGTTCAGTATAGATCATCAGAGCAGAATGAGGTTTGCCTGTGATTTCCCCGTTGGCAAATAGTACAGGCGGTCTGTTTGTACTGTTCATGAGGAAATGGTCCGAAAATAGCTGTCGGTGGAAACCATCACATTACAAGAATGAGATCTTCATAGATACATTCTGTGACAGGGCACTATATTACTTAAGCACTCGAGTGGTTAACCGTTTCGTCAATTACTCAAGTGATGTAATTGGTGAAATCCAGTTAATTTGACCATGGCAGCTCTCACCATCACTGACTGAGAGCACTAATAATTGTCCTCTCTCCCCAAGTCTCAGATGTATGCTAAAGGGACAAGGAATCAGCTGCATAATAATCTACTGCCTAACTGACATAGACACTAACGTGCAGATAAGGGATCTCAATAAATCTAAATATCGAGTATTAATTGGTAAAATAAATTCTGCTTATTACTTACGAGTTAGTCTGGCAATAGAACAAGAGAAAACATTTCAATTATAGCTGTGTTCAAATGTTTTAAACAGATCTTAGCAAAACCATCTTTGATATCTGATATTCTTCAATAAAAATAAAATAATGTCGTTTCTGAGACATCTTATTTTGAAGAAAGAACTTGCATATATACCAGTTCATGATCTCAGGGCATTGCTGGCAAGGCAAGCATTTATTGCCCATCCTTAATAAATGTGAAGTTGCCTTCTTGAAACCACTGCAGTCATCTCTGTAGGCATGCAACAGTGCAGTTAGGGAGGGAGTTCCAAATTTTTGACCCAGCGACAATGGAGGAATGGCGATATATTTCCAAGCCAGGATAGAGAATGACTTAGAGGGGAACTTGTAGGTGGTGGTGTTCCCATGCATCTGCTGCCCTTATCCTTCAAGGTGGCAGAAGTAGGTAAAGAGCAGGTTATCACAGGTAAAGAGCAGATAAGGATTATGACACAAAACAAAAACAGAATTACCTGGAAAAACTCAGCAGGTCTGGCAGCATCGGCGGAGAAGAAAAGAGTTGACGTTTCGAGTCCTCATGACCCTTCGACAGAACTTGAGTTCGAGTCCAAGAAAGAGTTGAAATATAAGCTGGTTTAAGGTGTGTGTGTGGGGGGGCGGAGAGATAGAGAGAGAGAGGTGGAGGGGGGGTGTGTTTGTAGGGATAAACAAGCAGTGATAGAAGCAGATCATCAAAAGATGTCAACGACAATAGTACAATAGAACACATAGGTGTTAAAGTTAAAGTTGGTGATATTATCTAAATGAATGTGCTAATTAAGAAGGATGGTAGGACACTCAAGGTATAGCTCTAGTGGGGTTTTTTTTTTTAAATAATGGAAATAGGTGGGAAAAGGAAAATCTTTATAATTTATTGGAAAAAAAAAGGAAGGGGGAAACAGAAAGGGGGTGGGGATGGGGGAGGGAGCTCACGACCTAAAGTTGTTGAATTCAATATTCAGTCCGGAAGGCTGTAAAGTCCCTAGTCGGAAGATGAGGTGTTGTTCCTCCAGTTTGCGTTGGGCTTCACTGGAACAATGCAGCAAGCCAAGGACAAACATGTGGGCAAGAGAGCAGGGTGGAGTGTTAAAATAGCAAGCGACAGGGAGGTTTGGGTCATTCTTGCGGACAGACCGCAGGTGTTCTGCAAAGCGGTCGCCCAGTTTAAGTTTGGTCTCTCCAATGTAGAGGAGACCACATTGGGAGCAACGAATGCAGTAGACTAAGTTGGGGGAAATGCAAGTGAAATGCTGCTTCACTTGAAAGGAGTGTTTGGGTCCTTGGACGGTGAGGAGAGAGGAAGTGAAGGGGCAGGTGTTGCATCTTTTGCGTGGGCATGGGGTGGTGCCATAGGAGGGGGTTGAGGAGTAGGGGGTGATGGAGGAGTGGACCAGGGTGTCCCGGAGGGAGCGATCCCTACGGAATGCCGATAAGGGGGGTGAAGGGAAGATGTGTTTGGTGGGAGCATCATGCTGGAGTTGGCGGAAATGGCGGAGGATGATCCTTTGAATGCGGAGGCTGGTGGGGTGATAAGTGAGGACAAGGGGGACCCTATCATGTTTCTGGGAGGGAGGAGAAGGCGTGAGGGCGGATGCGCGGGAGATGGGCCGGACACGGTTGAGGGCCCTGTCAACGACCGTGGGTGGAAAACCTCGGTTAAGGAAGAAGGAGGACATGTCAGAGGAACTGTTTTTGAAGGTAGCATCATCGGAACAGATGCGACGGAGGCGAAGGAACTGAGAGAATGGGATGGAGTCCTTACAGGAAGCGGGGTGTGAGGAGCTGTAGTCGAGATAGCTGTGAGAGTCGGTGGGTTTGTAATGGATATTGGTGGACAGTCTATCACCAGAGATTGAGACAGAGAGGTCAAGGAAGGGAAGGGAAATGTCAGAGATGGACCACGTGAAAATTCTACATTCAAAAACAGTTCCTCTGACATGTCCTCCTTCTTCCTTAACCGAGGTTTTCCACCCACGGTCGTTGACAGGGCCCTCAACCGTGTCCGGCCCATCTCCCGCGCATCCGCCCTCACGCCTTCTCCTCCCTCCCAGAAACATGATAGGGTCCCCCTTGTCCTCACTTATCACCCCACCAGCCTCCGCATTCAAAGGATCATCCTCCGCCATTTCCGCCAACTCCAGCATGATGCCACCACCAAACACATCTTCCCTTCACCCCCCTTATTGGCATTCCGTAGGGATCGCTCCCTCCTGGACACCCTGGTCCACTCCTCCATCACACCCTACTCCTCAACCCCCTCCTATGGCACCACCCCATGCCCACGCAAAAGATGCAACACCTGCCCCTTCACTTCCTCTCTCCTCACCGTCCAAGGACCCAAACACTCCTTTCAAGTGAAGCGGCATTTCACTTGCATTTCCCCCAACTTAGTCTACTGCATTCGTTGCTCCCAATGTGGTCTCCTCTACATTGGAGAGACCAAAAGTAAACTGGGCGACCGCTTTGCAGAACACCTGCGGTCTGTCCGCAAGAATGACCCAAACCTCCCTGTCGCTTGCCATTTTAACACTCCACCCTGCTCTCTTGCCCACATGTCTGTCCTTGGCTTGCTGCATTGTTCCAGTGAAGCCCAACGCAAACTGGAGGAACAACACCTCATCTTCCGACTAGGGACTTTACAGCCTTCCGGACTGAATATTGAATTCAACAACTTTAGGTCGTGAGTCCCCTCCCCCATCCCCACCCCCTTTCTGTTTCCCCCTTCCTTTTTTTTTCCAATAAATTATAAAGATTTTCCTTTTCCCACCTATTTCCATTATTTAAAAAAAAAAACCCCACTAGAGCTATACCTTGAGTGCCCTACCATCCATTCTTAGTTAGCACATTCGTTTAGATAACATCACCAACTTTAACTTTAACACCTATGTGTTCTTTTGTACTATTGTCGTTGACATCTTTTGATGATCTGCTTCTATCACTGCTTGTTTGTCCCTACAACCACACCCCCCCCTCCACCTCTCTCTCTCTCTATCTCTCCGCCCCCCCCCACACACACCTTAAACCAGCTTATATTTCAACTCTTTCTTGGACTCGAACTCAAGTTCTGTCGAAGGGTCATGAGGACTCGAAACGTCAACTCTTTTCTTCTCCGCCAATGCTGCCAGACCTACTGAGTTTTTCCAGGTAATTCTGTTTTTGTTTTGGATTTCCAGCATCCGCAGTTTTTTTGTTTTTTTCTCAAGGATAATGACACCATGTTTAGAAAGAAAGGCTTGCATTTACATGTCACTTTTCACAATGCCAAGACGCTCAAATAAATTTGCAGGATTAAAATATAGTTATAATGAAGAAAATGTGGCAACCAACTGGCCGACAATATTAATGAGGTAAATAACCAGACAATCTGTTTTGTAATGATGATGGCTGAGGTGTAAATATTGGCCAGCACAAGAGAATTACCTTAGCTATTCTGAGAAATAGTAGTGTAGGCTCTTTAAAGTCTAACAGAGGGGAGGGGCGGGCTGGGAGGAGGTGGGGGGTTGGTGGGGGGTGGGGGTGCCGGGGTGGGGGGGTGTGGGGGGAGGGTGCAGATGGGACCTCGGTTTGACATCTCAACTAAAAGACAGCACCTGTGGCTGCGCAGCACTTTCTCAATACTGCTCTTTGACATGACACACATATCCCACACTCACATGCACATAAACGTGCACACACACACACAACATATTATACAGTATTATATGGCTGATGATAATGCCATTGTATGTCAAGGGGAGGTAGGTAGGTTTTCCCTTAGAGTTAGAAAGATAGAAACATGGAAATATTTACTGCACAGAAGGAGGGCATTCAGCCCATTTTGTTTATGCTGGCCTAAAAAAGTCCTAATCCATTTAATCCCACCTTCCAGTTCTCGGTTCGAAACTCTATGGTTAGGGCACTTCAACTGCATTTCCAAGTGTCCCTACCACTCTTCAATACCACTATTCCACCCACCTCCCCATTATGGAGTATAAAATCCAAACCCACACGCAGTGAGTTCCAGGCCCTCACCAACCTCTGGGTGAAAAAGATACACCTCAACTCCCCTCTAATACTTCCACCATTATATTAAATCAATGCTACCTGATTATTGCCTTTTCTGCTAAGGGAAATAGGTCCTTCCTATCCACTCCAAACTAGATCCTTCATAATTAGAT
Source organism: Carcharodon carcharias (assembly GCF_017639515.1). Lineage (NCBI taxonomy): Eukaryota > Metazoa > Chordata > Chondrichthyes > Lamniformes > Lamnidae > Carcharodon > Carcharodon carcharias. The sequence continues at coordinate 106,662,796 of NC_054485.1, forward strand.
ACACCTCAATTAAATCCCCTCAGTCTCCTCTGTTCCAAAAGAAAACAACACCAGACTATCCAATCTTTCCTCATGGCTAAAATTCTCCATTCCTGACAAAGCCCTTATTAATCTGTAATGCACCCTCTCTAGTATGATCACATTCTTCTTATAATGTGGTAACCAGAACTGTACACAGCATTCTAGAGCAGTCTGGCTAGAGTTTTATACTGTTGCAGCATAACTTCCCTGCTATTATCCTTTAAACCTCGGCCAATAAAGGAAAGTATCCCTTATGCCTTCTTGACCATCTTATCTACCTGTCCAGCTCCTGTCAGGGATCTGTCCACGTGCACTCCAAGGTCCCTCTGTTCTTCTATGCTTTTCGGAATCCTACCTTTTATTGTGTAATCCCTTGTCTTGTTTGTCCTCCTTAAATGTGTTACCTCAGACTTCTGTGGATTGAATTCCATTTGCCGGTTTTTTCCCACCTGACCATTCCATTGATATCTTCCTGCAGTCTACAGGTTTCTTCTTCACTATCAACTATACAGCCAATTTTCATGACATCTGTAACCTTCTTAATCAACCCGTCTATATTTAAGTCTAAATCATTGATAACATGATCACTACCATTATAATACTCTCCCACTGAGACCCCTTACAACTGCCCAGATTCATTGCAAAAACTATGCCCAGAATTGCGTCTTCTTGTTAGGCTTGCTATGTACTGGCTAAAAAGGTGTTCTTCACATCCCCAGATCTCTTGGCCGAAACCTTAAACCTGTGTTCCCTAGTCCTTGTATTGTCAGCTAATCAGCAAAGCTTCTATTTGTTCACCTCCTCTAAACCTGTCATAATCTTGTACACTTCCATCACATCTCCCTTCAATCTCCTTTGTTCCAAGAAGAACAAACCCAGCTTCTCCAACCTAACCTTTAGTTAAAATCCCCATTCATTCTGGTTAATCTCCTCTGCACCCTCTCAAAGGCCCTCACATCCTTCTGTGGGATCGGAATCCCCTCCAATTATTTTTATTCATTCATGAGATGTAGGCGTTGCTGGCTAGGCCAGCATTTATTGCCCATCCCTAATTACCCTTGAGAACTGAGTGGCTTGCTAGGCCATTTCAGAGTTAACCACATTGCTGTAGGTCTGAAGTCACATGTAGGCCAGACCAGGTAAGGATGGCAGATTTCCTTCCCTAAAAGACAAAAGTGAACCAATTGACAATTGTTTCATGGCCATCATTAGACTTTTAATTCCAGATTTTTTTTAATTGAATTCAAATTTCACCATCTGCCATGGTAGGATTCAAACCCTGGTCCCCAGAGAATTACCCTGGGTACCTGGGCTACTAGACAATAACACTATGCCACCCACCTCCCCATTATGGAGTATAAAATCCAAACCCACAGACATGCTTCGACCTCATGTTTATTACCACAACATAGAAACCAAACTGCAGCCAGTAGCACAGGGCTAGGCAATAAAGGGTTAATTCGAACATTTAGTGAAAGACAGTGGCTCATCAAAAGGGTTTGGACATTGACTGATTGCTATCATGGGGCAATGGTAGGAGTGAAATGCCGCCTGCCATTGAAAAATGCAATTAAGAGACTGATCCCAATACATTGATATTCAAACCTTCATTGACCTTGAAGTCAGATGCTGTAACTGCTTTGCTTCAAAACAGCAGGGAATGGTTTAAACAATGTGAGAGTTGATATATTCGCCTGGGATATATTTTCCATGGAAAGACTATTGTTTCAACCAGCATGAGCAGATCATATTTGTTTGGACTATGCATAGTATAAACTAAGAGTGCTAACTACTGGATATTGAAACAAGCTGGCCAGGCCAGCAGCGGAAATGGTAAAACTGGAGACTGAAATCGTAGGACTTTATTGTTTTCTGCAGGTGGTCAAGGAAGCTGGTCAAGTCTGGCCAACTCCACCGAGGGACAATACCAACCGAGGGGTGATTGTAAATATTAAATTAGGATATAAAGATAAGTATTAAGTTAGGAGCAAGGTTTAGCCTCTGATGGGACAGGGTTCAGGGTAATTATAATTGTAACCGCATTTCATAATTGCCCTTTGCTGAGGACTGTGTGTAATTCAATAAAGCAATCGTGAATTATCAGAAGAAACTTGTCTTGCTGGTCATTCTGTTCAAGCCATACACTTGTGAATCTGATGTCACGAACTTGAGTGTGGGGAGGTCCTCTGAAGGAGGAAAGGGGGGCACCCCTTACACTTCCATGGCGACCAGAACTGGATGCAATGCTCTAATTATGGCCTAACCAGAGCTTTATAAAGGTTCAGAATAACTTCCTTTCTTTTGTACACAACGTCTCTATTTATGAAGCCCAAGATCCCGTAAGCTTTTCATCATACTCTCTCAACATGTCCTGCCACCTTGGAAGATCTATGCACATGAACCCCCAGAACCCTGTACACTATTTAGAATCTGCCATTAGGTATATATTGCCTCTCCCTAACCCCTCTTTCAAAACCTATCACCTCACACTTCTCTGTATTAAGTTCCATCTACCAATTGACTGCCCATTCTGCTAGCTTACCCATGTCCTGTTTTAAAGTGAATCTTCTCAAGGTTAGGGATGGACAGTAAATACTAGCCTTTCCTGTGATGCTCATATCCCATGAATGAAAATAAAGCTATGGGTTGTAGGGCAAGTCCTGCTGGATCAGTGGGTTGGAAGTATCATTCCAACACTGGCAGACTGTATGAAAGGGTTAATATTGCCCATTAACAACAGGCCAGTGACTGATTGCAAATAGAAATAAATGGTTGAATGAGTTGTCAACATCAGGGGCAAGCTAAGAGAGACATGTATGATTAAAATGACACAGATTAGAAACCTATTTTCTTTTAGTTTTTCTGTGACTGTTACATTTAACCCATTCGTGTGACATTCCTCAAAATGGCATCTTAACATAGTCATTAACCAGCTTATTTTAAATAGGTCAAATCCTCCCTTTTTCTGTAATTCCCTCCATTCATTCACGTGTGCTGTGCCTGAAGGTAGCTCCTTGGCTCATTGTCTGCCTCTGCTTCATCCTGAGCCATTTGCTTGGTTGTTTTTCAGTGGTGGCTTGCCAATGTCTTCAACTCTCAGGAGCAGGGCAAGGAGGCAGGTCCTAACTCTACCTCAGCACAGAGTCACAGAGTCATTTACAGCACAGAAGGAGGCCATTCGGCCCATCGAGTCTATGCTGGCTCCCTGCAAAGACATCCATTCAGTCCCACGCTCCTGATTGATCTCTGTAGCCTTGAAAGTTTCATTGCTTCAAGTGCCCATCCAATTTCCTTTTGAAATCGTTAATTGTTTCTGCTTCCACCACCCTCATGGGCAGAGAGTTCCAGGCCGTTACCATTCGCTGTGTAAGAAAGTTCTTCCTCACATTTGCCCTGCACCTTTTGCCCAAAATCTTAAATCTGTGTCTCCTAGTCTGTGTACCATTAGTTAATGGGAAGAGCTTTTCCTTTTTCACCTTGTCTGGGCCTAACATATCTTGTTCACCTCTATCAAATCCCTCCTCAATCTCCTTTGTTCCAAGCTGGAACAACTCCAGCCTTTCCAGCCTAGCCTTGTAACCAAAAGCCCCAATCCGTAGAAGTATTCTGCAAAATCTGCTCTGCACCATTTCAAGGCAGGGAGATGGGATCCTGACAGGAGGTTCAGCAGGGGGAGATGCACAGCCAAAATTAAAAGAAAGAGCAACTGAGTCTGGAAGGCATAGAAATTATAGGCCAGTTAAGGCACAAGGGAGTTTGGGAAGGTTGGAAAATATTTATTTTAACAGAAGGAGTCTAACAAATAAGGCAGATGAGTTGAGGGCACAAGTTAACACATGGAAGTATGATATCATTGCTGTCACAGAGACATGGTTGAGAGAGCGGCAGGATTGGCAGCTCAATATTCCAGGATATAGGGTCTTTAGCTGAGACAGGGAAGGAGGTAAAAGAAGAGGGGGTATTGCAATATTGATCAAGGAATCAATAACAGTAGTAAGGAGGGATGACATCTTAGAACACTCCTCAAATGAAGCCATGTAGGTAGAATTGGAAAATAAAAAAGGAGCAAACACATTGCTGGGTGTGTACTATAGGCCCCCAAATAGTCAGACAGAAATAGAAATGGAGATATGTAGGTAAATTTCAGAGAAGTGTAAAAATAATAGGGTAGTAATAATGGGGCATTTCAACTTCCACAACATTAACTGGGTTAGTCATAGTGTGATAGGTTTAGAGGGAGCGGAATTCTTAAAATGCATCCACGAGAGCTTTTTAAGCCAGTACGTAGAAGGTCCTACAAGAGATGGAGCGGTCCTGGACTTAATTTTAGGGAATGAAGCAAGTGGGGGAGGTATCAGTGAGGGAGCATTTTGCAGATAGTGATCATAACTGCATTAGATTCAAGGTTGGAATGGAAAAGGACAAGGATGGGCCAAAAATCAGAGTTCTAAATTGGGGGAAGGCCGATTTTAATAAGATCAGATATGATTTGGCCAGAGTGGACTGGGAGCAGCTACTTTTAGGTAAATCTGCATCAGAGCAATGGGGCTCATTCAAGAAGGAAATAAGGAGAGTTCAGGGCCAACATATTCTGGTAAAGACAAAGGGCAACCAACAAATCCAGGGAACCTTGGAGGTTGAGGAATATACGGCATTGGATAAAGAGAAAAAAGGAGGCTTATGGCAGATACCGAGGGCTCAAAACAATGGAAGCCCCAGAGGAGTATAGAAAGAATAGGGGGGAACTTAAGAAGGAAATTAGGAGTGCAAAAAGGGGGCATGAAAAAACATTAGCAGGTCAAATTAAGGAAAATTCAAAGTTATTTTACAAGTACATTAAGAGTAAGAGGGTAACTAGGGAAAGAGTAAGGCCCATAAAGGACCATAGCTGTAATTTGTATGTGGAGCCAGAAGATGTAGGTAGGGTTCTAAATGATTACTTTGTTCATAAGTGAGAGGGATGATGTGTGTATGGAAATCAGGCAGAAGGACTGTGATAGTATTAAAGAAATTAACAAAGAAAGGGAGGAGGTTCTAAGTGGCCTGACAGGCTTAAAAGTAGATAAATCTCCAGGCCCGGATGAAATGTATTCCAGGCTGTTCAGTGAGGAAAGGGAGGAGATAGCAGGGGCGCTGGCAATAATTTTCAATACCTCTCTGGCCGCAGAAGAAGTGCCAGAGGACTGGAGGGCAGCCAATGTGGTACCATTATTCAAGAAGGGAGGAAGGGATAGACCAGGGAACTACAGGCCAGTAAGTCTAACCTCAGTGGTGGAGAAACTATTGGAAGCAATTCTGAGGGACAGAATTAATCTACACTTGGAGAGGCAGGGATTAATCAAGGACAGTCTGCATGGTTTTATTAAGGAGAGGTCGTGTCTGACCAATTTGATTGAATTTTTTGAAGGTGTGTAGATAAGGGCAATGCATTTGACGTAGTCTACTTGGACTTCAGCAAGGCTGAGATCCCGCATGAAAGACTTATAATGAAGGTAAGAGCCCATGGGATCCAAGGCAATTTGGCAAATTGAATCCAGAATTGGCTGAGTGGCAGGAAGCAGTGGCTGAAGGGTGTTTTTGTGACTGGATGCCTGTGTCCAGTGGGGTTCCACAGGGTTGGGTTCCTTGCTGTTTGTGGTATATATAAATGATTTAACTTGAATGTAGGAGGGTTGATTAGTAAGTTTGCAGATGAAACAAAAATTGGAGGGGTGGTAAATAGTGAGGAGGATAGCCTTAGATTACAGGTGGATATAGACGGGCTGGTCAGATGGGCTGATCAGTGGCAAATGGAATTTAATCCGGATAAGTGTGGGGTGATGCACTTGGGCAGGACAAACAAGGTACAGGAATACACGATGAATGGTAGGACCCTGGGAAGTACCGAGGCTCAGAGGGACCTTGGTGTACGTGTCCACTGGTCCCTTAAGATAGCGGGACAGGTAGATGAGGCGGTTAAGAAGACATATGGGATACTTGCCTTTATTAGCCGAGGCTTAGAATATAAGAACAGAAAGGTTATGCTGGAACTGTATAAAACGCTGGTTAGGCCACAGCTAGAGTATTGCATGCAGCCCTGGAATCCGCATTATAGGAAGGATGTGATTACACTAGAGAGAGTGCAGAGGAGATTTACCAGGATGTTGCCTGGGCTGGAGAGTTTTAGTTATGAGGAGAGATTGGATAGACTGGGGTTATTTTCCCTGGAGCAGAGGAGGTTGAGAGACAACATGATTGAGGTGTATAAAATTGAGGGGCATAGATAGGGTAGAGAGGAAGGAATTTTTCCCCTTGGTAGAGGGATCAATAACCAGGGAACATAGATTTAAGGTAAGGGGTAGGAGGTTTAGAGGGGATGTGAGAAAGAATTTTTTCACCCAGAGAGTGGTGGGAATCTGAAACTGCCTGAAAGGATTGTAGAGGCAAAAACCCTAATAACATTTAAGAAGCGTTTAGATGTGCACTTGCAATGCCATGGCATACAAAGTTTTGGGCCTAGTGCTGGAAAATGGGATTAGAATAGTTAGGTACTTGTTTGACTGGCGCAGACTCGATGGGTCCAAGGGCCTTTTTCTGTGCTGTAGACCTCTACAACTCTATGACTCTACGACCTTCACATCTTTCCTAAAGTGTGGTGACCAGAACTGGACACAATAATCTCATTGGATCCTAACCAGAGATTTATAAAGGTTCCACATTACTTCCTTACTTTTGTACTCAATGCCTCTATTATGAAGACTAAGGCTCATGTGTTTTGCTAATCACTCTCTTAATGTGTTCTGCCACCTTCAAAAATTGATTCACGTGTACCCCTGTCAGCAACCCCGCAACACCCCAACAACTCCCTCACTGCTTGTCTCTACTCCCGAGTTTGGTATCATCATCAAATCTTGAAATTTTACTCCGAATTCCAACGTCCAAATCATTTCTATATAGTAAAAACAGCAGTGGTCCCAGCTGTGAACCATGGGAAACACCTCTGTCTACCATCCTCTAGTCTGCAAAGTAAACATTTAACACAGTTCACTGCTTGCTATCCTTAAGCGAATTTTTTCATCCAATGGGACACTGACTGTCCTATTCCAGAAACCAGCCTTTTATGTGGTACCTTGTCAAATGCATTCTTAAAATTCATATTGCCAACAGCCATTTAATTCCCTTCATCAATCTTCTATGTTACATCATCAAAAATTCCATTAGATTAGTCAAGCACAATCTGCCTTCGATAAACCTGTGTTGGCTCTCCTTAATTAACTTAATCCTCTCCAAGCGCCTGTTGATATTTTCCCCTGATTATGCATTCTAAAATCTTACTTACCGCCGATATGAAACTAACTGACCTTCAGTTACAAGGACTGTCCTTACACCCATTCTTGGAGAAGGGTGTCACAATTGCCACTCTCCAATCCCCTGGCACTTCACTCATATCAAGGGAAGATCGAAAGATTAAGGCAAGCCGTCCTTCTATCTCCATCCCCACTTCCTTTAGCAGCCTGGGATGCAAGCCTTAATACCAGATGACTTGTCTATCCTAAACGTAGCCAATTTTCAATTTAATTTTTACACTACCCATTCAACTCTTTCCCCTTCCAGCCTTACAAGCCTCTGAAATATCTCAGCTCCTACAATTCTTGACTCTTCCACATCCCCGACTTTAACTATTCCAGCATTAGTGGCATGCTTTCAGCTGTCTAGGCCCTGATGTCTGTAAGTCCCTCCCTAAACCTCTCTTTCTCCCATTAAGACACTGTTAAAACTTCCCTTTAACCTCACTTTTGGCCGCCTGCCCTAATGTCTCCTTATGTGGCTCGATGTCAAATTTTGTTTGATAAAGCTTCTGTGAAGTACTTTAGAATTAGAAGCACTGTATAAATACAAATTACTGCTGCTAAAATAATACAAAGGGAAATTTCATGCGACTGCTTTAATCATTTGATTGATATCAGTCCCCAATCAATTCTATGCTAGGTTACCGTTTAGTGATACACAGTGAAATAATATTCAAAAATCAAGATGAATAATGGTAAGACCGAATAAGTGACATTTGGCACGGCTGACTGATTTAGCTGGGCGTCTTGCTTTGTACATCAGCTGAAGGAGACCCCACACAGCAGCCACCAGTGTGTATCTTACTGGGACCTCTTGGTGGGGGAGGCAAAGGGTTAAAAGAGACAGCCAGTACAGTGTAACCAACAGGAGAGAAACAACCCTCCTAGTGATTAATGTAGTGACGGAGCAATCAGAAAGGGCGAGTTACCACAGAGGGCGCGTCCTTCTGTTTTTAGCACCAATGAGCAGGAGCAAGGAGAAGGCGGGACAGATAAGAGATGCGGTTGCCAGGCGAGGTTGAGGGAGCAACTATGCACAGATCCAACTGATAGAAGATGGGTACAGAAAAAGCAGTTCATTTTACCAATTTAATTTGATGATTGTTTTTTTTTTCCTGTTCAGCCTCTGTTCCAACGATTACGAGGCTTCCAGCATCTTTTTAAAATTTTGTTTTAGCACACAGACCATGGCTACTGAAAAAGCAGGTAAAATTGTTTTCCCTTATACTAGTGACGCTGGCTCTGTTACAAACCCAAATTAATCTTCTTGCTTTGGATGTGCTGCTGGGCTTAGCGGAGTGGGGAGATGTATGTTGAATTATTACAGGAAGACTCCTAATTATGTGGCAGTTTAAAAATGCGACCTGTCAGTCAAAGCAACGCGGTGTTCATCGTATTATAATCGCAATTACCGTTAACGCTTTGATATAAAGAATTAGTGCGCTGATGTTCTGGGATTAGCAGGATATGTGCTTTCCCCGCTGTGCAGTCACTACTTTTCCTGTTTTGTTTCTTTTGTATTGACATTTGGGCCACAACCTGGCTGTTTACGTCCAGAGGGAAGTTCTTCAGAGCCACACTAACTCCTGGTGCTTTGCCAGAATACCAGGCTCCTGTCCACCCTTATGCTTTCTCTGTGTCTTCGCTTTGGATGCACTGGGCGAGGAAGCACTTCCCCATGACCTGCTGTGAGAAAGGGGGTGGACAGGATCCCTGTGCATCTTTGCCCCGGCCTCCCTCCCAGCTCTGACATTCTATCAAACACTCCCAAGCAAAGGGATCTTCATCATCTCTCCCCCTGCCAGCAGTAATGGGATAGGACAGCCCTGGTTAAGGAGCAGGGCCAGCCTCCCCCCTTCCTCCTTTAGTTCATTTCAGTTATTTGCTTGTTTGCCAATGAACCGGGGCCTTAACCATCTCTGTGGCCTCGCTGCCTCAAGCGAAGCTTTATTCTCAGATTCATTGAAATCTGGCCCACCGAAATGGATGAGCATCTCTGATATAAAACAGACAAAGGATCATTACTCAAGCAATATGTGGAGTTTAGTTGCAGGACATGGGTGGTAAGGGATTTAAATCCACTTGTTCGTACATTTAGGTTCCTGATTTTGTGATTTTATTTTGCACTGCAGCTCCGTGCTCGCACTGTTGTTAAATCCGGCAGGCAATGGGTTTTTTTTTTCAAATAATGGAAATATAACGGTACAGGCCAGGCATCTGCATTTTGATGCAGGGGTGCAGTCATGTAGAAACATGCCAGAAGCTACAATCAGTCTGACGTGGGGGGATACGCAGAGCCCATGTGAGTAACAGCTCTCCCGCAAATGGATGGGCTTCGTGAGGGGGAGGACCGTGATGTTCAGAGCCAGAGGCAAACTTCAGCCAGATATGCATCAGGAGATGTGGTGCAGGGAGAGAGAGCGACTTTAGATAAATACAGAAAGAGACATAATGCAGAGAGAGAGAGATTTTAGATAGATACAGATTTATATGCTGCAGGGAGAGAATGACTTTAGATGCAGAAAGATATACTGCCGAAAGAAAAAGATAAAAGATGCAAATAGCAGAGAGACTTTAGATGTAATAGGAGAAAGGTCGACAGGCTAGGTAAATAACAGGTAAGGTATATTGCAGATAGAGAGAGTCTAGGTAGATAGAGAGGGGCACACTATAGAGAGAGGGAGAGTTAAAGAAACAGGTATTTATTGCACAGAGTGAGAAAGGGACTTTCATTAGATACAGCTAGAGAAACACTGTGGACCAGAGACAGACAGACCTTTTAGAGATGTAAATAGGGATTTGCTGCTATATGACAGACACATTTTATACCAATGCAGTTGGGGATATTCTGCAGAAAGGCAGGGATAGAAAGGTTGAAAGTTCTGATAGATACAGATATGTCCATATTGTCGGGAGACCGTTGGGGTCTTGAGCAGTATGGGTGCTAGCTAGCAACAGGTTCTCTTTTACCATTGAAATGAAGAATCAGTGCGGAAAAGGCATATCTTGTGCAAAGAGAGAGGGATGAAAATGATTTTACAGACAGAAGAGGAAAGAAAAAATTCTGATCAATACTGATAGTTGTATACTGCACAAAGCCAAAGGCAGAGACAATCTAATAAGAGACAAGAGGCAAACTTCCAGTGGAAACTTCCAGTGGATTAGGATTGATATTTGCTGGAGAAATAGAGAAAGGAACTTCATTTGGATCCAATTTGATACCTATATATCCAGAGACAAAGAAATAGACTCAAGAGAGATACAGGTCTCTACACCCTGCAGAAAAGCAGATATCAATAACATTATACAGCACCAGAAGGCCATTTGTCCTGGCATGCCTGTGCTGGCTTTTTGAACAAGCTGTCCAATTCGTCCAAGCCTCCCACTCTTTCACCGTAACCCTGAAAATGTTTCCTTTTCAATCATTTATCCAATTTTATTTTGAAAGCTACTATTGAATCTGCTTCCACTGCACTATCAGGCCGTGCATTCCAGGCCACAACTCACTACGTAAAAGAAAATATTCTCCTCATTTCCCCTCTGGCTCTTGATAAGAGAGAGAGACATTTCAGGTGGATGTGCTTTGCAGAGTGAAAGAGAAGCAGAGAGAAAAGTGCTGATTTTCAATTCCCAGGCTTAATGCTGGTGTTGTGGATTGACTACTTGTAGAAATTTCCTGATTATTGGTTTACATTCATTTCAGCCACAATGAGCTTTGGATGGTTTCAGTCATGGGTGGGTGATCAGTGATGCCATATTTATAACTGGGCAGTACATTGAAAAGTTACCCAAGACAGAGAGAGACACATTTAGCTACAGGCTTTATATAAATACAGACAGGCTCCAGGCACACTTGAATTAGTTGATTGAAATGGGCACATGTATAATTGTATCTTTTAGTGCAACATACAGGTGCACAATGCTGCAGAGCTTTCAAATTGTCAACTGAAATGTTGAAGCCAAATTTTAACCCCCTCTTATTTCCCATGATTTTGTATTGAAATGACGGGAGGATTTACACCAGTCTGCTGTGTCCACCCATAGAATGGCAAAAACCATGCATCGGTTGTTTAATAGGTCAGGGCCTTCAGCCTCACTTGGCTCTCATTCATGAATCAGTTCACCATGTTGGGAATCACAGGATTGTCGAAAGGAAATCTTTACTTGCAGTTGGTACGGTCATTTCCAATGAGATTTTAAAACAAAGCCTCGTCTGCCTTCAGGGGTGGATGTAAAAGATCCCACGGCCACCATTCAAAGAAGAGCAAGGACGATCTCTCAGCTGTTCTGACCTATATTTACCCCTTAAACAGCATCCCCCAAAAAATCAGATTACCACCTTGTGCACAGCAAACTACACAAACAGCAGAGTGGCTGCTGCATTTTCCACATTACAAAAATGACTACACTTGTTATTTGCAATTTGCTTTGGGACATCCTGATGTCGGGAACAACACTGGAAAAGCAACTCTTTCTTTATCAATGAATGTTACATTTTCCTTTTTTTTAGTTGTGCCAATATAAATTAAATATTTTTCTAATGGAACTATTTCACCAGTGTATTTGCAGGCACAATTCCATCCACTTCACAATGTTTTAATGACCATGCATCCAAAATAATTTTGAAGCAACAAGTTTAGGAACCAATGAGATGAACTTATGATATTTCTCAATTAGGGATGAAGGTGCAACTTGTGACAAACGTATTAGCTGTTCAAGCCCCTTTACGGAGACTTCAGCATGTAATCCAGGCTGACATTCCTGGTGTAGCACTGAGGTAGTGCAACATTGTCAGAGGTACCATACTTCGTATAAGGCATTAAACCAAGAACTCATCTGCCCTCTCAGGTGGTACACTTCAAAAGTACCTTACAGGCTGTAAAGCACTTTAGGAGGGTTATGAAAGGTTGCTGAAGATGCTATATAAATGCTAGTTCTTTCTTTCTTAGATATAGATAAACAACTCCATTGATTTGCTGTGGTGTTGATACACATACACAACCAGGGATACCCAGGATTGAAGTAAACATATCTTGACCACATCTCCAATGGTTTATTCAGGGTGATATACTGGAAACTGCAACAACACCGTGTAAATCGGGAACCAGGCTAAAATGCTGTTACCATGTTGGCATCATCATAACAACAGCAATTCATCAGTAAGATGAAATATGGTAGGAGAGACAGTATCCCCATTCTTGCTATCTCTCTTGTAGGATCCTACAGAATAAAAAGGAGGCCATTTGGTCCATTACATGTGCAATGGCTCTTTCAATGGACTATCCCAATTAGTTTGCATAGTCCTTCAATTCCCCTTTGAAAGATTTAGGAATGTTTTATGATGTTAATGGCATGATTTAAATTCAAGCTTTTGTTGTTGATTGCATATGGAACCGGTAACAAGGTCCCCATGAAGATACTAACCCTATTTCAAAGTGCATTAATGCTTCGATTAAGATTGCTGTGAGGGCTTGATGTGAGTGACTGACACTAATTTCTTTGAATGACACAGAGACCCATCTGGAGCATTTGTACAAATGTAGAGGAATAGGTAAAGAATAGTTGGAACAATAAGAAGAATGAACAAAAGAGAGAAATACATGAATAGATGTGGTTGGGTGGTAAGGTGCAAGGCAGGTAATAAATCAGTTAAGACCTCAGTTGCAGTTCAGTGCACAGTTTTGGTTTCTATATTGAGGAAAGGATATCAAGACCATGGAGATTCACAAGGATGATAAACAGAACTTGGAAGATTTACTAATCCGGAAAGACTGGATAAGCTCTCTCCCTAGAAAAGATAAAACTTGGAGAAGACATGGAGAAAATTTTTCCGCCTGTGGCAGAATCCAAAACTACAGACCATCAACATAAAACAACCTCCAGAAAATTCAATAGTGAATTCAGGAGAAACTTCTTAATTCAGTAAGTTGTTAGAACGTTAAACTCGCTACAACATGGAGTAGTTGAGGTGAATAGCATGGATGGGTTTAAAGAGAGGATTGATAACCACATGACGGTGCAAGGAATAAAAAGGTATGTTGATAGAGTTAAATGAAATAAGGTAGGAGGAGGCTCACAAGGATTTTAAACAGCAGCATGGGACAGTTGGGCCTGTTTCTGTGCTGTAGATTCTTTGGAGGACATTACAGAGGAAGGAATAATTGGAATAAAACGTTTGTCCAAGTGTGCATCTTGACTGCTGCCTAAAAGCACAGGAATTACCATAATAGTTCAGCAAACCTCATGAGGAGCCCATTGTTCAGGTCTAATTTCAGCTCTGTGCTAATTCTCTCAAGATCAGATCTGTCACTGGCATATCAGAAAGCTGGACTGGTACAGCCTGTTCCATCTCAACAACCAAGATCTCCTCCATTAGGAATATGCATCGGGTATTGACCTCATCCCCACACTTACACCATAAGCATGCCTGGACAGACACGGAAATCTCCATGTCATGCTCAATGCTATAACAGTGACTTTTTTTTAAAAAAGGTTGGGACTTTGGAGAGGAGTAGGAGAGGAGGCTTTAACTTGGCATTTAATCGCACACTGACCTGGGTCCTGAATGTGGGTCAATGTTTTCTTCTCTAGCCCTGAGCTCCCACTGTTTAATTAGCACCAAGATCCAGCTACTCAAAAAAGTCAACGCACAGGAAATGTATTCATGAAGACTTGTTTGAATTCACAGCTAATGGCACCTAGTGTCCCAAAGAAATAGTTTAAAGTTATGGAATTGTAGCAAAAAAGCTTATTTCATAATGAATGGAAGATATAAAATGTATATAAGATTTGAATGGCATCATTTGTTGACCTGTTCCCTGTATTGCTTAACGTTTTGAACTTCCAAATGACTGAATGCATCTTGTACAGTGTGTGTGTGGATAGCTAATCTTCTAACTAACCTAAGCCATATATGCAAAATTGTCTAATTAGCATCATGAGCTAATATATCAGACCTAATAACCTAAAAAATTTACTCTTATTATTTGGTAAAGTATTGATGAAAATCTAGGACAAGATTACAAATTCAATACCCCTGCAACACTCAACATCGTCAAGTGTTGCACTAATAGTGAAGGCGGTTCATGGCCTTATATATAGTCCAGTTTAAAAACAATTGGCTTGAGATGTCATTTGTGATGCCTGATAGAATTATTGACCTGTAATTCACTGACAGACATTCGAGAACTGGACCTAATATTCTAGTTGTGATCGAACCTGCGCTTTACAAAATATCAGCATTACCTCCCTGCTATTATACACAATATCTCCTATTGATGAAGCCCAAGATTCCATATGCTTTGCTAACTACTCTCTCAATATGTTTTGTCATTTTCAAGGATTTGTGCACATTGACACCAGGCCCCTTTGTCTTGAGGGAAATAAACTTGCAGGGCTATAGTGATAGAGCTCTGTGCTAATTGTCTCATTATCGGATCTGTCACTAACATATCAGGGAGATGGGCAGGTTCTGTGCAGCCTGCTCCATCTCAACATCCAAGATCTCCCCCATTAGGAATATGCATCAGGTATTGACCCCCCCCCCCCCAACCCCCCCCCCCCCCCCCCCACACACACACACACACTTGCACCATAAGCATGTCTCGATTGCTGTACAGAGAGCCTGCATGGGTTCAATGGCCAAATGGCCATCTTCTATGCCATGATGATTCTATGACTCTAGGCAGATTTGAGGGGAGATCTAATTGAATAATTTAAAATGGTTAGAAAAGGTGGGAAGTGAACCCTTCCCCTTTTAGAATTCAAGAGATCCAAGAAACCTTCTTTCCAGAAATGGTTGTGAGAGTGGAACAGGATCTCAGAGGAATTCCTAGAGACCTTAGTCATGGGACAGAAATGTGTCTCTGGCAGCAGGGCAAAGTGATCATTATTGAATCGACCGCTCATCGTATGCCTGATATCCAACTCCATTGTCATTGCTCAAACCGAACACCGGAAATGGGAATGCAAATGATTCATTCCAAGACAGATTCCAACCACTGTAAGCCCATTCTGCTGATGAATGAGGCTATATTTAAACTTGTCAAAAAAACTCACATCTCATGTCGTATGTGAGCAATGCAGCTTTGTAAAATCAGTCCTTAAGACTTCAAGTCAGTGAGAGTTTGTGAATGGTAGGTAAATCCTTACTTTGGAAGTGGGATTATAGAGGCACATGGAGGAAAGATAGGGAAGCAATATTCAAACAGTAACAGTGCCATGTCTAACAAAATGGGAGAGCACTGCTATAGCTTGGGTAACCTATATCTGCTCCTGTGTTCCCAATAGACTGTGGACTAAAAATTCACCTTGGGCAGTAATACAACATGGGTGGTTTGACAAATGATTCATTATAATGCTTTGAATCATGGTGACCACAGTCAACTCTTGCATCTGGGTCAAAAGGACTGTGGTGTGAAGTCCCACTCCACTCATTGAATCTAGGGAGACACTCCCACTGTCATACTGAGGGAGTGCTACACTGTCAGAAGTGCTTTTTTTTGGGGTGAAAAATCAAACTGAGGGTCCAGGCTTCCCTACCAGCTGGACATTAAAGATTCCATATCATTATTGCAAAGTTGAGGAAGGGGAAGGGATTTTAACTACCCAAATATTAACTGGGATAGTTTCAGTGTGCAAGGTAGGGAGGGAACAAAATTCTTAAGTTGCATCCAGGAGAACTTTTTTAGCCAGTACGTAGAAAGCCCAACAAGAGAGAGGGCAGTTCTGGACCTAATATTCGGAAATAAGCCTGGGAAGGTAGAAGGCATGTCAGTAGAGGAGCACTTTGGAGATAGTGACCATAACTCAATTAGATTTAGGTTAGTTATGGAAAGGTATAAGGTTGGGCTGGGAATAAAAGTTCTAAACTGGGGAAAGGCTAATTTTACTAAGATGAGATACGATTTGGCCCAAGTGGACCGGGAGCAGCTACTTGCAGATAAAACTGTATCAGAGCAGTGGGAAGCATTCAAGGAGATAACAGCGAGAGTACAGGGCAAATATCTTCCCGTAAAGACAAAGGGGGGAACCAAATCTGGAGAACGCTGGATGTCATGCAACATAAAGGTTAGGATTAAGGAAAAAAGAGAAGCTTATGGCAGATACCTAGGGCTCAATACGGGAGAGTCCTGAGAGGAGTATAGAAAGTGCAGAGGGGAACTTAAAAAGGAAATTAGGAAAGCTAAGAGAGTGCATGAGAAAGGATTGGTGGGTAGAATGAAAGAAAACCCAAAGGGGTTTTTAAAGTATATAACGAGCAAGAGAATAATTAGAGAAAGAGTAGGGCCAATTAGGGACCATAGAGGTAATGTGTGTGTGGACCCAGAAGACGTGGGTACAGTCCTCAATGAATACTTTGCGTTGGCCTCCACAATGGAGGTGTAGACATAGATTGGAGGACTGTGAAATATTAGAGGAAATTAACATAGAGGGAGAGAGAGGAGGTACTAGCAGGTTTAGTGGCCTTAAATTGGATAAATCCACAGGCCCAGATGAGATGTATCCCAGGTGTTGAGGGAAGCAAGGGAAGAAATATCAGGAGCCCTAGCAGTAATTATCAAAACCTACCTGGCCACAGGTGAGGTGCCAGAGGACTAGAGGACTTCTAAGATTGTCCCATTATTTAAAAAATGGAGGAAGAGATAGACCAGGAAATTACAGGCCAGCCAGTCTAACCTCGATGATGGGGAAGTTATTAGAAAGTATTCTGAGGGACAGAATATATCTGCACTTGGAGAGACATGGATTAATCAGGGATAGTCAGCATGGATTTGTAGTATTGTTGTTGACATCTTTTGATGATCTGCTTCTATCACTGCTTGTTTGTCGCTACAACCACACCAACCCCCTCCACCTCTCTGTCTCTCTATCTCTCCGCCCCCCACACACACACCTTAAACCAGCTTATATTTCAGCTCTTTCCTGGACTCGAACTCAAGTTCTGTCGAAGGGTCATGAGGACTCGAAACGTCAACTCTTTTCTTCTCCACCGATGCTGCCAGACCTGCTGAGTTTTTCCAGGTAATTCTGTTTTTGTTTTGGATTTGTTAAGGGAAGGTCATGTTTTGCAAATTTGATTGAATTTTTTGAAGAGGTAACCAGGAGCTTTGATGAGGGTAATGCATTTGATGAGGGTAATGCATCTGATGTGGTCTACATGGACTTTAGCATGGCTTTTGATAAGGTCACTCATGGCAGACTGGTCAAGAAAATAAGAGCCCATGGAATCCAAGGCAATGTGGCATGTTGGATCCAAAATTGCCTGAGAGGCAGGAAGCAGAAGATGAAGGCAAAGGGATGTTTCTGTGATTGGAAGTCCATTTCTAGTGGGGTTCCACAGGGCTCGGTGCTGGGGTCCTTGCTGTTTGTGGTGTACATAAATGACTTGGACTTAAATGTAGGGGACATGATCAAGAAGTTCGCGGATGATACGAAAATTGTCAGGGTGGTCAATAATGAGGAGGATAGCCGTAAACTGCAGGAGGATGTCAGTGAACTGGTCAGGTGGGCAGAGCAGTGGCAAATGGAATTCAATCGGAAAAGTGTGAAATAATGCACTTGGGGAGGGCTAACAAGGCAAAGGATTACACTGTGAATGGTAGGACCCTGGAAAGTACTGAAGGTCAGATGGACCTTGGTGTGCATATCCATAGATCCCTGAAAGTAGCAGGGCAGGTAGATAAGGTGGTTAAGAAGGCATATAGGATACTTGCCTTTATTAGCTGAGGCATGAGGGAGATAAGGCTGGAATTGTATAAAGCACTGGTTAGGCCACAACTAGAGTACTGCATACAGTTCTGGTCAACGCGTTGTAGGAAGGATGTGATTGCGTTGGAGAGGGTGCAGAGGAGATTTACCAGGACGCTGCCTGGGCTGGAAGGTCTGAGCCAGGAGAAAAAATTCGAAGAGTTAAAAAGTATTTAGATATTCACTTGTGTTGCCATAGCCTCCAGAGCTATGGGCCAAGCGTTGGAAAATGGGATTAGTGTAGTTGGATCTTTGTTGACTGGCATGGACATGATGGGCCAAATGGTCTCCTTCTGTGCTGTAAACGTCTGAGTCTATGAGCCTAATATTCATCCCTCAACCAATATCACTAAAAACAGATTATTTGACCATTGCGTTATTGCTGAGTTCAAATTGACTGCTGCGTTTTGACTACAATAATTTGTACTTATATAACACCTTTAACATTGTAACATGTCGCAAGGCACTTAATTGTTCTAGTTAGAATAATGACTACATTTCAAAAGTACTTAATTGACTGTGAAGTGCTGTAGATGTCCTGTGATTGTGAAAGGTGTTATATAAATGCACATTTAAAGGTTAAAGGTTATCATCGGCTGCTTCCAATTTCAAAGTGACATCAAAATAAGCACTCAAATAAAATAAATAAGCATCAAATCTGCTCACATAGCGTAATAGTGTAAAATTGACAGAGCTTACTAGCAAACAAATGGTTCATTCCTTCTTGTAAGGAACTTGATCTGGAGCCTCACTAATTATCCCACAAGTGGGCGAGAAAGCTAATGACAGATTTTTACAGTTTTATTTTTGTTGTTGGTAGGCTTCATTTAACACTGAACAAACTGAGTTCATGTTACATTCTATAAAATTGTATGAAATGTATGAAAATGGGTTGCTCTGTTTTTCCCATTTTTTTTGGCTTCATGTCTTGAGGGCACTGCTTAATGCTGAAAGCAGCTCCACAGGTCACTGCCATCCTAAAATGGTAAACTCTTTGTGTTTGGTCCTTCACACTGAGTGTCACAGTGTCACGGTGAATGAGGTCATTCTTAGTTCATCTATCCAAGAAAATGCTTGTTACACAGAAGCCTTTCAATAACCTCAGGACATCTCAAAGCACAGCCACTTTTCTAGTGTAGTCACTGCTATAAGAAACATAGCAGTCAATTTGCAAGCTCCCATAAACAGCAGAGTAATGATCAGAAGACTTTTTTTTAAATGATATTCATTGAGGGATAAACATTGGCTTGGACAGCAGGGAAAACTCCCCTGCTGTCCTTTGAAAATTCATTCACAGGCCATGGACATCACTCAGAATGCCAGCATTTATTGCCCATGCGGGGCTATGTGGCTTGCTAGGGCCATATAAGAGTCAATCACATTGCTGTGGTTTCAGAATCATACATAGGCCAGCCCAGTATATTCTCCTTCCCTAAAGGCCGTTAGTAATGCCAGATGGGTTTTTGCAGCAATTGTTTCATTAGACTTTTAATTCAGATTTTTATTGGATTCAAATCCCCCACCCCAATGCTCCCCAAAGCATTATGATAAAAGCAACAAGCTGTGGATGCTGGAAATCCAAAACAAAAATAAAAATACCTGGAAAAACTCAGCAAAAACTTTACGAACCCAAGTCCCCAAAGCATTACACTAGGTTTCTGAATTAAAAGTCCAGTGACAATACCACTATGCTACTACCTCCCCACAACTGTAGGATCTTTTACTTTCTGAAAGAGCAGATGGTACCTTGCTTTAACATCTCTGAAAGACAGCACCTCTGACAGTGAGGCACACACTCTCAGTAGTGCACTGGAAGTGACAACCTAGATTTAAAACAAGCAGAGGTAAGACCTACAGGGTCCCTTCCCTTCACTGCGCCACCTTCACATTGTCCAACAGGCTGTTAAAGAACTGTAAGGGTTTTAACCTCCACTGTAAAAGCAGAAAGTGCTGGAACTTCAGCAGGTCTGGCAGCAACTGTGGAGAGGGAGCTTTGAAAAAAAAAGTCCCATTCAATTCAAAATATTCTCATGTTGGCAGATTTCCTTTCCTAAAGGACGTTAATGAACCAGTTGAGTTTCTATCAATAATAATAAAAACAAAAAAACTGCGGATGCTGGAAATCCAAAACAAAAACAGAATTACCTGGAAAAACTCAGCAGGTCTGGCAGCATCGGCGGAGAAGAAAAGAGTTGACGTTTCGAGTCCTCATGACCCTTCGACAGAAGGGTCATGAGGACTCGAAACGTCAACTCTTTTCTTCTCCGCCGATGCTGCCAGACCTGCTGAGTTTTTCCAGGAGTTTCTATCAATGATAGTTTCATGGTCACCATTACTGAGGCTAGCTTTCAATATCAGACAGCTTTTTTGGATTAATTAAATTTAAATTCCACCAACTACCGTGGTGGGTTGCCCCCGCCCGAGCATCAGTCTGGGCCTCTGGAATACAATTTCAGTGGCATTGCTGCTACACTGCTATCTTACCCATCATCAGTATCCTGGGTGTCATTATTGACCAGAAACTGAACTGGACTAGCCATATTAATACTGTGGCGGCAAGAGCAGGCCAGAGGCTGGGAATTCTGCGGCAAGTAACTCACCTCCTGACTCCCCAAAACCAGTTCACCATCTACAAGGCACAGGTCAGGAGTGTGATGGAATACTCTCCACTTGCCTGGATGAGTGCAGCTCCCACAATGCTCAAGAAGCTTGACACCATCCAGGACAAAGCGATCTGCTTGATTAGCACCACATCCACCACCTTGAGCGTCAACTCCCTCCAACACTGATGTACAGTTTGTGTGATATACAAGATGCATTGTGATAACTCTCCAAGGATCCTTTGACAGCCCCTTCCAAACCCATGACCTCTACCATCTAGAAAGCCAAAGGTAGCAAAGACATGGAAACATCGCCACCTGCAAGTTCCTCTTCAATCCATATACAAGCTGACTTGGAACTACATCACTGCTCCTTTATTGCTGCTGGGCCAAAGCCCTGAAACTCCGTTTCTAATGGCACCTACACCAAATAGACTGCAGTGGTTCAAGAAAGTGGCTCACCATTACCTTCTCAAGGAGGACTAGGGATAGACAACAAATGCTGGCCTTGCCAGCAATTTGCGCATCCCACAAATGAATAAAAATTGCTGATTAGAAATTTAGAATTAATGGAATTCATGAAATTAATATACACATTGATACAGTGGAATGTTGATAATGCAGCATTAAAGAATGCACATTTCTATATAAAATATCTTTTGCCAAGTGAAGGGGGAATAATAGGGAGCGAATGTGAGTTATGACAGGATTCATCCTCTTGTGTGATAAGCGGACTGAATGTGCACCAGCTGCCATGTGGCTGCAGTGTGAGGCCTCCCTGGTTTTCTCAGAAGGTGATGGCAGTGCCTGCTGTTAGTGGAAATTAGCCAGCAATGCAGAGAGGTGATAATTGATTAGAGGATCTTGTATCCAGAGAGGAGCTGTGGGAGATGACTGGCTGAACCATAATCTAATTACTTCCCTGTTGGGTTCCAAAACACACACACAACATACGGAGCAGTGAACTCCAACGCACTTGAAGATCCCTTTTTAAATGATAATATTTATTGATCATTCCAAAACAAAACTGTATTTCTGTCCACCAACCATCTTTGTTTGTCTTTCTGACATGAATATGTTTGTCTACATAGAAAGAAATGCTTGCATTTCTAAGGCACCTTTTACATTCATTTGACATTCAAAGTGCTTTTCAGCCAATGCAGCACTCTTGAACTGTAGACTTTGTTGTAATGTAGGGAACACAGCCATTTGTTTGCTGACAGTAAACTCATACGAACAGCAATGTCACAATAACCAGAAGATCTGTTTTTGTGATATTGATTGAGGGTAAAAATTGACCAGGACACCGAGGAAAACTCCCCTGTTCTTATCCGAAATAGGTTGTAGAAAGAAATTTATAGAAGTTTACAGCAGGGAAGGAGGCCATTCGGTCCATCATGTCCATGCAACCAACAAGTAGCCATCCAGCCTAATCCCACTTCCTAAGTGCATATGCAAGTACTTTTTGTCTGTTGTGAGGAATCCTGCCTCTACCACCCTTTCAGGCAGTGAGTTCCAGATCCCCACCCACTCTGGGTGAAAAGAAATTCCTTTCCATTTCCTTCTTAACCTCCTAAATCTACAGTCCACTGGCTATGGACCCCTCAACTATGGGGAATAGGGCTTTCTATCCACTCTATCGAGACTCCTCATAATTTAATACCCTTCAAATAAATCTCTCCTCAGCTTCTTCTGTTCCAAAGAAAATAACCCCAGCCTATCCAATATTTCCTCATAACTAAAATTCTCCAATCCAGGTGATATCCTCCATAAATTTCCTCTGTTCTCTCTCTAGTACAATCACACCTCTCCTGTAGTGTAGTGACCAGAACTGCACACAGTCCGTCAGCTATGGCCAAACTAGTGTCACCTCCCTTTTATATTCTATGCCCACTTAATAAAGGCATGTATCCCACATGCCTTTGTGACCACCTTCTCAGGAAGTATCATGGAGCTTTGACATCCACCTGAAGAAAAAGACTGGTCTTCAGTTTAAAGTTTCATCTAACAGAGGGCACCCATAGCTGTGCAACACCAAAGTACCCAGTACTGGACTGGGAGGATCAGCAATGCAGGGGCACACGTTGACCTGTGCAAGTGGCCTGAAGACGGTGAGGGTTGAGGATGCAGTCTCCAGAGGAGGTGAGGGCAGGTGGAAGTGTGAGGGTGTGTGTGAGAGAGTGAGTGGTGATGTCACTGGACTTGGCAGTGAGTGAGGTGCCAGTGAATGTGCGATAGCTTTGTGAGTGTGTAGGTTTAGAGTGATGAGATGATTGCTTTACCCTGGTTACATGGATGAGATCATACATCTTTTTGCACTGGAAGGCCAACCTCTTGTGTTCCTGTGTTCAAGAATAGAGGAGCCTCAGCTCTTGACCTTGTCCAACAGGTACTTGCTCCCTGTGTGGATGAGGAACAGGGCTGTAGGGAAGATGAGCCAGCTGACCACGGCACTGTGGCACAGGAGGCCATTCAAGAGGGGGGAGCAAAACGACAAAAAGTAGTTGTAGGGGATTCTATAATTAGGGGAATTGATAGCTTCCTTTGTAAGCAGGATCGAGAGTCCCGCATGGTATGTTGCCTGCCCGGTGCCAGGGTGAGGGACATCTCTGACCGGCTTGAAAGGATATTGGAGAGGGAGGGGGAGGATCCAGTCGTTGTGGTCCACGTCGGGACAAGTAAAATAGGTAAGACTAGGAAAGAGGACCTGTTTGGGGATTATCAGGAACTAGGAACTAAATTAAAGAACAGGTCCTCAAGGGTAATAATCTGTGGATTATTACCCGAGCCACGTGCAAATTGGCATAGGGACGCGAGAATAAGGGAAGTAAACACATGGCTGAAGGAGAGCTGCGGGAAAGAGGGGTTCCATTTCGTTGGGCACTGGCATCAGTACTGGAACAGGAGGGTTCTGTACTGTTGGGATGGTCTCCATCTGAACCAATCTGGAACCAATGTTCTAGTGAAAAGGGTAAATGGGGTGGTCAACAGGACTTTAAACTAGAAAGTGGGGGGGAAAGGAAAGGTAAAACTCCAAGAAGTATCACTATTGGGAAACAAAGCAGCAGGTTGGCATGTGGGGGGCAGGGGGTGGATTCAACTTCATGGAAAATTATGAAAAAACTGAAAAGAAATGAGAGCCCAGGAGAGGCTATTAAAGTCTCCAGAACACAAGATAGGACAAGAGTGTTTGGAAAGGGCTAGGAATCTAACTTCAAGCACATCAGATAAAGGGATGACAATGACAGAGGGGACGGGAAATGCAGGACTGAAGCTGTTGTATCTGAATGCACGCAGTATACGAAATAAGGTAAATGAGCTTGAGGCGCAGATTGAAATTGGCAGGTATGATGTGGTGGGCATCACGGAGACAAGGCTGCAAGGGGATCAGGACTGGGAGCTAAATATCCAAGGATATACATCCTATTGAAAAGATAGGCAGGCTGGCAGAGGGGATGGGGTTGCTTTGTTAGTAAGAAATGAAATTAAATCGATAGCAAGAAATGATGTAGGGTCAATGATATAGAATCTGTGTGGGTATAGTTGAGGAACTGCAAAGGTAAAAAAACCATATTGGGAGTTATGTACAGGCCTCCGAACAGTAGTCAGGATGTGGGGCACAATGTACACCAGGAGATAGAAAAGGCGTGTAAGAAAGGCAAGGTTACAGTGATCATGGGGGAATTTCAATATGCAGGCAGACTGGGAAAATCAGGTTGGTAGTGGATCCCAAGAAAAGGAATTTGTGGAATGTCTACGAGATGGCTTTGGAGCAGCTTGTGGTGGAGCCCGCTAGGGAACAGGCAATTCTAGATTTAGTGATGTGGAATGAAGCAGATTTGATAAGGGAGCTTAAGGTGAAGGAACCCTTAGGAGGAAATGACCATAATATGATAGAATTTACCCTGCAATTTGAGAGGAAAAAGCTGGAATCAGATGTAACGGTATTACAGTTGAATAAAGGCAACTACAGAGGCATGAGGGAGGAGCTGGCCAGAATTGGCTGGGAGATGAGCCTAGCAGGAAAGACAGTGGAACAGCAATGGCAGGAGTTTCTGGGAGTAATTTGGGAGACACAGCAAAAATTCATCCCTAGGAAGAAGCATACTAAAGGGAAGACGAGGCAACCATGGCTGACAAGGGAAGTCAGGGACAGCATAAAAGCTAAAGAGAAAGCATGCAATGCGGCGAAGAGCAGTGGGAAACCATGGGATTGGGAGGCCTACAAAGACCAACAGAGGACAACTAAAAAAGAAATAAGGAGGTAAAAGATTAAATATGAGGGTAAACTAGCCAGTAATATAAAAAAAATTGCAAGAGTTTTTTTAGATATATAAAGGGTAAGAGAGAGGCAAAACTGGACATTGGGCTGCTGGAAAATGACGCTGGAGAAGTAGTAGTGGGGAACAAAGAAATGGCGGAGGAACTGAATAGGTACTTTGCGTCAGGCTTCACAGTGGAAGACACGAGTAACATCCCCAAAGTTCAAGAGAGTCGGGGGTCAGAGGTGAGTATGGTGGCCATTACCAAGGAGAAGGTGCTAGGAAAACTGAAAGGTTGGAAAGTGGATAAATCACCTGGGCCAGATGGATTACACCCCAGGGTTCTGAAGGAGATAGCTGAAGAGATAGTGGAGGCGTTAGTGGTGATCTTTCAGGAATCACTGGAGTCAGGGAGGGTCCCAGAGGACTGGAAAATCGCTAATGTAACCCCCGTGTTTAAGAAGGGAGTGAGGCAAAAGACGAGAAATTACAGGCCGATTAGCCTGACCTCAGTCGTTAGTAAGATTTTAGAGTCCATTATTAAGGATGAGATTTCAGAATACTTGGAAGTGCATGGTAAAATAGGGCAAAGTCAGCATGGTTTCATCAAGGGGAGGTCATGCCTGACAAATCTGGTAGAATTCTTTGAGGAGGTAACAAGTAGATTAGACAAAGGAGAGCCAATGGACGTTATCTACTTGGACTTCCAGAAGCCTTTGACAAGGTGCCGCACAGGAGGCTGCTCAGTAAGATAAGAGCCCATGGTGTTAGAGGCAAGGTACTAGCATGGATAGAAGATTGGCTGTCTGGCAGGAGGCAGAGAGTGGGGATAAGGGGGTCCTTCTCAGGATGGCGGCCGGGGACTAGTGGAGTTCCGCAGGGGTCAGTGTTGGGACCACAACTTTTCACTTTATATATTAATGATCTAGATGAAAGAACTGAGGGCATTCTGGCTAAGTTTGCAGATGATACAAAGATAGGTGGAGGGACAGGTAGTATTGAGGAGGCAGGGAGGCTGCAGAAGGATTTGGACAGGTTAGGAGAATGGGCAAAGAAGTGGCAGATGGAATACAATGTAGGGAAGTGTGAGGTCATGCACTTTGGTAGGAAGAATAGAGACAGGGACTATTTTCTAAATGGGGAGAGAATTCATAAATCTGTAGTGCAAAGGGACTTGGGAGTCCTAGTCCAGGATTCTCTTAAGGTTAACTTGCAGGTTGACTTGGTAGTTAGGAAGGCAAATGCAATATTGGCATTTATTTTGAGAGGACTAGAATATAGAAGCAGGGATGTGCTGCTGAGGCTTTATAAGGCTCTGGTCGGACCACATTTAGAATATTGTGAGCAATTTTGGTCCCCGTAACTCAGGAAGGATGTTCTGGCCCTGGAGAGGTTCCAGAGGAGGTTCATGAGAATGATCCCAGGAATGAAAGGCTTAACATATGAGGAACGTTTGAGGACTCTGGGTCTATACTTGATGGAGTTTAGAAGGAGGAGGGGGCATCTGATTGAAACTTACAGAATAGTGAAAGGCCTGGATAGAGTGGGTGTGGGGAAGATGTTTCCATTAGTAGGAGTGACTAGGACCCGAGGGCACAGCCTCAGAGTAAAGGGAAGACCTTTTAGTACAGAGATGAGGAGAAACTTCTTTAGCCAGAGAGTGGTGAATCTATGGAACTCATTGCCACAGAAGGCTGTGGAGGCCAGGTCATTGAGTGTATTTAAGACCGAGATCGATAGGTTCTTGATTGGTAAGGGGATCAAAGGTTATGCGGAGAAGGCGGGAGAATGGGGTTGAGAAACGTATCAGCCATGATTGAATGGCGGAACAGACTCAATGGGCCGAGTAGCCTAATTTCTGTTCCTATGTCTTACCGTCTTGTGGTCTTGTGTTCAGCCTTGGCACTGACCACCACTGCTACCACCTCCCAAGCCAGAATGGTGAGACTGATGTGCCTCATGTGGCCAGAGCAGAGTTCGAGGTTATAGCAGTGGGCCTCCACGATGTCCAGAAGGTGTCCCAGGGATGAGTCACTGAATCAGGGAGCTGCACTCTTCTTTGCTTTTGGGGCTATGTCTTCACCAGAGCATTCCTGGACTGCAAGCTTTGAGAAGTGTGTGTGTGTGCAGCTGCAGTTTAAATACAGCACCCTGCATAAGGAAGCAGCAAGGTAATAGCATGGCGGGCAAATCGGAGGCTACCTGCCAGCGCCTGTGGCTGCACAATTAATGAGGTGGGAATGGGATGATATGGTGCGAATACCTGCCTTTGCAGCCGGCGGGTAAAATTACATTTTTCCCGCCTACTACCACACTTTGTGCAAATCTGGGATGATTTCCTCCTTGTATGTTCTTGTATTCTTGTACTGTCTGTCTATCTATTCATCAATCTCATCTAACTTGCCTGGTGATTTTCACCTGCCAGCCAGGCTTTAGCATTCAAGTACACAAAAATGCAGCAAAATGTGATCCTGAAGTGTATGATTCCAGCTCAGTATAGGAGAGTTGGCAGTGGCTTTGTGAATGGTGTTTTCCACTAACAGGATACTGCTGTCAGCCCAAAAGGATATTCTGCCTACCATATAATTGAGCAATGTCATGTTTAAATTTCACTGCCTGATCCATAGCCTGTACAACTCAGCGATTGGCCGATTGAATCAAACAGCATGTCCCTTAGGTTGTTCGTAATAGGCAAAGTACAGACCATACTTAACCAGCCTTGCGCTTGCAAAACCCAAAACAAAACACATACTGTTAGGTATGATTCTGCGATTGGGCAGCACTTGGCTGAGGGGAGGTGGTGGCATAATGGCATTGTTCATTATCTAATATTCTGGGGACCTTGGTTCAAATTCCACCACAGAAGATAGTGAAATTTGAATTTAATAAAAACCTGGAATTATAGCCATTGTTGTTAAAAACCCATCTGGTTCACTAACGTCCTTTAGGAAAGGAAATGTGCCATCCTTGTCTGGCTGATATGTGACTCCAGGCCCACAGCCAAGGCTCAGTGAGCAATGCCACATCATATGAATGAATTAAAAAAAAATTAGTTGCACTAGCTAACAATAAATTTAAGAAACATGAAAATGCTGGAAAAACTCAGCAGGTCTAACAGCATCTCTGGAGAGAAAGACAACCTCTGAAGAAGAGTCATATGGACTTGAAACGTTAACTCTGTCTTTCTCTCCACAGATGCTGATAACTGCTGAGTTTTTCCAGCATTTTCTATCTTTGTTTCAGATTTCCAGCATCTGCAGTATTTTGCTTTTAACCAGTTTAAGATAATCAGTTGAACTCGTAACATGGCTCATTTATATTTGCTAGATTCAGGGATCTATTCTCTGCAAACAAATGGAATATGTTCAAGTTCAAGCCTTGAGCCTTTTTTGACTTACCCAAGAACTTGGGGATCCTCTTGTATCCCTGTTGCTTCCTCTAAGGCAACACCTCAGTCAATCAGAGTCAACTTGACAACAAATCAGCACTTTTTCTCTTGTGGTATAAATGTTGTCACCATTTGAACTTTGGCATTCTTACATTTGTCCTGATGAGCGCAAGATGAAAAGCTTCATCAACATGTCTGTCCTTCCAGTAATCTTAGAGTTGGTAGTATTGGCATTCAGCATGCGCGTTTGTGTTTGGGGTATGAAGTATATTGCGTTTAGTAATAAGCCTTGGTTGTTCATGAATTATTTCCCCTTTCCTTACATTTTAGGTTCATCAGATGGGCTAGCACAGCCCTCCTCACCTCCCCCCTACAACCAAGTGATCGAGACGCGTCACAATGCCTTGTCACCAGGGTATTCTGTGCCGCCACAGCTGCCTCCTCTTCCCCTGGGCATGCGGGGCTACATTCAGGAGACCCAGTTCCATGGCAGAGCACCAGGATACACTGCCCTGCTGCCACATGGACCCGTGGGGCCAGGAACCTACATCTCGCCACCTCCCCCAGGCTATGCTGTACAGCTTCAACCCTATGCAACCCTTGTCCCAGTCTATCCTATTGGAAATGTGAGTACTCAGCAATCTTCCAATTATAAAGCATCCTTGCTATGGTTATTTGCTTTAATTTTGGATATCAGCCAAATTAATACTATATGATTCCTGTAGATTGGAGTTTCAGGGCTGGTGATAGCAACGAAGCATAATTCAGGCCCCTTCTTAAACTTGAATCTTCCACTAGCCATGGTTTCATGGGCAGTACTCTCGTGCGTGAGTCAGAAGCCCCACTTCAGGGATTTGAGCCCATAATTCAGGCTGACATTCCCAGTGTATTACAGAGGGAGGATTGCACTGTCAGAGATGCTGTCTTTTGGATGAAACATTAAATGGAGGCCTTTTCCACCCTCAGGTGAATGTAAAAGACCCCATGACACTAATTGAAGAAGGGCAGGGAGTTCTTCCAGGTGTGCCGGCCAATATTTATCCCCCAACCAACAATGGTTAATAAAAAAATGGATTATCTAGTCATCACTTCAATGCCGTTTGTGGGCTCTTCCCTGCATGCAAATTGACTGCCACATTTCTTAAACTGTAACAATATCTCCTGGCTTCTGTCATATTTTCTTTAATAATGACTCCTGTGAAGCGCCTTTGGACATTTTACTTCATTAAAGGTGCTATATAAATGCAAGTTGCTGTTGCTGTGATGAGGGGTCTCTCCTGGGTTAAAGCGGGGGAGTTTTATTCAGCATATAACCATCCAGCTAGTGTGTTTGTGCTGGTGTTCAAAGCATTTGCTTTGCTGGTGCTAACGTTTCATCATCTTGTTAAGTACAAAATTTACACTTTCGCACTTTGTATTGGACAGTGGTGAATGGGAGTGAGTAGGCGAAGAGTGCATGGGTCATTTCTGCACCTGAAATCCACTCAGCACCTTATTTGATTGATAATTGCTTATACACAATTGAAACGAGGGTTTATTTGGTTCTGTTTTCCAAATGTCATTGCTCAGGAGGTTAACTCTGGGTGGGAAACACTGAATTGTTCATCAGTTATTTGCTTCTGATTGTTGGCAGTACTTCGTACTCTCCTGTGATTGTTCTCTCTCATATAAAATATATATATATATATATAATACATACATATCAGTGCTCCAGGCTGCACTCCTACTGCTCAATGCCCTTCAGCCTTGTAAAGTTCATAACTGCAATTTTCCTCTCTAATACTCCTAGTGCACAATGGGAGTGACTATCATCAACAACTTACATTTATGTAGTACCCGCAATGTAGTAAGATATCCCACTTGGGACTTGAGTGTAATCTACAAAATTTGACACCGAGCCACATAGGGAGATACGATGACAAGGTTGGTCAAAGAGGTGAGTTTTAAGGAGCATCTTAGAGGAGGAAAGAGAACTAGAGAGGTTTAGGGAAGGAATCCTAGAGCTTAGGGCCTATGCATCTGAAGGCACAGTCACCTATAGTGGAGCAATTAAAATTGGAATGTTGAAGAATCCAGCATTAGAGGGGCTCAGATAGCTCAAGAGAGTTACAGAGCTATGGAGGGACAAAGCCATGGAGGAATTTGTAAACAAGAACTTAAAAATCAAGATGTTACAGGAAATTCTGTACTCCCAGCCTGTGATTACCCCAGTGGCAAATTGAATTAGAGGAACTGGGGTGTGGAGCTTCCTGATACAGGCTCCTGTCTTTTCCCCCTGTGTGCTCAAGCAGAAAATGTTGTCCCGTATCTCTTGGCCTGTAATGAATTGGAGGCATAGAACGCATATTGGCACTAGGGAACAAGAGAATGATTTTCCTATGGTTTGGGAAGCCTTGGGATTTGTTCTGTGGTATCTGGTGATCTGAGCTCAGTCGTGATTTTGGATTCAATTTAATTGTTGGAAGGTCGAATCTTTCGCAACGGGTGAGCCAAACTAAGCAAATAGGTTTTGGAACAAGCAAGTGTGAAGTGCTGGCAAATACGTGAGGTGGGGAGGAGGAGGAGGAGGGGAGGGGGTGGTGGAGTGGGGGGGTGGGGGGGAACAAATGAGCAGTAGAGGTTTTCCATGAATGGTGCCAAAATAGCCAATGGGCTGCTTGAAACATATCTCAGGGGATTTTAGTAACCTGTACTTTTACTACATTGAAATGGCTGGCCATTTATTCCCCTCACCCAGAACAATATCATCTGAGGTAGTACGGTACAATAGTGGTACTAGATTAACAATCCAGATGTTCAAACCACACACTGGCAAGTTATGAAAGTGAATTTAATAAATCATTAACAACAGCCAGATTGTCGGACAAGACAAACTGTGTCAATAATGTCCTTCAGGAATGGGAAAGCTGACAACTCTACTTAGTCTTTCCTACATAACACTCCAGTCGAACAATCTCACAGTTGATTCTGAAAGCTCTCTGAACTGACCTAGCAAGCTGAGGGGCTGTAAACCAGCTGCTGCACAACACAAGGGCTGCAGCTGTTCAAGAATAAAGTTTGCCACCACTTCTAATGGAAACACAATTTTGACAAATGGGAAAACCTTGAATGCAAATCCCTCACCCTCCCACATTAAGAGGAAAGGTAGCTAGGGAGGGAACAGGGTTCCACTGCTTCCTAATTCAATTTGCTGCATGTCTTGTTTGAACAAGCAGCCTGTAGGTTCTGTCTGGATTTCATCGGGCAGCAGATGCCAGAAATTACTGGTGAGTACGAGCTGCAGGAAGGCACACAGGCACTGGGCTCCTTCACTATGAATACAGCCGGAGCAGGGAAGACACTCACATCTTTGAATGCCTCAGGTTGACATTTTAACAGACATTTGTCATCTCACAAAGGGACTTCTCTGATCACAGATGCCCACAGACTATCAGCTCTGCCAGTCTAATGGGTTGTAAAGTTGAACTGTCTCCGGAGAGAAGTGAAATCATTCAGTTCAGAAAAGGCCAACAAGTATTTCTCTGTCACCTATCCCTTTACTTAAGAAGAAAGCCAGATGTAGGGCTAAGGTCCTTTGTAGCAGGGCAGCCTACAAGATGCACTACAGGAACTAACTTGGGCAGCAACTTCCAAACCCATGACCACTACTATCTAGAAGGACAAGGGCAGCAGATAGATGGGAACACCACCACCTGGAAGTTCCCCTCCAAGCCATTCACCATCCTAACTTGGAAAAATATCACCATATATCATCATTCCCTCACTGCTGCTGGGTCAAAATCCTGGAACTCCCTCCCTAAATGCACTGTGGGTGTACCTACGCCACAGGGACTGCGGTGGTTCAAGAAGGCAGCTCACCACCACCTTCTCAAGGGCAATTAGGTATGGGCAATAAATGCTGGCCGAGCCAGCAATGCCCACATCCCATAAATGGATCTTATAAAAGTAGGAGATGGTGTGATGGGAGATGTAAACAGGTATGGACCGTCTCATAGAAGGGGCTTGATTCACATTCAAATATTTCTATAAAGGTTCAATTCAATTTAAAAAGGGCTTTTTAGGACAGTTTGTGGGATCTAGTGGGTGCTGGGATCGTAGACTTTAAGTTTGTTTTGCTCTTGCAAGTTGCCTTAATTTTGGGTTCATGGCTGTAGATATTGCTAGAAATTATGACAGAATAGGTTTCCATTTGTTGCAGCCAGCAAGGGTGGGGGCTACTGAAACAGGCATATCATATTGCCAAGGGTCCCTGTACCAAGGGGGCAACTTTTCATTCAAGGTGACAATCGAACTGGGCCGCTTGGCTGGCTAAACCCCAGTCAAATTACAAACTAGGCTCCTGGTGAACCTTCAGCTTGCTTCACAGCACACCTTGACTTTCCTTCCACTGAATATACAAAATCAGCATCCAGGAAGAGGCAAATTGGTCCATCAAGACTTTGCTGGGCATGGTTGAAGTATCATGATGAAACACCAAAACCCAAAGAGTAAATCCAGGGCCAAAAGAGCAAATTTTATCAACAGGAGAGAGAATTGTGAGTTGGGTAAATTGGTTTGTAGATTCACTATGAAGCCATTTCACCCAACCCACATGTTGGGATGGGATTGGGTGCAATGCTGGCTTTACACCCTCGCTGATTTATCAATGACTCATCAGTGAAGTTACTGGAGAGTAATATTAGGCAGTGGCTTAAAACTGGGATACCACCAGTTCCCATCATATTGTTATAACTGACTGTGCTTTCAGCAGATGCATATGACTCCTGACATCAAGCCAACCACAGTGTTATTAAATCTGCAAAGGAACATAAAGCAACACTTTCTTATTTCATTCCAGCATCCCCCACCCTACCTGCCGGGATACACTGGGATTTCTCCAGGCACTCAGCAGTCTCAGATCCCTTCAGGATTCCGAATCCTGGAACCACAAAGGCCGCCTCATGACTACCTACCCATCGCAGTGCTGACCACAGTTTGCTGCTTCTGGCCAACGGGAATCATTGCCATTATTAAAGCACTGGAGGTAAAAGACTGCATTCTCAGTCAGTTCACTCACTCTGATTAAATCATCAGTGGATAAGATACTCCTATCAATTGGCCTTATTCCAGCTGCCTGAGATATATCCAAGTGACAGATTCAGTGATTTGAGTTTAATGGATTTTCCATGTTCTGTTTGCATGCTGTTAAAATCTAACCTCACAACATTCAAACCCAATATAAACCCAACACTAAAATTACAAAGGATATACAACACAGAAACAGGCCATTCAGTCCAACCATTCAATGCCAGTGTTTATGCTCCACTTGAACCTTCGCTCATTTTTTCCTCATTTAAATCTATCAGCCTAACCCTCTAGTCCCTTCTTCCTTAAATCTTTGTCTAGTTTTCCATTAAATGCATTTTTAATATTCTATACTATTCTATTTGCCTTTTCTGAACTAGATGATTTCAATTCTTTCCAAAGGTCAGTTTTCAGTATTTTGTATGTGTATCTGTGTCGCTTCTTAGATGTAAATATGTCTGTGCAAGAGACACTTCATGGGAAACAAGTGAACACATTTGCTAAAATAGCCGACAATGGAATATTATAACAGGCATTAAAGGTGTGCTTGCTTTTTAAGTTATCAGACTACTTATTCAACATTCAAAACAGGACAAACTGAAATTTCCTCCTGTTATATATTCCCTAGCTCCCAACTCCATCCCTCTCTTTGGCAACTGTCTGAGATTGAACTAAACTGTTCGCAACATTGGTGTCATATTTGACCCAAAGCGAGCTTCTGACCATATATCCCCATTGTCACTAAGACCATTTACTTCCACCTTCATAACATCGGCTGCCTTCATTCCTGTCTCAGCTCATCTGTTGCTAAAACCCTCTCTCATGCTTTTGTTATCTCTGTTTGTGACTGTTCCAGTGCACTCCTGGCTGGTATCCCACATTCTACCCCCTCTAAACTTGAGGTCATCCAAAACTCTGCTGCCCCTGTCTTAACTTGCCGTTCACTTCCTGTTCAGGTGAATTTCCTGTTCAGCTTTCACACTATGCTTGCTGGCTCACATTGATTCCAGTTAAGCAGCGCCTTGATTTTAATATTCTCAACCTTGTTTACAAATCCCTCCATGGCCTCTCCCTTCCCTATCTCTGTAATCTCCTCCAGCCAAACAAGCCTTCTAGATATCTGCCCTCATCTAAATCTGGCCTCTTCAGCATCCCTGATTTTAATCGCTCCGCTATTGGTGGCCATGCCACCAGCTGCTGAGACCCTGAGCTTTAATATTCCCTCCTGAACCTCTCAGCCGCACCATCCTGTTTTCTTCCTTTAAGATGCTCCTTAATATCTAGTTCTTTGACGAAGCTTTTGGCCATCTGCCACAATATCACCTTAATGTGACTTGGTATCTAATTTTGCTTTATAACGTTCCTGTGAAATGCCTTGGTATGTTTTATTGCATTAAAGATGCTACATTAAAGGTGCCTAGTGTCCTAGGCCCAACCATCTTTAGCTGCTTCATCAATGACTTTCCTTCGATCATAAGGTCAGAAGTGGGATGTTCGCTGATGATTGCACAATGTTCAGCACCATTTGCGACTTCTGAAATACTGAAGCAGTCCATGTCCAAATGCAGCAAAACTGGACAATCTCCAGGTTTGGACAGACAAGAGGCAAATAACATTTGCACCACACAAGTGCCAGGCAATGACCATTTCCAACAAGGGAGAATCTAACCATCGCCCCTTGACATTCAATGGCATTACCACCGCTGAATCCCCACTATCCACATCCTGAATGTTACCATTGAACAGAAACTGAACTGGACGATCCATATAAATACTGTGGCTACAAGAGCTGGTCAAAGGTGAGGAATCCTGTGGCAAGTACCTCACCTCCTGACTCCCTAGAGCCTGTCCACCATCTACAAAGCACAAGTCAGGAGTGTGATGTAATATTATCCACTTGCCTGGATGAGTGTATCTCCAATAACACTCAAGAAGCTTGATACCATCCAAGACAAAGCAGCCCACTTAAGTGGCACCCCATCCGCAAACCTTCACTCCCTCCATCACTGACAAACAGTGTGTATCATCTACAAGGTGCCCTGCAGAAACTCACCAAGGTTCCTCAGACAGTGCCATCCAAAAGCACAACCACTACCATCTAGAAGGACAAGTGCAGCAGATATATGGAAACACCACGACCTGGAAGTTCCCCTAAAAGCCACTCACTATCCTGACTTGGAAATATACCATCTTCCCTTCACTGTCGCTGGGTCAAAATCCTGGAACTCCTTCCCTAACAGCACTGTGGGTGTACCTACACCACAGAGACTGAAGCGGTTCAAGAAGGCAGCTCACCACCACCTTCTCAAGGGCAATTAGGGATGGGCAATAAATGCTGACCGAGCCAGCGACGCCCACATCCCATGAATGAATTAAAAAGATATAAATATAAGTTGTTATTGTTTGTCACAGTCAGTATTTTGAAGCTCATAATCTCTGTATTTCTGCTCCTCTCTGCTTATTCTGGTGTATCTGTGTTGAAGCTTTGACCCCAGTGTGTGACCCCCACATCAGCTTTAATGAGGCTTGATATGTGACAGGATGACCTACTGGTTATCCAATAGTGACTGTGAATAGAAACTCATGTCTCCACACATTTTCCTTCTAAACCAAAAGGGCGGAATTTCCTGTATGACAGCGGCAGAAATAATCACAGCTCGATATCCAACCAAGGTTGCAAACTATTTGTTCCTACTGACAGTGAATGTCATGGCCAACATATCACCAATGTTGACAGCTCTAGTGAAGAAATGAATCCCCCCTGCTTGACTACAGGCTGTACAGTGAATAACTATTCATTGGAAGAGACAGGTGTGAGAATCAACCCTTTCCAATAGGGGGGTTAACCCGTCTATGTCAGCCCTGCCTCGGTGAGTAATATTCTCACCTCCGAGTCAGAAAGTTGTGTGTTCAAGTCCCATTCTAGAGAGTTGAGCACTGCATCTAAGCTGATGGTCCCAATGTAATACTGAGGAAGGGATGTACTGCCAGAGATGCAGTTTTTGAATGTGAAGTTACAGCTGAAGCCCTTTTTACTCTCTCTCAAGTGGATGGACAGTATCCTATTCTGAAGGAGAGCAGGGGAGTTCTCTCCATGGTCCTGGCCAGTAGTTATCAATCAGTGAGTACAGGGTGGGCGTGAATGGGATTTGATGTGAGTTAGGACACAGGCGACAGATTTTGGCCAGACTGTGGTTATGGATGGTCTCTAAACCTACCTTATTCTTCTTTCCCCCGCAGACTCGGGCAGCAGTGACACGGGGCGACCAGCTATCAGCGGAGATCGCCTCTCGCCAGGCTCGCAACTATTCCTTCGTCAGCCTGGCTGTGGGAATTGCAGCCATGGTCCTCTGCGCTATCCTAGTGATCGTCGTGGTGATTGAGGCCAAACACCGTGATGCTGAATGGGACCCATAGGCTCACTGGGGGCAAGACAAGCAATTGCGGCTCCGTGGCGATAGGAATACCAGCGCTCCCAGAGTATTCTGGAGCCTCCAGGACTGAAAGATTAATCTTCTGGACACTGTGACAAGGAGCAAAAAAACATTGGGGTTTCCAAAACAAAATGGTTTCTCATTATCTAACAACACGTTCACTTATTAGCCCAAAAGTATTGGTGATATTGGAGCAGGATGGTTGAAGGTGGGCAGTCGTTGGTGAAACCTTGGACAGGGCTTACTGTTTGCAATGGGGGTCTTGGTTAGAGAACTGGTAAGTGCCTCATATGGCCTCCATTGGTGAAGGCCCACCAGTAGTGCCAATTAGATACTTAAATTTGGTCTTCCCCTGGATTAAAGACCCCAGGGCCTGAAATCCTTTCCCCCAAGAGCTGCCAGCCAATTAGAGGCAGCTTTTCATTGCCTCCATTCCGAGAGTGGTCGCAGCTGACAATTTATGCACTGGAGGCCCAGGATGAATGAGAGACCCCAGGCCAAAGGTGAGTGAGGGTAGGCTGGGGGTTATGGGGTGTGGGTCACAGGGAAGGCAGGGGAATTGACATCAAGGGCAGGTGGTGGCTCTCAGCGGGTTCCCCCCTTCCCAATGCCAAGTCCCTCGATCAGGGACTGAGTGCCTCTGAATGAGAAACTTCCGCTGTTACCCACCACTCCCCCACCCCTCCCACCCCCCCCACCTACAAATCCCCCAGAAAATCCGTTCAGGCTTCCCTGGTCCTCTGGTTGCATACTAGTGAGGGTGGGATGTGACTCCTATTAATGCCCATTTAAGGGTTTTAATTAGCACCTGGGTGGGAAGGCTGTCCATGAGCCTTCCTGCCCCAGCCTTAATCAGGTGGAGGTGGGAAGTTGACGGAGTTCTCAACCACATCCTCCTGCCTGATTAAGTGCCTCACTGCCTCCGAACTTACCATGGGAGGGCATTAAAATCCCCTCATGACCAACCAAATAATGTCCAACAGTAAACAGAGTCCATTTAAACAATGCCCGATGGTAAACAGAGTCTAATTAAACAGTGCCCGACAGTAAACAGAGTCTATTTAAACAGTGCCCAACATAAAACAGTGTCTAATTAAATAGTGCTCTGCAGTAAACACAGTCTATTTAAACAGTGACTGATGGTAAACAGAGTCTATTTAAACAGTGCCTGACAGTAAATAGAGTCTATTTAAACAGTGACTGATAGTAAACATTCTATTTATACAGTGCCCGATGGTAAACAGAGTCTATTTAAACAGCGCCTGACAGTAAACAGAGTCTATTTAAACCGCGCCTGACAGTAAACAGAGTCTATTTAAACAGTGACTGACAGTAAACAGAGTCTATTTAAACAGTGACTGATCGTAAACAATGTCTAATTAAACAGTGACTGACAGTAAACAGAGTCTATTTAAACAGTGACTAATGGTAAACAGAGTATATTTAAACAGTGTCCGATGTAAACAGTACCTAATTAAACAATGCCCTACAGTAAACAGTCTATTTAAACAGTGCCCAACATAAACAGAGCCAACTTAAACAGTGCCCAATGGTAAATAGAGTATATTTAAATGGCAAAACAAAAACAAAATTACCTGGAAAAACTCAGCAGGTCTGGCAGCATCGGCGGAGAAGAAAAGAGTTGACGTTTCGAGTCCTCATGATCCTTCGACAGAACTAGGTGAATCCCAGGAAGGGTTGAAATATAAGCTGGTTTAAGGTCGGCCTTCAGTATATAGAGTCTAGTTAAAGTGGGTCCTACAGTAAACAGAGTATATTTAAACAGTAACCTGCTGAAAACTCTCCATTTACTTAGCTGAACCAATTTAAATAAAACCCTATGAACTGCACAAAATATAACTCTCAATGAAACCCCAGCAGGATAAAAGCAGCATTATGTAGACAGCAAAATGCAGTGAGTGGAGGATAGTCCCATAATACAAACTATGCTCATAAAATGTTTCAATTACCTGCAGCAGTGTGGCCACCCGGCATGATCAACAGGGGAATTATCTAATCATCTCAATTTTGGCTGGGCATAATCTGATCACAATACACTAACCATTAATGCAAGTGGATAACATACAGCTACAGAACTCATGGGGAGCACTATATCCAGGATGCAATGCAAACAAGCATGGTGGAGTCATTGTCATGATGGCTAAAAGTGACTGAATTTTAGGATATGAGAAAGGAAACACTTTCACTTGGGCATTTCCAATGGAGGGGTGTGGGATTCACCCCATCTCCCACTGGAAACCCTGGAGAAATGGCATGTTAGCACCCTTTCTGTCAAGGTTCCAGTGGGAGGTTGGGGAACCCTCTTTGGAAATTGTACCCCCTTTTCACTTATCACTTCAAGAATGATATTTGCTTACAATTTGAAATATTCTTTGTACAATTCAATGTGTAATGGGAGAGCTGGGCCTGGACCTGCGATCCTTCCTTGGCACTCCCACTCATGATGGACTGGATGTGGTGGAGAATGGGGTGAAGGCCTATCATTGCCTCCTCCCTCACCCCCATTTCCAGCTGGAATCCTTGCTCCCATCTGGATGACCATTAGCTACCTCAGCTTCGCTCCATCGTGTACAAGGTAGGCCCCAGTGAGCCAACCCAGTTCCCTGCCTTCTGACCCACTGCATCTGCCAGGAGAGGAGGGAGGGGAGGGGTCTGGAGGTAAACATGGGGCAACAGAGGCAAGGCCTCCTCTTCGATGCACCTTTTTTTGGGGATGCAAGGTGGATACATCTCTCTCTCTACATTAGGACTTGAATCAACATCTATCAGCAAGGCTTTGACACATTCCAACAACTGGGTTTTGTTCAGAAGAAGCTCAGGCCCCTTGGTGTAACATCTGGTCATACTGGTCTTCGCTCCCCCTGTAACAGCCCCTCCCCTGTTGGGGATTTACGTCTGTGCTGCCTATCACCCTGGACATTGTACTTCCTGCAAAGCGAATGGTTTGCATTTTCCCTGTTTAGTGGATGGTTTACAGCAGAGCTGCAGCTTTGCAGAGCGCACTTACAGTCTCTGCACACAGCATCGTGTGAGATGTATCACAATGGCGAGAGTGCCCCTTTTAAAAGTTCTTAAAAGTGCAGCGACTGCTTGAGATATTTGCCTCCCGAGTTCCTAGGGATAGTGGCTTGGAACCCGCAAGCCCAATAGCGAGTGGTTAGCTCTTGAATCAACGTGTTTAGAGATACTTGTGAAAATCAATTATAAAACATAGGGCGGAATTTTACAGCCCCTCCCGCTCGCGGGATCTTCCGGTCCCACCGAATTTAATGGAATTTTGAATGTTCGGCCACGTTTTCAGATCCTACTCCTGCCATGACAGGGTTGTAAAATTCCGCCAATAAACTGTGCATGCACAAGACCCAAACCTTAACTGAAAGAAGCTTTTGTATCATATATATCCTTATGTTACAAAATATTTCAATCCTTTGGGAAGAATACAGTTCAGGTGTCCTGATCTACACTTGCATTATGCTAGTTTGTGTAGCAACCTCTTTGAACAACTCTCACTGAATGGGACACCAAAATTGAAGCAACACTGAGTTCAAATTTATTATTATAAAAATAGATTTAGCTTAGCTTATGTGCTCATGTAAATGGGGTGAACTTTCCATCATCGCACTGTGAAAACAACCCTTCTATGTGCTGTCAGTCCTATATCTCACACACACAGTTTCTGTTCTTATATTTCATTTACTACCAGGTCCTCTATGGTAAATCTAATTCCTGCTCTATATAGGATGCAGGGGGTCTGCAAGTAACTGAGGGGGGTTTTGCGCCAGTTCTTTGGTGTGTCTTGAAGTTTGCATTCTTACAGCAGTAGCGACTTGCATTTATGTAGCCCCTTTAACATGGTGTAGCACCCCCGCCCCCTCCCCCCACCCACCGCCAAGGTGCTTCACAGGAGTGAAGATTGATGTAAAAATAAAAAATATTGATGTAAAGGCAAGGGGATAGGAGGGTGGTTTACCAGAAAGCTGGTTGAAGAGATGGATGAGGATTATTGAGGGAATTCCAGAACTTTGGACCTAGATGACTGAAAGCATGGCTGCCAATGGTGGAGACATTTAAATTGGGAACGCTGAAGAGGCCAGAATTGCTGGGGAACCGAGATTTCAGAGGGTTGTGGAGCTGAAGGAGAAAGGGCCGAGACTCTGTGGGGTTGGAGGTGTTTTGGATACAAGTAGGAGAATTTTAAAATCGAGTGTTGCTGGACTGGGACCAGCAAGCTTGGGGGGCGGGGTGGGGGGGGTGGGGAACGTGGGGAGGTGGGGGCGTGATGGGTGTATGGGACTTTATTTGAGTTGGGACACGGACAGTGGTGTTTTGAATGAGGTCAAAAGAGTTCAAGGCTGGAGGCCAACCAGGAATGCATTGGTATAGCCGAGTAACAAAAGCAGAATCGAAGGAGCACGGAGTTCTTGGAGGATTAAATGATGGCAAAGAAATGGCCCTGTGTGTGGGTGGGGGAGAGGGGTTGCGGGGGGGGGTGGGAAGGGTGAAGCTGAGTGCAAGAACTCCCTATGCTGGAATGTTCCACGTCCTCCACCTCAGTACCTCAGTTGGTTCAGTGTAGGACTGGAGCAGGCACACCAAGTGAATAAGCTGTACCAACTATTCAGCGGCTAATGGGTAGATAGGCTGATGGATCAGCTATGATCTATTTGAATAGCGGAACAGATCTGAGAGGTGAATGGCCTCCTCCTGTTCCTACGTTCCTACCCAGGTCAGGGAAAAGCCTTGGAAGCCCCCGACCTCAATATGACCAGGCACAGGAATGGTCTGCTACGTAGGGTGGGCAGGCACCTTGTGGGACATGTGTTGAACTATGTTGGCATCGGTGGATATTTTGGCTATATTCTGTTATGCTATGTCACAAATTCAATTCCTTCTGTATTCTATATGCTGTCAGACCCTATATCATAAATTAATTTCCTCATTTATAGTATGTATACTGACTGATCCTATATTGTAAATCCAGTCCCTCCTATATAGTATATACTAACAGACCCTGTTGAATTGAATTCCTCCTATATTTCAATACTGACATCCTATATTACAAATCAAATTGTTCCTATATTTTATATAACATGAGCTTCTGCATCATAAGTTAATCTAATGCTATATTCTACAGTTCCTATGCTATAAATCTATTCTATACTGTGAAGTTGTTTATAATAAATCCAGTTTGACCCTACAATCAATATACTAGTAACTTCTATATAATAAATCTAATTGCTACTATATTTTCTATACTCTGAAACACTTCATCCAAAATCCAGTTTGTCCATCATTTTTTTATTCTGTCAGATCCTAGATCAGCAGGTCAGGGTGGAGATGGTGAGGTAATGGTAATGTCATTTGATAGTAATCCACAAACTCAAACTAATGCTCGTTCGTCATTGTTTTAAATCCCATCATAGCCAACTCATAAAATAAGGAACTAAAAGCTG
The DNA here is from genome assembly GCF_017639515.1 of Carcharodon carcharias. NCBI lineage: Eukaryota > Metazoa > Chordata > Chondrichthyes > Lamniformes > Lamnidae > Carcharodon > Carcharodon carcharias. The sequence continues at coordinate 106,705,116 of NC_054485.1, forward strand.
GTTTTAATAATAGTGACCATGAAACTGTTGTCAATTGTCTTAAAAAACCATCTAGCTGCCTAGCCTTTAGGGAAGGAAGTCTGCTGCCATTACCTGTGACTCCAGACCCACAGCGATGTGTTTGACTCTTCACTGCCCTCTGAAATGGCATTGCAAGCTACTCAGTTCAAGGGCAATTAGGGATGGGTACCAAATGCTGGCCTCGTCAGTGATGCCCACATCCTGTTACAGAATTTTAAAAAAACAGAAGCCGAACTTGTGATGTTGGGTTTCTTTTTGTAATTTGGCTAATTGGATTAGCACCTTAATTAACATGGCAACAAAGAAAACAATTAAATGAGCAGCATGCTTCCAACTCTTCATGAGCTGATGAAAAGTCGTTGCCATGGTCATACGAGAAAAAAATGCGACATTTGGGATTTTTGGTATCAGTTTTCTACCCTTCTCTCCTAAAGTCAGGATTTGCCCTGTGGGCCATACCCCACCTTCAGGGTTAAATGGGGGTCAGGACACCGCACTGTGTGAAAACAGCCACAAAGTAATTTTACATGGAGCTGCAAATGAATACCCAGGCGGCAGGCTCACCATCTCATTAAGGACAGTGGGTGGGTTCTCAAAGCTAGAGTGACAAACAGAGACCTTCCAGCTTGAGAACAGCAGCAGCATTCCATGAAGTAAGTGAGGGGGGAGGATGCTTCAAAATAGAGGCATTCTCCAACTTTTTCAAACTTTAGCTTAAATGGCCTTTGCAGCCAGGCCACCATAATTTGTGGGGGAGGAGGGGTGGGGGGGGGCGGGGGTGGTGGTGGTGCGGTGGTGGTATGGGGTGCAGGTGGGGATCTGTAGGGTGAGTAGTGGGCAGGAATCCTCTACAGGGCGCTGGTGACTGCTGCAGCACCCAGGCTGGCAGTGAAGGCTTCAAAGCCTGCCTAGAGTGACGGGCTAGCCGTAGATCAGCTGGTAACACTCTCACCCCTTAATCAAAAGGTTTTGGATTCAAGGGAGTGCTGCACAGTTAGAAGTTTCTTCTTTTGGATGAATCACCAAACCGATGTCCAATCTGTCTGTTCAAGTAGATGTGGAAAACCCAATGGCACTATTTTAAAGAAGAGCAGGGGAGTTTTCCCCAGTGTCCTGTCAATATCTATCCCTCAATCAACATCACAAAATCACAGAATTTTAACAGCACAGAAGGAGGCCATTGTGTCTGCACCAGTTCTGCAAATGAGCATTATGACCTAGTGCCATTGCCCTGCCTTTTCCCCACACCCCTGCACATTGGTTCTACTCAAATAATCATCTAATGCCCTCTTGAATGACTCGATTGAACCTGCCTCCACCACACTTCCAGGCAATGCGCTCCAGGCCCAAAAGATTTTTCTCATCACATTTGCTTCTTTTGCAAATCATTTTGAACCTGTGCCCTATCGATCTTGATCCTTTTACGATTGAGGACAGCTTCTCCCTGTCTACTCTGTCTAGCCCCCTCATGATTTTGAATATCTCTATCCAAACTCCTCTTAGCCTTCTTCTCTCAAATTCCAAGAACAGTCCCAACCTCTTCAATCTACCTTTGTAACTGAAATTTTTAATCCCTAGAACCATTTTCATAAACCTCTTCTACACCCTCCCCATTGTGTTCACATCCTTCCTATAATATGGCACCTAGAACTGTGCACTATACTCCAGCTGAGGTCTAATTAGTGTCTTGTATAAATTCAGCATAACCTCCCCGTTTTTGTACTCTATGCCCCTATTAATAAAGCCCAGGATACCATATGCTTTATTAACTGCTCTCTCCACATGTCCTGCCACCTTCAATGATCCATGCACATATACACCCAGGTCTTTCTGCTCCTACACACCCTTCAAAGTTTCACCCCTTATTTTATATTGTTTCTCCCATGTTTTTGTTACCAAAGTGCATCAGCTCACACTTCGCATTGAACTTCATCTGTTACCTATCTGCCCATTCCACCAACTTGCCTACGTCCCTTTGAAGTTCTACATTGTCCTCCTAACAGTTTACAACATTCCCAAGCTTTGTATCATCTGCAAGCATTGAAATTGCTCCCTGCACTCCAGGATCCAGATCATTAATATATATCAGGGTCCCAGACACCCGCCCCTCCCCAACACCCGCACACGTCTCCAACAGTCAGACACCACCCCCCCCAACAACCCCCACCCCTCCTACACACAGATGCCCTCTCCAACACCTGGACATCCCCAACCCCCAAACTGATTCTATCCTTAACCCTCTGGGACATCCTCTTTCTCCAGCAGTGCAATGCTCTCCTTAACCAATACTACCACCCTTCCTCCTTTCCTATCTTTTCTGAACACCTTGTACCCAGGAATACTTAACACCCAGTTCTGCCCTTCCTTGAGCCAGGCCTCTGTTATCACTACAACATCATATTTCCACATGCCCAATCTTATTTACTATACTACATGCAGTCGCATACATGCACAGTAACCATGATTTAGATTTTGTTATTTTCTCCCTCACCCTAACTTCACCTATTAACTTGCTATTCTCTATACTAGTGCTCTCTGTTCCTCACAGTATTTTCTGCACCCTGTTATTCCTCTCTAATATTTTCCCTTGGTTCCCACACCCCTGTCGAGTTAGTTTAAAGCCCTCCAACAGCACTAGCAAAATGCCCTGCAAGGAACTCAGTCCCAGCTCTGTTCAGGTGTAACCCATCCAGCTTGTACAGGTGAAATCTCCCCCAGAGCCAGTTCCAGTGTCCCAGGAATCTAAAGCCCTCCCTCCTGCAACATCTTTCCAGCCACACATTCATCTGCCTTTTCTTCCTATTTCCATACTTACTGGCATGTGGCATGAGGTCCTGCTTGCTAATTTTCTACCTAGCTCCCTAAATTCTGATTGCAGAATCACATCCCCCTCCCTACATAAGTCATTGGTACCTATGTGGACCACGACCTCTGGCTGTTCACCCTCTCCCAGAAGAGTAACCTGCCGCCACTCTGTGACATCCTTGACCCTGGCACTAGGGAGGCAACATACCATCCTGGAGTCATGCCTACGGCCAATGAACACCTGCCTGTTCCCCTAACTAACAAATTCCCTATCACTATTGCTCTTTCTTTCTTCTTCCCTGCCTCCTGTACAGCCGAGTCACAAACTTGGTTCTGACTGCATTCCTCTGAAGGACTAGAGCCCTCGCCAGCTTCCAAAATGTTTGTGAGCGGGACCCCAGGGGACTCCTGCACTACCTGCCTACTTCTCTTGGTCACCCATTCCCTCTCTGTCTCCGGGCCCTTTAGCTGCATTGTGACCACCTCTCTGAACGTGCTATCCATGCAGCTCTCGGCCTGACGGATGCGCTGCAGTGACTCCAGCCGCCACTCAAGCTCTGAAACCTTGATTATCTGGTCATTATCACGTTGTTATCCACATTCATAAATGTTGGCAGAATCTAACTATTAGTCTGTAATGCTGACACAGCCAGAGCAAAAGGATGCTGCCTCCAGGCAGAAACTGTCCAACTGTAATGCTGACACAGCCAGAGCAAAAGGATGCTGCCTCCAGGCAGAAACTGTCCAACTCCAGGAACCTGGAGGCTGCCTGGAAAACCCAAGTTGGCCTCCATTAACAGGCATTTAATTCGGTCAGTTAGCCACCTGATGCTGGCCCTGCTGCACCCAGATTTCCACTTTATCTTTCTTTATCTCAGCTCAGGTCCATCCTGTGTGACCTTTCAGTAACTAGTAATAGGAAGGCGAGTGTTCTCCTTTTCTGATACCCTAAAGGTAATTGCACCATCCTCTCTGTCACATGTAGGGACAAAATGTGATGTTATACTGTAATATAGTTTAATTGAAATCAGTGGGGATTTATATGAGCATCACTGTGGGTGTACCTACACCACATGGACTGCAGTGGTTCAAGAAGACGGCTCACCACCACCTTCTCAAGGGCAAATAGGGATGGGCAGTAAATGCTAACCCATCCAGCGAAGCCCACAGCCCATGAGAGAAAAATAAAAGAAACATTTACTTGGATGTATCCTGTGCGATTCCTGCTTGGCAAGTTGGGTTACTGTCTGAGCTTGATTCTAGATAATAAAAGAACAGAGACATAGGGTTCTGTGAAGCTAAAAGTTAAACTATGAGATGAATCATGATTTCAATATGATGGGGATGAGGAAGAACAGTGTGCAAGATGCTATTTTTAGAGCTTAGGAAGTTTCAAGAGGAAATAACCAGCTAGTTTTGAGAAAACTGAAAGAGAAGAGAAAATTCAAGACAGAGAGAGAGAGAGAAAGGTTGAAAGCTGGAGATGAAGGAGAGATTGAAGCAACTGGAGAAGAAATGTGAGGAATTGAACAATATGGTGGATAGGGAAATAAGACTATAAGAAATAGGAGCAGGAGTAGGACAGATGGCCCCTCATTGCAACAAGCAAATAGGAAGGCAAATAGTATTTATTGCAATGGGATTGGAGTATAAGAGTAAGTAATAATCACAGTAACTAAGTTATCAGTTAACAAATAGAGAAATGGCAACACTGTTCCAACCTCAATATTGTCCACCCTGTGCTATGTGGGGACTCCAGGACTCTTCCTATGTCCTGGATGACCATTTGTGTAGGAAGTGCCAGTTGCAGCAGCTTGACCCCAGGTTGTGGAACTTGAGCAGCAGCTGGTGTCACTGCAGAGCATTGTGAGGTTGAGAGTTACATGGATAGTGTGTTATTAGATGTGGTCACTCCACATGCAGGGGGAGCATGCAGGGGGAGAGGGAATGGGTAACCTCCAGATGATCAAAAAGGAACAGGCAGGTAGTACAGGAGACCCCGAGTGCATCCCACTCTGCAACTGGTATTCAGTTCTGAATGCTGATGATAATTATTGTTTACCTGTGGAGTGCAGCCAGAGCCAAGTCCATGGCACCATGGGTGGTTCAGCTGCACAGGTGAGTACAAGGAAGTCTGGAAGAGCAATAGCAATAGGTGATTCGACAGCGGAGTTTCTGGTGTTTTGCCTGGGGGGGTAGGGGGAGGTTGTGTGAGGGTTGGGGAGGGTGAACAGCCAGAAGTCTCTGATACCAATGACATAAGTAGAAAGAGGGATGTGGTTCTGCCGCCTGAATTTAGGGAGCTAGGAAGAAAATTAACAAGCAGAACCACATGCAAGTGAGCACAGAAATAGAAGGATAAGACAGATGGATGTGTGGCTGGAATAATGGTGCAGTAGGGAGGGCAGAGATGGGACCTGCCTTGGCCAGACAGATTGCACCTGAACAGAGCTGGGCCAAAGTTCCTTGCATTTTGCTATTGCTGCTGGGGAGGTTTTAAACTAACTTGGCAGAGATAATATTAGAGAGGAGTACCAAAGTGCATAGAATAGTGGGAGAGATAGATAGCACTAGTAGGGAATGGTAAGGAATAGTAAGTTAATAGGAGGGGCCAGTGTAAAAAAGAAAGTAATAGAGTCTAAACCAGGGTTTCAGTGCATTTATTTGAATGCACGGAGTGTGGTAAATAAGATTGGTGAGTTACAGGCGCAGATTGCCATATGGGATTATGATGTGGCTATAACAGACCTGACTCAAAGAAGGGCAGGACTGGGTGTTAATTATCCCTGGATATAAGGTGTTCAGGAAAGATAGGAAAGGAAGAAAAGGAGGGGTGGCGGTATTGATTAAGGAGAGCATTGCAGTGCTGGAGAAAGAGGACATCCCAGAGGGCTCAAGGACAAAATCTATTTGGCTAGAGCTAAGGGTCAAAAAAGGTGCAATTACATTGCTTGAAGTAGTCTATAGACCAGTTAGTAGGAAGGATGTTCTGGAATAAACTTTCAAGGAAGTTACAGAAAGGTGAAAAAAATTATGGAGTACTTGTAATAGGGGATTTTAATTATCTAAGTATAGACTGAGATAGCAGTAGTGAAAAGAGCAGAGAGGAGCAAGAGTTTCTGGAATGTGTTCAGGAGAATTTTCTTCAGCAGTATGTTTCCAGTCCAATGAGGATGGAGGCACTGCTAGACCTGTCTCTTGGAAATGAGGTGGGCCAAGTAAATCAAGTGTCAGTAGAACATTTAGGGGACAGTGATCATTTTATCATAAGGTTTCGGGTGACGGTAGAAAAGGACAGACGAAAACAAGAAAAAATAACTGGGGAAAAAAACAACTTCAATGGGGCAAGAATGGATCTGGGCTGCATAAATGAGAGTCAAAGATTGGGAGGAAAATCAATATCTGATCAATGGGCTACCTTCAAAGAAGAGATGATTTGGGCACAGTCAAGGTATATTCCCTCAAAAAGGAAAGGTAGGGCAAATGAATCTAGAACTCCTTGGATGACAATGGAGGTAGAAATTAAGATAAAGAAGAAATAGTGGCTAATAACATGTATCAGGGAGAAAATACAATTCAAAAGCAAGCTGAATATAAAAGGCTTCAGAGGAGAGGTGAAGAAACAAATAAGAGAAGCAAGGAGGGAGTATGAAAAGAGACTGGCAGCTAATATAAAAGGCAATCCCAAAGTCTTCTATAGGTATATAAGATGAATAGGGCTGATCAGGGGCCAAAAAGGACATTTACATGGCTGCAGAGGGCATAGCTGGGGTACTAAATGAATACTTTGCATCTGTCTTTAGGAAGGGCGAAGATGCTTCCCAGGCCATGGTAAAAGATGAAGTAATTCAGACACTAGAAAGGATTGAAATTGAAAAGGAGGGATACTGGATAAGTTATCTGTACTTAAAGTTGATAAGGCACTGGGATGGATGAGATGCATCGAAGGATACTGAGGGAAGCGAGAGTGGAAATTACAGAGGCACTGACCATAATTTTTTACTCTTCCTTAGACTCATGGGAGGTGCCAGAAGACTGAAGACTTGCACACATTACACCCTTGATAAAAAAAAGTGTGTAAAGATAAGCCCAGCAACTACAGGTCAGTCAGATTAACTTTGGTGGTGCGGAAATTTCTAGAAACTATAAATCCAGATAAAATTAATAGACAAGTGGACAATTGAGGGTTAGTTAATGAAAGTCAGCATTGATTTCTTAGGGGAAAATCATGTTTAACTTGCCTGAGTTTTTGGAAGAGTTAACAGAGAGAGTTGATGGGAGCAATGTTGTTGCTGTTCTGTACATGGATTTCCCAAAGGTGTTTGATACAGTGCCCCACTGCAGACTTGTGAGCAAAGTTGTAGCTCATGAAATAAAAGAGATGGGGCAGAATTTTATGGCCCCATCGCGGCAGGAGCAGGGCCGTAAAATGCAGCAAGCCATTCTAAACCCCCTTGACTTCTGCGGGATTGCAAAATCCCACTGGCATAAAGTTCCACACTAGGAGGGAAATTCTGCCCTGAGCGACAGGAAACAGAGACTAGTGGTTAATGGGTGTTTTTCGTTCTGGAGGGAGGTTTGTAATGGAGTTCCCCAGGGGTCAGTATGGGGACCCTTGCTTTTCCTGATAAATATTGATGACCTAGAGCTTGATATACAGGGCACTATTTCAAAGTTTGTGGATGATATAAAACTTGGAAGCATTGTGAACTGTGAGGAGAATAGTGTAGAACTTCGACGGCACATAGACAAGTTTGTGGAATGGGCAAACAAGTGGCAGATGAAGTTCAATGCAGAGAAATGTGAATTGATTCATTTTGATAGAAAGAAAATGGACAGACAATATAGAATAAAAGGTGCAAGCCCAAAGGGGGTACTGGAGCAGAAGGACCTGGGTATATATGCACACTAATCATTGAAGGTGGCAGGACAGGCGAGAGTGCAGTTAGCAAAATATACAGTATCCTGGGCTTCTTTAATTAGGGCATAGAGTACAAGATCAAGGAGGTTATGTTAAATTTGTATAAGGCACCAGTTCTGCCTCAGCTAGAGCATTGTGTTCAGTTCTGGGCGCCACACTTTAGGAAAGATGTGAAGGTATTATAGAGAGTGCAGAAATGATTCACAAGCATGGTTCCTGGGATGAGGAACTTCAGTTATGAAGATAGATTGAAGAAGCTCAGGAAAAAGAGGGTTGAGTTTTGATAGAGGTATTCAAAATCATGAGGGGTCTGGGACGCAGTATGATAGGGCGAAACTATTCTCATTAGTGGAAGGATGGAGGACAATAAAAAAAAGTGATATGAGGAGAAGCTTTATGGAGCGAGTGGTTGGGGTTTGGAATACTCTACCTGAGTGTGATGGAGGCAGGTTTAATTGAAGCATTCAGAAGGGAATTAGACTTTTACCTGAAAGGGAAGAATGTGTAGGGGGAGAAGGCGGGAGAATGGTACTCAGTGCGTTGCTCATTCAGAAAGCCAGTGCAGACATGATGGGTCAAATGGTCTCCTTTGCACTGTAACAATTCTGTGATTCTGAGAAGTCTTGCTACTATTGTGCAGGATTTTGGTGAGACCACATCTGGAATTCTATATACAATTTTTGTCTCAACATTTAAGAAAGGATATACTTGCATTCCACGCGGTACAGCAAAGATTCAATAAATTGGTTCCTGGGATTAGTGAGTTGTCCTGTGAGGAGTGGCTGAGTAAATTGGGCCTACACTCTCTGGAGTTTAGAAGAATGAGAGGCGATCTCATTGAAACCTACAAAATTCTGAGTGGGCTTGATATGGTGGGCACTGAGAGATTGTTTCTGCTGGTCTGGGGATCTAAAACATAGGGGCACAGTCTCACTACAAGGGGCCAATCATTTAGGACCGAGATGAGGAGAAATTACTTCACTCAAGGGGTTGTCAATCTTTGGAATTCTCTACCCCAGAGGGTTAGGGATGCCCCATCATTGAATATATCTAAGGCTGGGATAGACAAATTTTTGGTCTCTCAGGAAATTAAGGGATATGGGGAGTGAGTGGTAAAATGGAGTTGAAGTCCGAAATCAGCCGTGATCGTATCGAATTGTGGAGCAGGCTCGATGGGCCATATGGTTTACTCCTGCTCCTATTTTGTGTTCTTGATTTCTATAAGACTATGGCTGATCGTCTGCCTTAGCTACACTTTCCCATCTGTTCCCACATCCCTTGATTGAAACACGGCGAATGTGGTGTATACGGACAGAAATCTTGGATGAGGTTGCTGCTGGCGAAAATTAAGAGGCATAGGATTAGGTGGAAGAGTAACAAAACCTGGCTAAAAGAGAATAGGCATAAGAAGGGTTAAGGGAAGAGGATTGTGAATGCACCACTGGAGTTAGCTGCTGAAGCAGTCCCTGACCCTTTTAAGACTAAATTAGATTGGTGTCTGAAAGAAAGGAGGATAAAATACAATGGGATCAGCGTGAGCACAAGAGATCAGAAATGTTGGACGATAAAGACCAACATAGATGGCTGGGCTGAATGGCCTGTTTCTGTTTTGTAACTTCCACCTAATTCCAAAATCAACTATCATTGGCAGATTTTTGGCTGGGATCGATGGGGCATGAATGCTTTGACAGTGGACTTTGATGAGAAGCCCAGGTAACTCTATGCTGAACAACAAGGGTCAATGTTAGTGAAAAATCTCTAATTTTTAAGAAATAAAAGTTAATAAATGCATGACGTTTTGTTGTTGCACTTTGACTTTCTCTAACATCAGCTCTAAGTAACTGGAACATTTTATTCAGTATCCTGGTATAAAGGCAGTTCCAAACATGCACAGATAGGTAACGCACCACCTGTGACCTGGATGACAAACTCACATTTCACTTTGGTTCAAACTGCACCCAGGACTTGCTTAATTTAAAAATTTTCCTTTTCTGCAGGTTAATCCTGTGATGGAATTAATTTATTCTATTTTGAAAAGCAGCAATAATTGTGTATATTTTCCTTGTCTGGCAATAAAGTTGAAACATTGCTAAATATTTCTGAAGTGTTCCTTTTTTAAAAAAATGTTTTGCTTTTTTTCTCAACTTGAGGATGGTCACATTTGGAACGTTACTGAAGAATCCGACCTCTGATTCAGCATGATCCCTTTTAAATGGAAGTCCCCATTTATGACCCACCTTTACAGAGGAACATCCATTCACTTGCTCCCCTTTTCAAAGAAGAGGCATTTTCACTATCAGGACCCTTTTAAGAGTGCCAGCCATGGTTCAATTAGTAACACCATTGTCTCTGAGTCACAAGGTTCCACTCTATGGTTGGAGCACAAAAATCAAGGCTGACACTCCAATGCAGTACTGAGGGAATGCTGCACTGTCGGGGAGGACTACTGATCTCATCAGCTGGGGAGTAGACGGTGGGTGGGAAGGAAATCAGCAGGAGGTTTCCTTGCCCATGTTTGACCTGATGCCATGAGGATTCATGGGGTCCCGAGTCAATGTTAAGTACTCCCAGGGCAACTCCCTCCAAACTTTATGCCACCGTGCCGCCACATCTGCTGGGTCTGTCTTGCTGGTGTTAAGGATACAAATCAAGATTCTATGCTGGAATACAAACAAAACCTGTCCTCCCTTTAACATATGACTGTCTTGGGTTGGTCAGGAGCCGTGCAAGGACATGTATGGTCAACACCATGGAAACATGGATGGTGTGGCTCTCTCAGGGTCAGTCGGAAGGTCACAGCCACACTAACAGCAGTCTGCAGCCTGCAAGTGAGCACTTCAGGACTGCATGGCATCTTGTAATTTAATACAATAATGTAGACCAGTTATATGAAATCTAACTTAATATCTGCAATAAAGCATGTCATCATAATAAAAGACTAGTACTTAAACCATAAGTAGAGTTATTGTCGGCCGATGAACGACCCTTTAATGTTGTGATGGTAATTAGAAAAGAAATTCATAACAACACCTTTCTGAGTTATTTTACCAAACTGTGCAGAGTTTCAGTAGTGAGCATGTCCTACCTTCTCTTCTGACAAGCTTCCTCCTGAAAGAAATGAATCACGAACAGTGAGGAGCATAGTAACAGATTTAGAATCAGAGAAAGTTTACGGCACAGAAATTGGCCATTTGGCCCATCGTGTCTGCGCCAGATGTAAAACAAGCCCCCCAGCCTAATCGCACTTTGCATCATTTGGTTCACAGCCCTTCAGGTCACAACACTTGATGTCAATATCCAGACAGCTTTTAAATGAGTTGAGGGTTTCTGCCTCTACTACCCTTTCAGGCGGTGAGTTCCAGATCCCACAACCCTCTGGGTGTAAAAGTTTTTCCTAATCTCCCCTCTCATCTTTCTATCCAACACTTTAAATCTGTGCCCCCTCGTCACTGACCTCTCTGGTAAGAAAATAGGCCCCTCCCCACCCACTATCAGGCCCCTCACAATTCTGTGTATCTCAAATCTCCCCTCAGCCTCGTCTGTTCCAGGGAGAACAGCCCCAGCCTTTCCAATCTTTCCTCATAGCTGCAATTTTCTACCTGGTCACATCCTCGTAAATCTCCTCTGTACCATCTCTAATGTAATTACATCCTTTCTGTAATGAGGTGACCAGGTTTGCACACATTTCAGGAGGACATAAACAGGGCGGCTGGTGAAATGAGCAGACTCAGAGCAGATGAGATTTAACTCGGGAGTGTAAAGTGATGCATTTTGGAAGGAAAATTGTGGAGAGTCAAATAAACTGGAACTCAACATCAGTCCCGCTCAGAGACACAGTGACTCCCACACACCGTACCAGACACACCCACACACACACACACAACATGAACAGTAACTGGATTACAATGGGCGTTCCAGGAGAAAATTAAACTTGGCAACATGGAAATAATTACAAAGCAAGTATTCTAGAAGTATTTGGACGTGCACTTGCGATGCCATGGCATACTAAGCTATGGGCCTAGTGCTGGAAAATAGTATGGTACTTGTTTGACCGGTGCATACTCGATGGGCCAAAGAGCCTTTTTCTGTGCTTATGATTCTATGACACACTATGATGTTTAGATGAGACATCAACCCAAGGCCCCATATGCCTGTTTAGGCAGATGTAAAATAACCCACGCCACTAACTCAAATAAGAGCAGAGGAATTACCCCAGGATGACAAACTGTCATGAAGAAAGTTAAGGGCAACTCTGGCCTGGGTGTCCATATGAGTGGCGGGGTGCTGCCAGAGCTGTGAGAGCGGGGTGGTAGCAGCGACCTTCCAGAGCTGCAGAGATGAGGTGAGCAGGATGAGAGTGGGTACTGTGCATATGTGGAATTTAAAGATACAAATTAGAGGGCACACAGTGTCACGACAACATGCAACCAGGACATGGGCAGCAGCCTTAAGTATTGGATGTCCCATATTATCAGGGACAGTCGGTCGCCCTGGTTAGCCCCGGTGTTCCTGGCCAATATTTATCCCTCAGTCAACATCACAAAAATCAGATTAACTGATCTTTATCACATTGCTGATTGTGGAAGTTTGTTGTGTTCAAACCAGCTGCTGTGTTTCCTTCATTACAACAGTGACTACAATTCAAAAAAATACTTCATTTAGTCATTTGGTATCACAGAACTTGAGTACTTGAGAGCTTGCACTCTTCAGGACAAATTCACAAGAATACCAATTGTCAAAGGAACAACAATTTATACTGCATGAGAAGAGAGAACTGATTGGCTGGCAAGTGGACTCTGTTTGGTAGAGGCTTTGCCATGGATAATGCACCAGGGAACAATTAACTGCCAAGCATTTGATTACATTCAAACCAGGCAGGTCAACTCTGAATGGTCAAGGTATTGCTATGGGGAATATACCAGAGAATGCCTGTCCTCCAAGTTTTGTTAGTTGAAAAAGGTGCAATGCATGGACACACTCCTTCTGTCTGCAAAGGACAAGACATTGGGTGTGAATATATATAGCTTCTAGCACACTTAAGTGGGCCACACTGCAAGCTCAACTGATAATCTTAAATTGATTGTCAGTGTAATTCTTAGCACAATCGGGATTGTTTAGCAAGTGCTGTCCAAATAATTAAATAAAAGCAAAATACTGCGAATGCTGAAAATCTGAAACAAAAACAGAAAATGCTCTGAAGAAGAGTCATACAGACTCAAAATGTTAACTCTGTTTCTCTCTCCACAGATGCTGCCAGACCTGCTGAGTTTTTCCTGCATTTTCTGTTTTTATTTCTGTCAAAATGCTTCATTCTTCCTGTGAGGCTTTTTGAGACATTTGGTGGTCATGAAAAATGTTAAATAAACGTAAATATTTTTAAAAGCTTATATCAATTTAGAAAAACAATTAGGAGCAACGTGTTTTTTAAAAAATAAATTTGCATGAATTTCATCACAAACAATTGTATAGTAGCAAAAGTGGCATTTTCATATTTGCACAGTTTATATAACCCTGGTTGTAGCTGTTTTTCCTTCACCTCCGGCCTGTTTAACTTCCTCTCTCATTATCCTTCCCTTCTCCTCATTCTCATAGTTAATGAGAAGTGAAGGGTGGCAGTCGTGAATCCACATTTTGCATTCACACTGGCTTTACCAAAAAGAGAAAACAATAAAGTGACAAAATTCCTGAGGATTCTTTGTGCCCTCATCTATTGCCTGGAACAACATTAGTACTGGTTGCTACAGATGAAATCAGAACTGCTGGGAATATAAATCGCCTGCCACTCCTTTCAACTAACCAATAGTGTTTAGCCAGCAAGATTTCAGGGGAACATTAAGGTTAGAAACATAGCTTGTCTCCAAAAGACAAAGAGAGTCTTTGTTTTTAAATGTGCTTAGTACTTCCTGCACCTGATTTCTAAATGCCTAAACAGCATGCAATACTAATGCAAAGAAAAGTCAAATGCCTCTTGAAATATTTCTGAGGTCATGCAGTAAACATTCAATGTATTTCACTGTGGTAATTTACTGATGGTGATATGGTATTGTGCCATTTTCTATACAATCACCTGTGAGAATATGCTATCTGTAAGAACAGAAGTAGGCTATTTGGCACTCTCCCATTAAATGAAATCATAGCTAATCTACTACTTCAGCTATCCTGGGTTTTCATGACAATGGTTTCATGCTTACCATCAGTCCTTTAATTTTGGATTTTTACTTAAGTCAAATTCCATCATCTGCTGTGGTGGGATTTGAACCAAGTATTATACTAGGAGTTATTACCACCGGAGTATTATACTAGGTCTCTGGAATACCAGTACAGTGACAATATCACTACACCACCATCTCCTCTTTAAAATAGGGGATTCACTATCACATGGAGTCTTTGAGGTGAAGAGTGTAGATGAGGGAACACTAGATAAATGCACGAGGGGGAAAGGAATAACAGGATATGCTGCTGGGGTTAGATGAAAAGGCTTATGTAGCTCATGAGAAGCACAAACACTGGTAAGGACCAGTTTGACCAAATGCAATTGTTGTGATGAAGCTCATGCAAATTTATTGAGTGGTGAGACTGTGGCGGTAAATATAGGGATGTATTCAAGGGGAAGCCAGATGAGCACATGAGGGGGAAATGAATGGATGGGCATGCTGATAGGGTCAATGAAGAAGGGTGGAAGAAACCCTAAGGACCATGAACTCCATGAAATAATTGTATGGAATGATCTGTTTCAGTGCTGTGCATTCTATCATAATAATATATAAAAGGACCAATGATATTTTACTGAGGCACTGGGTGGCATTTTCTAATAACTTACATCATCCGTGGGACCATGCATGGAGCTGGGAAGCCATTGGGAAGCTGCTTTGATGTCCTTGGCTGTCTCCCCACTGTTATATGTGATTCCACGATTGGGCAGCAATTGCTGAAAACTCCCAAGTGACCATAAGACGGTAAGACATAGGAACAGAAATTAGGCCATTTGGCCCATCGAGTCTGCTCCGCCATTCAATCATGGCTGATAAGTTTCTCAACCCCATTCACCCGCCTTCTCCCCATAACCTTTGATCCCCTTACCAATCAAGAACCTATCAATCTCGGTCTTAAATACACTCAATGACCTGGCCTCCACAGCCTTCTGTGGCAATGAATTCCACAGATTCACCACTCTCTGGCTAAAGACGTTTCTCCTCATCTCTGTTCTAAAAGGTCTTCCCTTTACTCTGAGGCTGTGCCCTCAGGTCCTAGTCTATCCTACTAATGGAAATATGTTCCCCACATCCACTCTATCCAGGCCTTTCAGTATTCTGTAAGTTTCAATCAGAGCCCCCCTCATCCTTCTAAACTCCATCGAGAATTGACCCAGAGTCCTCAAATGTTCCTCATATGTTAAGCCTTTCAGTCCTGGGATCATTCTCGTGAACCTTCTCTGGACCCTCTCCAGGGCCAGAACATCCTTTCTGAGATATGGGGCCAAAATTGCTCACAATATTCTAAATGTGGTCTGAGCAGAGCCTTATAAAGCCTCAGCAGCATATCCCTGCTTTTATATTCTAGTCCTTGCGAAATAAATGCCAACATTGCATTTGCCTTCCTAACTACCAACTCAACCTGCAAGTTAACCTTAAGAGAATCCTGGACTAGGACTCCCAAGTCCCTTTGCACTACAGATTTATGAATTCTCTCCCCATTTAGAAAATAGTCCCTGTCTCTATTCTTCCTACCAAAGTGCATGACCTCACACTTCCCCACGTTGTATTCCATCTGACACTTCTTTGCCCATTCTCCTAACCTGTCCAAATCCTTCTGCAGCCTCCCCGCCTCCTCAATACTACCTGTCCCTCCACCTATCTTTGGATCATGTATCATCTGCAAACTTAGCCAAGATGCTCTCAGTTCCTTCATCTGGATCATTAATGTATAAAGTAAAAAGTTGCGGTCTCAATACTGACCCCTGTGGAACTCCACTAGTCACTGGCTGCCATCCTGAGAAGGACCCCCTTATCCCCACTCTCTGCCTCCTGCCAGACAGCCAATCTTCTATCCATGCTAATACCTTGCCTCTAACACCATGGGCTCTTATCTTACTGAGCAGCCTCCTGTGCAGCACTTTGTCAAAGGCCTTCTGGAAGTCCAAGTAGATAACATCCATTGGCTCTCCTTTGTCTAACCTACTCATTATCTCCTCAAAGAATTCTAACAGATTTGTCAGGCATGACCTCCCCTTGATGAAACCATGCTGACTTTGCCCTATTTTGCCATGCACTTCCAAGTATTCTGAAAGCTCATCCTTAATAATGGACTCTAAAATCTTACCAATGACCAAGGTCAGGCTAATTGGCCTGGCTAGTTTACCCTCATCTTTAATCTTCTCCCTCCTTATTTCTCTTTTAGTTGTCCTCTGTTGGTCTTTGTAGGCTTCCCAATTCCCTGGTTGCCCACTGCTCTTCGCCTCATTGTATGCTTTCTGTTTAGCTTTTATGCTGTCCCTGACTTCCCTTGTCAGCCATGGTTGCCTCATCCTCCCTTTAGTATGCTTCTTCTTCCTAGGGATGAATTTTTGCTGTGTCTCCCAAATTACTCCCAGAAACTCCTGCCATTGCTGTTCCACTGTCTTTCCTGCTAGGCTCATCTCCCAGCCAATTCTGGCCAGCTCCTCCCTCATGCCTCTGTAGTTGCCTTTATTCAGCTGTAATACCGTTACATCTGATTCCAGCTTTTTCCTCTCAAATTGCAGGGTAAATTCTCTCATATTATGGTCATTTCCTCCTAAGGGTTCCTTCACCTTAAGCTCCCTTATCAAATCTGCCTCACTACACATCACTAAATCTAGAATTGCCTGTTCCCTGTGGGCTCCACCACAAGCTGCTCCAAAAAGCCATCTCGTAGACATTCCACAAATTCCTTTTCTTGGGATCCACTACCAACCTGATTTTCCCAGTCTGCCTGCATATTGAATTCCCCCATGATCACTGTAACCTTGCCTTTCTTACACACCTTTTCTATCTCCTGGTGTATCTTGTGCCCCACATCCTGACTACTGTTCGGAGGCCCGTACATAACTCCCATTATGGTTTTTTTACCTTTGCGCTTCCTCAACTATACCCACACAGATTCTATATCATTGACCCTATGTCATTTCTTGCTATCGATTTAATTTCATTTCTTACTAACAAAGCAACCCCACCCCCTCTGCCAACTTGCCTATCTTTTCAAAAGGATGTATATCCTTGGATATTTAGCTCGCAGCACTGAACCCCTTGCAGCCATGTCTCCGTGATGCCCACCACATCATACCTGCCAATTTCAATCTGCGCCACAAGCTCATTTACCTTATTTTATATACTGAGTGCATTCAGATACAACAGCTTCAGTCCTGTTTTTCCCATCCCCTTTCTCATTGTCGTCCCTTTATCTGATGTGCTTGAAGTTAGATTCCTAGCCCTTTCCAAAAACTCTGTCCTATCTTGTGTTCTGGAGACTTTAATAGCCTCTCCTGGGCTCTCCTTTCTTTTCAGTTTTTTCATAATTTTCCATGAAGTTGAATCCACCCCCCGCCCCCCACATGCTAACCTGCTGCTTTGTTTCCCAATAGTCATACTTCTTGGAGTTTCACCTTTCCCTTCCCCCCCACTTTCTAATTTAAAGTCCTGTTGACCACCCTATTTACCCTTTTCACTAGAACATTGGTTGGTTCCAGATTGGTTCAGGTGGAGACCATCCCAACGGTACAGAACCCTCCTGTTCCAATACTGATGCCAGTGCCCCATGAAATGGAGCCTCTCTTTCCCGCAGCTCTCCTTCAGCCATGTGTTTCCTTCCCTATTCTTGCGTCCCTACGCCAATTTGGACATGGCTCGGGTAGTAATCCGCTGATTATAACCCTTGAGGACATGTTCTTTAATTTAGTTCCTAGTTCCTGATAATCCCCAAACAGGTCCTCTTTCCTAGTCTTAACTATTTTACTTGTCCCGACATGGACAACAACAACTGGATCCTCCCCCTCCTTCTCCAATATCCTTTCAAGCCGGTCAGAGATGTCCCTCACCCTGGCACCGGGCAGGCAACATACCATGCGGGACTCTCGATCCTGTTATAAAGGAAGCTATCAATTTCCCTAATTATAGAATCCCCTACAACCACCACTTGTCTTTTTGCTCCCCCCTCTTGAATGGCCACCTGAGCCACTGTGCTGTGGTCAGCTGGCTCATCCTCCCTACAGCCCTGTTCCTCATCCACACAGGGAGCAAGTACCTCGTACCTGTTGGACAAGATCAAGAGCTGAGGCTCCTCTGTTCCTGAACACAGGATCCCTCTACCTGCCTCACTTGTAGTCACACCCTGCTGACCCTGAGCACTGACCAAACTTGAGGTACTTAATCTACCAGGTGTGACCGCCTCCTGAAACAAAGCGTCCAGGTAACTCTCCCCCTCTTGGATGTGCCGCAGCGTCCAGAGCTCGGACTCCAGCTCATCAATTCTGAACCGGAGTTTCTTCAGCAACTAACGCTTGCTGCAGATGTGGTCACTGCGGCTCGCAATGGGATCTGCCAGCTCCCACATCGTACAGCTACAGCACATCACCTGCCCAGCCATCTCGACTTAGATAATTAATTTATTAATTAGCTTTGCAGTGTTTTTTTTTTCAAATTTGGTGCAGATTTCCTGTGATGTCACTTTTTCAATTTTGGCTTCAGTTATTCTGTGCCCCGAGGTCGCTGCTCCGGTGCTCCTCCCTCCGAATCTGCACCCTGGAGACAAGGCCATGAATCCCCGAGGTAAGCTAGATTTATACTCACCGCTCCGGTGCTCCTCCCTCCGAGTCTGCTCCCAGGATTTACTCATCAATCAGCTGCTTTTTCTTTAAAATCCATGTTCAGAAGAGTGTCCCTCGCAGGTCTGGTGCACTCCTGAAGGCACTGCCTCTTCCTCTCTCTCTTTTTTTTAGGTTTGAGGAGGAGGAAGGGATGGAAACACTATAGCAATGTAATGTTTGGGGCTATTCCGTTCTTTGACAGTCCTCCTCAATTCCCTCCTGAGTGCACTAATAGCTACACTAACAAACCAGTTTAAGATAATCAGTCGAGCTCGCAACATGGCTCATTTACTGTTGCTAGAAGTGACATACGTTCATACAAATGGACTCATTCTTTGTAAACAAAAGGAATACGTTTCAGCCTTGTGCCATTTACTTTGATTACCTGGGGGCTTGGGGAGCCTATAGTCCCCTAATGCTTTTCCCATGGCAATTGCCAATCAGAGTAGACTTGTCAACAAATCAGCACCCCTTTTCTCCTGTAGTATAAATTGTTGTGATTATTTGAAATTTGGCATTCTTGCATTTGTCCTGAAGCGTGCAAGGCAAAAAGCTTGAGTAACTTGCCCCTCTTGCCAGCAATATTTGAGTTCTGTGCTACCAAGCGACTGTCAGTTAATTACCTTAATTGGCCACGGACTTCAGGGTCGAAGGTGGGGGGTGCTGGTAAAATTCAGACCAGGCTTTCTAAGGTCAGCTAGGCTTTTCTATGTAAACATCTCCCCACCGCCCCTTCTCCCTCAGCAACTCTGTTTATTTGCTTTTAATTTTATCGTTAGATGTACTTTTTTTAGGTTTTTTTTTATGAGTTTCTCTGCTGCCAGATTTTATTTTGTCACTGAATGAACATTGTCGCATCTCAAGGCTATTGCATGTGAATGAAAGTGACTAAAGCTTGAATAATGTGTCTACTTCGCCTGTGGTCTGGTTTGAGGGATGGGGAGATTGATGGACATGAGATTTTATCTATTGGAATTAATCCAATGCTTTGAAAATAAAGTTAACCATTACAAATTATATCAGCTTCATTGCAAGGAAGGAACACAAAAGGGAAAAAGTATTCTGGAGAGGCTTGTACAGAACAAGAAGAGTGAACATGTTGGCAACATGGTGCTATTTACCCAGAATCCTATGCAACATGGTTCAGGGCCACACTTGGCGGTGGGTCAATTTACAAGGTTTTAAGTACCACAGCAATGATTTTGACAATTCTTTGATTCCTGACAAAAAATACAGATTGAGTCACATAAGGAGTTATTTGGTGCCTTTGAGACCAATGCTGCAACTTAACTTGCTCTCCTGGTTAGGTTTCCATGAGCCTTGATGCCAGCTGGAATTAGTGTTTTGTCTCCCCAGTAGCATTACTGGCACCATTGAGTTTCATTGTGTCAGCTCTGGCTCAGCGGTTAGCATCCTTGCCTTTGTGTTAGAATGTTGTACCAATTCAGGCACTTGAGCAGAAAGAGCCTGATGCTTCCAGTGCTTCACTACAGGGGCGCCACTACATTCGAGATGAAGTGTTGAATCAGGACCTTGTCTCTCAGGTGTACATAACAGGTTCCATATCATTACTTGGTGGAAGTGGTGGTGTAATGGTTTTGCTGCTGGGCTAGTAATCCAGAGATATAGAGTAAGGCTCTGGGGATCCAGGTTTGAATCCCACCATGTCAGATGGTGGACTTGAATTCCATCAAAATCTGGAATTGGAAGTCTAATGAACAACCCTGAATCAGTTGTTGTAAAAACCCATCTAGTTCACTAATGCCCTTTAGGGAAGGAAATCTTGTGGTGTGCTGATAAACTGTGCTTATCTGACCGACATGTGAGTCCAGACCCACAGCAATGTGGTTGACTGTGGAATGGGCTGTAAGTACTGGCCTGGCCAGTGATGCTGCATCCCATGAATGAATTTTTAAAAAAATGATTTGATAAAAGAGCAGGGGACTTCTCCCAATTTTTAACCCTCTATTCGCAGCACTAAACAAAAAAGGTTAGCGGATTACAGTGCTGTTTGGAGAGCTGGCTACGTGTAAATTATTTTCTGTGCCTTCTACCAACAGTGCCTGTACCTCACTGGCTGCTTTTGAGACGTCCTGAGATTGTGAAAGGTGCTGTTGCAATACCAGTCTTGCTTTCAATGGGAATTCCCCAGTCTGACATGTCCGGTAGGACACTGGTATACTGGATGGATGTCAGGTTACGTGGAGTGCACTGCACCCACCCAACTCCTATGTTTTCAGTCAGAGGTGATCATAGAAATGATTAGGGCACATGGTTCTCGGGGGGGTCGAAGCATGAATCCTTGCTGGGCCTGACTAACCAGGTTATGCCAGCTGGGTCTTCAGGATCGCTCCCTTGACAACAGATTGTACTTTATAGAATCTTTCAGTGATATGATGCAGAAGGAGACTATTTCACTCTCCGTGCTTTTGCCAGGTCTTTGAAGGAGCTATCCAAGCAATCCCATTCCCTTCCTGTCTGCCCCTTCTGAACTCCCACCGTCAGCCTTCAGGCTTGCGGAATGTCTGTCTCGCACACATATCCCCTTAATTGTCCCCATCCTTTTAACTTTTACCTCCTGCTCCCACTGTGACTGTTTATCCATGAGTAAGAGTCCTGTTATCCATGAATCAAATGTGCTGACCCATAAAGTTTGGTCGTTATTTTCCTGTTACCATCCCAACAAGATTCGAATCATTAACCAACTCAAGTAGCTTTAAACAAAGAAAGAACGTGTGATTTATGCAGTGCCTTTAATGACCTCGGGTTGTCCCAAAGCACTTTACAGACAATGAAGTATTTTGAATTGTTGTCCCAGTTGGAATGTAAGAGATGCAGCAGCCAATTTGCACACAGCAAGATCCCATAAACAGTGATGAGATAATTACGAAATAATTTGTTTTTTTAGTGATGTTGGCAGGATGTTAATGCCTTGGCTGAGTTAAAGAGCCTCAGCAAAGCCTGCTCCTTCACAATTTGGATTCTTGGCCCATTACCAAACCCATTGTCAGGCCACAAAAAAAAAGTCCTGACCAGTGGCTGACTTTACAACCTGTCAGGTTTTTCTCACCATTCATCGGGCGCGCACAATTGGCGTGCCCAGAAGCGGGTGCGGAATGTCCTTCTGCCTGTGATCTGCCCCCAGACACAATTTCACGCTGGCTGGCCAATTAACGGGCAGCCAGCATGAACCGCACACTGAGAAAGGCTCAGCGCTGCCAGGAGGGGTGGGAAGAGGGCGGGCACCAAGAAAAGTGAGAGTGCGGGTGGGCGCTTCTAGCGAGCTCCCTGAAGGCAGACAGCTGCTGCGGAGCTGCCTCGGGGAGCTGCAGACCTGGACAGGTTAAACGGCAAGAACAAAATGCAGCAAACTGCGTCTATTCAGCAGATTCAAGCACCTGACAGCAGAACTCAAAATAAATCACTCCCCAGATTTTAAAAAAATTATAATTCGCCCTAGACATTTTATCCGGATTGAGGTTTCGGCGAAAATGTAAAGGCGCCTAAAATTGATTTCAAGTGCCTCCTTAATGGGCTTAATTGCCCGCTTAATTGTTGGCAGGCGAGTGCGCAATGGCATCGGGAAGTCAGGTGATGTCTTCTCGTGCGATTTCACATGCTGTTGGGTAAGGCGCACACCTGCACAACCAGCGTAAAATCCTGGCTATGGAGAATATCGGGCAGGGGTGTAAAATCTTCATTCCACCAATTCCTTGGGACACCTCTCTGAGGACATGGGTTAAAATTAACCTCGAAGTATCATTGACAACACCTGATTCTTCCCTTGCTCAGACAGCTGCATCCATAGAGCAATTTGCGGATAAAATTGATTGAAGCAGATCTAGTACATTAAACAAAACCTTAAGAGGGTGCAGAGGAGATTCACAAGAATGAGAGACTTTAGAAACAAGGTTAGGTTGGAGAAGCTGGGGTTATTCTTAGAGCAAAGGAGATTGAGGGGAAATCTGACAGAGGTGAAGGTAGATAAAGGGCAGAATTTTACACTCCCCCTGTCAGCAGCTTTGTAGGTGGTGGATAGGTGTGGCTGTAAAATTTCTTGGGGGGCCTTCCCACTGGACTCCTGCCCACCCCAACCTCTCCACAATTTTACACTTGGGCAGGCAAAGGCGAGGCCAGCCTGCCTGCCCTTACCTAAATTGTGTCCCTTAAGTGGCCAATTATTGACCACTTAAGAGCTGATGCCCACCCAGCCTCAATTTTATAGGCTGGTGGGAGGAGTTTAGGAGCAGGGGCCAGAGCTGGAGGAGATCAATAGCAAGGGGGAAAGACCGAAAATGAGTTGTGTTTGGACCTTGCGTGGGAAGAGTGGGGTGGTGCCTCCATTAGCAGCCCCCTTTTAAAGTCGGCTCCTCCCTCACCGTCTGCCTCTGCCCACTCCGCTGGGCCTCACCTCTCCTCCCCCATCCTGAGACCCCCACATACCTGTTCCTGGACTCCTGGGGCTTAGGGTCTCGGAACTGCATGCAGTCCCTGTCCTGTCCACTGTAGCTTCTGGCACTGCAGGCACCAGTGAGCCACCAGCCAATCAGATTGCCCAGCAACTCTCTGAGGCTGGACTTTCTCCTGAGTGAGAGGCTGAAGTCCCGTCTCCAGCCAATTAATGCTTATTGGAGAGTTAAATGGGTGGGGGGCAGGTAATAATGGTGGGGATGTGTACTCTGCCAACTCTTTGGGTTGGGGGAAGAGAAACCCCACCATCCTAAAAGGCCTGGCCAAAGAAAGGTTGTTCCCGGCAGCTCATGGGACAAGAGCTAAAGTTACTGTTTTGGGCAAGAGATGCAAGGGTGGTGTGAGGAGGAAATTCTTTGACTCAGCGAGTGGTAATGAGCTGGAACTTGCTGCCTATGAGGATGGTGGAAGTGGAGACAATGAGTGATTTCAAAAGGAAATTGGATGGACACTTGAGGGAAATAAATTTATGGGGATAGAGCAGGGGAATGGGACTGACTGGATTGCTCTACAGAGAGCTGGTACAGTCTCAATGGGCCAAATGGCCTCCAGCAGTGCTTTAATGACTCTATGACTCTGTAAGATCAGCTATGACCTAGGGGAACAGATTCAAGGGGCAGTGTGGCCTTACACCTGCTCCTATTTCTTGTGTTCTAATATTGATACATTGATCTCGCCTTTTTAATTCACTTTTGTAAGTAAGCTGAGAGTACAAGATTCCGTGTACCTCAGTGAGATAGGTTCGCATTTTGGTTCTACAGTATTTTGCTATTATTTGAACACATCTTCATTTGCAACAACAAACAACACATTGCACTTGTATAGCACCTTTTAGGCAGCAAACAATCCCAAGGCATTTCACAGAGAGTGTTAATCAGATAAATTGGACACTGAGCCACAAAAAGAGACACTAGGCCAGGTAACCAAAATCATTGCCAATGCTTGGCGTTGTTTGTCATTGGCGGTGCCAGCAGTATCAGTATTTCTACAGCCATGTGCAAAATGTAAATCCCCAATACAATGGAGAAAGGACCATCTTTGTATCTGAATATCATTTAATAAATGTGAAATATACTTGCTTGAATGCTAAGTCTGAGGATCATAGTTTGGAATTGTGACTAATCGTAACTTTCATTTTGCTTCCATAGTGAAGGCTTGTACAGGGTAGGGATGTGAAAACCACATTAATTCTGTATAGGAATACTATATGAGCAGCCAGAAAAGTACAGGCATTGGTGGCAGAGGCGATATTTACAGTTCAGCTTTGACAGCTTGGATCTTGTGGATCCTGAGCTAAGGGCAACTGGATGTGGTCCAGGGTTCTCCAGTGGTAGCAGTGTCATCTCATTTATTTTACAGATCTGTGATTGAAGGTTTGGGAGCCAGTGATACTTGATCCATACTATAAATAATACATTGGCAGCAGGTGGCAGAAATTACCCATTCAACCTTCACAACAAGTGTACTATGTAACCGCGAACTACAACCCTCCGAGAACTCTGTGTTCCTCCTAATCTCCACTTGTGCATTTCCCATCCCTTTCATACCACCATTGGAGACAGTACCTTCAGCCACCTAGGCCTTAAGCTCTGAAATTCCCTCCCCATTCCTCTCAGCCTCTCCAACCTCTCACTCTCTCTTTCCTCCTTTAAGATGTTGATTAAATGACAAATGTTTTCTCACTTGTCCTAATGCAGCAATCATAACTTGTATGTATGTAGCACCTTTAAAGCAGTGAAATATAGCAAGATGATTCACTGTGTTAATGTCTTGTCAATTACATTGTTAAGATTAAGAGAAATAGGTGATGGGTATTAGTTGTCTTTGAGCACATATAAATAGGGGATAGCTGGGGCACTGGGTGGTGTGGGAGGAGAGCTGTGAGACTGAACAATAAAACCTCTCAATAAAGAAAAGCTCTGTGTCTTAGTTTCAGCTTCACCAACTTGGCTTGGATCCTATTAACACACTGGAGTATTAGGAAAAAAAAATTGCCATCGAGCCACAAAGGGAGATATTGGGACATCAGAACAAAAGCTTGGTCAAAGAGGTAGCTTTAAGAAGTGTCTCTATGGAGGAGAAAGAGAGATAGAGAGGTGGTTGCGTTCAAGGAGGAAATTCCAGTGTTTAGAGTCTCAGCTGCCAAATATGGAGTCATTAAAGATGGGACTGCTCAAGAGGGCAGAATTAAATGAGCAAGATATCTCAGTATGTAGTGAGGCTGGAGGAGATTACAGAGACAGGGAGGGGCAAGTCCATGGCGAGATTTGAAACAAGATGATAATTTTAAAATAGCTTCCTTGGCTTAATGGTATTAGATTATGTTTGCTAATGATCCAGAGAAATGCTTTGGGATGTTTCATGAAATGAAGATTAAGGTTTTAAAGGTGCTATCTTAATGCATGTTTTTATCAGTCAATCTAATCTGTACCAAATTGCAGAAAACTCCAGAAAATATTGGTGGGAGGAAGATTTGGAGAAGCTTCATTTCCACAGAAAGATGATCATTAAAAAGAGGGGCCTCTTGAATTTTCATTACGCATCTTGACCAGGTGCAACAGACTGTAAACCACTTAAGGAAATGAGGACAGATGTGGGCAGAAACCTGGCAGATACGCTTCACAGATAACGGACTGTGAGAAAGCTACGAGGAGTGATAGGAAGCAGCTGATCTTGCAAACCTTATTTAAAGCTTACTTCAGAGACAAGGATAAATTGGAAAAGCTGTTTCTGTTCTCCATAGAGAAGGTTGAGAGGAGATTTGACAGAGGTATTCAAAATCATGAGGTGTCTGGACAGAGTAGATAGGGAGAAACTGTTCCCCTGGTGGAAACGCCAAGAACCACAGGGCTCCGATTTGAGGTGATTGGCAAAAGAACCAAAAGGGATGTGAGGAAAAACCTTTTTATGCAGCCACTGTTTAGGATCTGGAATACTTGAGAGTGTGGTGGAGGCAGATTCAATTGCAGCTTTCAAAAGGCAATTGAATAACTGCCTGAAGAGAAACGAATTTACAGGGCTCCAGGGAAAAGTCAGGGGAGTGGGACTGGTGAGTTGCTCTTGCAGAGAGTCGACACAGACATGAGTGGCTGAATGGCCTCATTTCAAGCTGTGACAATTCTATTCTATACTAAATCCTGGAAGTGCAACCCTGGGAATTGAACACATATTAGATTGACACTTGTAGTAGTTGAGTATTAGAATCTATTATCAAGCAATAAGAGTAATGGCATTCTGGTGTAAACCTACAACTGTTTTGGTCACAGATGGAGCTGAATTAAGCACGTATAACCTTATATTTAACGTGGAAACCAATCGCTTCCAGCAAACTGGCAACACAGGGTCTTGCAAATCACAGTGTTCTGAGCAGCCATCCACCCAGAAGTCCGTCTTAGCTGTCAGGCTTTTGTTAGACCAGCACCCCAATAACAACAACTTGCATTAATTCAATGCTTTTAACATAATAATCCCGAGGCACTTCACAGGAGTGTTATTAGACAATAATTAGACACTGAGCCACATAGGAGGTATTAGGGCAGGCGACCAAGTCGATTCGTCGATGAGATCGGTTTTAAGGGGCATCTTAAAGTGGGAGTGAGGGAGACATATGGAGGTGGAGATGTTTTGGGGGGAGTTCCAGGGTTAGGCCCTTGCTCTGGCCCAAGACATAGGTTCGCAGAGAATGGGTGTCATACGGTTCATCTGTTATACACTCACCACCCCCACCCCTCCCTAATTAGTTGCATTCACTTAAATAAAACCCAATATTAGATGTGTGGTATAAAAAGCTGGTGAAACAATTCCAGCTTAAGTGGCTCCCCATCCAAGTCTAATTTTGCCACCCCATTCCATACATCAGTTCATACGAAATCTTAGCCAGGCCCAATTTAACTGGATTTCTCTCAGCTGCTACTCACTAAGGGTTTGTTTATTCTGTGTGTGCAGTCGCATCCATGCACATGGATATGAGTACTGATGGGAGATTAGGACAAATATATAAAAGCTCCTCTCCTTTCTTCGGGCCTGCAGAAACATTCAAAATTACCAATCCAGACTCTTTGATGTGACAATGCTCCAGGTAGAAAGAGAGATTCTCTCAAGATTGAACTTCTGACCTACCTTGATTGACAGTCCGAGGTTCCAGGCACCTGAGGCAAACTCTTGCGATACCTTTAGTCAACTTGCTTCATTTAGCCCCACATTGTGCATTGAGTCACAAGGAACTGAAGTGCCTGAGTTACATTTACGGAAGATACATTTAAAATAGGACATAGATTTCAGGTAATTTGTAAAAGAGATAAGGGAAGATGAAAATTTTTTTGATGCAGTGAGTTATTGTGATTTGGGATGCACTGCCTGAAAGGGAGTTGAAGACAGATGTGGTTTTCAAAAGGGAATTGGATAAATACTTGAAAAGGAAGAAGATTTGGGTCGGGAGTGGGACTAATTGGATGTTTCATTCAAAGAGCTGTGATGGGCCGAGTGGCCTTCTGTTCTGTAGCATTTTGCAAAAGAATGAAAGCAGCTCTAATAATTCAAATATTCAAGGGAAGGTTTAACCACAAAAATCGGATGGGTTTGACTCAGATGATGCGTTAAAGTGTTCAAAGGCTGAATTCTGAACCCCAACCTGCAGCCAAGTCGCTCACTTTTAGTTGTACCAGAGGAAGGACAGGGGGTGAGCAGCCTATCTGCTCCCAGGAGGGACCTCCTGGGTCTTCCTTGCACAACCTGCAAGTTAAGCCGAGGTAAGGGACTGCTGGATCAGAAGGAAAGTTATTTTCCATTGTAGCTGTCTGAACAAAATCCCCGCAATCCTCCCTCACCAAGTGCTTCGACTTTCCTTGCCTGATCTTCCCCAAGAGGCCTCCAAGTTCCCACAAAGCCTGTGACCCAATCACCTCACACCCCTAAACCATCTCCAGGCTCCTAACCCCTGTCCCGGCACAAGGCTGCTGATTGCTCCTGAGACTCCAATTTCCACCGTTACTTGCCCTCTAACTTTTCAGGCCTTCGATCTCTGGCACTTGGTCTCCTTCCCCCTCCCATCTGCCAAAACCACCCCGCCCGTACATCCCTCGCTCCACTGAAGGAATTAGACTTCACTAAAATCCAGGGCCTGGGCTTATTGGATCCTGGAGCCTCCTCACACAAATGGAAACCAAGCCTGTCAGTCAGGCTGACTTTCGGACAATGAAACTCAGTAAAACCTCAAAACGCAGCTTGGGTTTATTATAGTCTAATTAGTTGTTTGGTAGTACAGAACTTGAGTAATGCTGAAAAAAGAAACATTTTTTGTCTTTTTTCCCCCCCAAACAATGTTTGGCAGTTAACTGTCAGTCACTGTCAACTGGTGCAATCTCCATGGCAACACCTCTACCAATTAAGTCCACTTACAAACCAATCAACACTGTCTTCTCAGGTGTTATATGTTGTTTCCCCTGACATTAGTTTAAAACTTCACATTGCATGGGGATCCCTGACTTGTGGATTTTCCACATTCCACATTGCAACCCTCCACCTGCTTCCAGCACGTCGAGAAAGTTAAAAATCCCCCCTCGACACCAAGAGCATCTTAAATTCTGCTACAGCCAATGCCATCTGTTCTATCTTGTTTGAACATTGTTGGATTATGAGAAAGAAACATTTCTCAGCCTAATGACCAATAATAAATATCTTAGTTTAATATTTAAAATGTCCAAAAGTGGTAGTAGTGGAATCTTTACTTCTGACTTCAGTGCACATACCTTCTCGTAATAAAAATACAAATTGCAAATCGTTGTGATAGCTTGGCCAAGTTTCCCTTTGGGATTTGGTCAGCCCGGAAATTGCCACCTGCCATATCATAACAACCTGACCTCATAATTTAACCTGTTAGCCCTGCTATTCTAATGAATCTGTGCAGCACCCCCTCCAAGGCCAATATACACTTTTGAAGTGCAATGCCCAGAAGTGACAGCAGATGGGATCTGATAGACCAGTTTGCAAATGTGATTTAAAAAAAAAGGAAATTATTTTTTGCTTCTGATTATTATCCCATCGTCCATCTGGCTATAAATCAGGAAAAAAATGTCTTTGTGAGAACATGGAACTTAATGCCTTAGAATTAAGGCAAAGTCAACTGTCATGTTTTAAAGGGGAAAAGATATGTGTTAAAGTCATTCTTAAGATCTGAGCATGGCTGGAGGGAATTTGAGTTAAGGATCCGTCCCACCATAGTTGGCGTGGCTCTCGACTGTGTCTGTTTCCTGCACTTATGCCCTCACCCCTCCCCCTCCCTTCCAGAACCATGATAGGGTTCCCCTTCCACCTTCACCCCACCAGTCTCCATATCCAACAGACCATTCTCTTCCTTATCTGTCACTCCAAGCGTGACGCCACCACCAAACATCCCCTCCTCCACTCCCCTTTCAGCGTTCCGAAGGGGCCATTTCCTCCATGACAACTTGGTCCATTCCTCAGTCACCCCCAATGCCCACTCTCTTTCTTACAGCCCCTTTTCGCAGAAGCTCAGGAGACGTAACACCTGCCCTTTTACCTCCTCCCTTCTTTTCACTACCAAAGGCCCCAAACTGCCCTTCCAGGTGAAATGGCAATTTACTTATACTTCTTCCCAATTTCGGATACACTGTATTGCTGCTCAGGATGTGGCCTGCTCTACATTGCAGAGACCAAACACAGACTAGGTGAATGCTTTGCGGAACATCTCCGTTCAGCCAGCAAGCATGACCCTGAGCTTCCAGTCGACTGTCATAATTCCCCACCTTGCTCTCACACTGACCTCTCTGTCCTCAGTCTCCTGCAGTGTTCCAGTGGAGCTCAGCGTAAGCTTGAGAAGCAGCGCCTCATCTTTCAGTTAGGCCCTTTACAGCTTCCTGCGCTCGACATTGAGTTCAGCAATGTCAGGTGGTGATCTTTTCCCTGCTCTGTGTGTGACCTTTAATCAGACCAGTCCTGAAACATTGACTTTGTTTTTCTCTCTCCACAGATGCTGCCAGCCTTGCTGAGTGCCTCCAGCACTTTCACTTTTTATTTCAGATTTCTAGCATCCACGGTAATTTCATTTTATAGGAATGATTTTCGTACCATTGCTTTTGTGTCAATAATAAAGCTCACTACAATTTCACAGTGCCATAATTGAAGAGCCTCTGCATAATAAATCATTCTAAAAAAATCTCACTCAAAGGGCAGCACCTTAGACAATACAACACTCCCTCTGCACTCTGCTACTTAATGCCAACATAGGGTATGAGCTGTAACTCTGAAGTGGTCTCGAGCCCAGAACAATGCCACAGTTAAAAATAAATTGTGTCTTTGAGTACATCTTAAGTGGCATCCAAACAATGACATCATAGCAACGGCAGAGCTGTCATGTCACCATAGCAACAGAGCGACCACTGTGAGATCAGCAGCTTGGTAACCATGTAAGTGTCGCTAGAAATTGGTCGCCAGGCCAATTTTCCTTCTCTTCCCCCCACCTTTCCTGAGAGATCGTGTGTTTTTCCATTGCTGACCTCCGCGCTTTACAATAAACCCCAATGGGAAAAGCGGGGTGAGTTCAACCTGGCTCACTTTCTGGATGTCGAGGGGAGCTTTGTGAACAAGGATGCCTTCGTGTCTTTCTCTGCAGGTAAGTTGCTGATCACCTGTTTGACTGAATTTTCACAGTTTTAGAATATTAGCAGGTACAGTAGTCAGCTTTGGCTCACTGGCAACACTCCTGCTTCTGAATCAGACAGCTCGGGGTTTGAACCTCACTCCTGGTCATCAGCGGCTCTGAATTCTGGGGTAACATCCAGTGGGACATTCTTGGTCGGTGTGTGTGAGTGGCCCCCTGCGCACTTACTCTGTGGGTTAAAGAAGGCCATAAAACACTCCCCGCTCACCCCCCAGACCCCCCACTAATCGGACTAGCCCTTATCTTTCACATTGCAGACTGTTATAATCAGCATGAGAATTCTCCCACTACTCCAGCCTGTTCTCTGGGAGAACAAGGTGAAGATACAACATTACCACACAGAGGCATGTTAGTGAGCAGAACTCTTGAGAGTGACTTTACAGTAAAGTGGGTCTCCATCTTTATCCATCCATGCATGTTCTGGTGTAATGTTCACATGTATGCTACCCCAACCTAATTTGAGCAAGATAAATGACTACCCATGGAGCTTATGATCACTCCTTAGTAAATTTACTCATCCCAGTGTTGGGATCAGTGAGCTGTGGATTTCACCATTGATGTGCCCCTGTCCGGAAACAATAATGTCTTGCCTCCAAGAACACATTGGGCAGGATTTTATGTCCTGTGGGCAGGCGCATGCCCGATCCGATCGGGCGTAAAACTGTGCGTGACGATGTCGGGCGAGCGTCCTGATGTCATCGCGCACTTGTGTGATATTTTGGTCAGTGGACCCGCGTGAGAGTCGGCTGCATGCCCCACCACCAATTAAGAAGCCTATTAGGGCCATTAAGCAAGTAACTGGATGCTATTTTTGGCTGCCCATCCAACCTTACGTTTGGCGGGCTTGCAAATAGGCCAGGCGGCCTTTGCAATTTTTATGAAACCTCATCCACTGGCGGGATGAGGTTTCCAACAGTAAATAAAAAATACAGTAAAAAAAACTTTAACATCATTTTTAACATGTCCCTCTTCATGTGACTTTTCGACAGGTGGGAACATGTTTACATTATTTGTCAAATCTTTATTTTTCATTTTAAAATTCTTCAGCTCCCTGAGGCAGCTCTGTGCCCTCAGGGAGCTTTCAGTGAGCGCAGCTTTCAGCGCTCGCGCTCCTCCTGCCCCACCCTGGCAGTGCTGAGACCCTCAGCGCACGTTTCACACTGTTAACTGGCCAGACAGCGTGAAATCGCGGTCAGAGCCCGGTCGTGGGCGGTGGTTTATTTCGCAGCTGAAACTGGGCCTACCTGTCACACCCGCGCTATGAAGGGAAAATCCTGCCCATTTTATTGCCTATACTGGACAGCAGGGAGAAGGGTTAAATCCAAAAGTGTTTACCCACTAATGGCTCTGGTGACAGCTGCTAGTCATGCAAGTTCTCTGTTGTTCTGAAGTCCTTCAGCTTCGACACTTTGCAGCGATGGGCAGCTCACTGACTCTGAGCTGTCTGACAGGCAGCTTCACACAATGAATAGTACCCAGTCAGCGTGGAGGAATTTTCTGCTTCACCCTCCCATTACTGAGTTTTCTTTCCATTGATTTTGGAGTTGGTGGGTGCGGGGGGCACTGCTGACAGGCAGCTGATCCATTTCACCAGTTTACCACCCAAGGGGCAGGAGGCAGCAGCCGCTTTGGCTCAGCGGGCAGTGGCTTTGCCTCCAAGTCAGGTGGTTGTGGGTTCAAAACCTACTCCATAGGCTTGAACACAAAATATCAAAGCTGACACACCCAGCGTCGGACTGAGGAAGTGCTGCACCATTAGACGTACCATCTCACAGGTGAGGCCTTAAACAGAAGATCCATCTGTCCTCTCAGATGAATGTAAAAGATCCCATGGGTCATTAGTCTGAAGAAGAGTGGGGGAGGGGTGGCCAATATTTATACCTCAGCTAACATCACAAAAGCATTGTCACATTGCTGTTTGTGGGATCCTGCTGTATACAAATTGGCTGCTGTGTTTCCTACAATACAGCAATGACTACACTTCCAAAGTACCTCATTGGCTGCAAAGCACTTTGGAACATCCTGAGGTCACAAAAGGTGCTGTAGATGTATAAGTTCTGTCCTTCTCCCCACCCCTCCCCCACCGATTTGAAGAAATCGAGTGTTTTGAGTAAGACTGCATGAGTCCTCTCTCCCTTTTTGCAGGTGGCCGGATTTGTGCTGGACAGACTTTGGCCAAGGTGGAGCTCTTCCTCCTCTTTACAACTTTGCTCCAGAGGTTTCATCTGTACACTCCACCTTCTGTCACTAACCTGGACATCACACTTGCTGTAGGAGCGACGCTGGTGCCCAGGCCTCACAAGATGTGCGCTGTGCCCTGATAGATGCCAAGGACCTGCTGCCTGGCGACACCTCAACCATGGATACGTTTTCTGTGTCATACGAAGGCCATTAAAGGGCCCCTATTAGACAACGTTTAGCACCTAGAATTAATGCACTGATAGTCTGCTGGGGGAGCTCATACCTCTCTACTCATAGACCCTTCACCAACTATGTATGTTAGAAGCTGGCTTGATCTAAACTCCTCATTTTATATGTTAATTCAGTTTCCACATTACGCCTACTGCTATGGAAAAACAAACGGTTCTCCAGTAGCTATTTTAGCAATTTGCAACAAAATAAAAGCAAGGAAACATTAATGCCTGCAAGATGGATGATGTTACAGAGTTCAGCCTGAAGCATGGAGAATATTAGGAATATTAATGGCAAACTCCTTTATCACCATTGTTTAAATGCTTCATACTCATAGCCCTAACACTAAGAGGCAAATAAAACCTAACTCCTCTTTAGCATATACTCCTGTATGATATTAAAAAAGAGTCTATTGCGTATTGCCTACAGTGACACATTAATATCTTTCTTTGATGGCTCACTTTTTGCTGGTGTGTTGCCCACATTTGAGCTGAGGTAGACAGTGATGAATCCCAATCGGGGTATCTGTGTTTCTTCACTCATATGTGGGCTGTGAGCATCGCTGACGAGGCCAGCATTTATTGCCATCCCTAAGTGCCCTTGAGAAGGTGGTGGTGAGCTCGATTCTTGAACCGCTCCAGTCCATGTGGTGTGGGTACATCCACAGTGCTGTTAGGAAGGGAGTTCCAGGATTTTGACCCATTGACAGTGAAGGAACGGCGATATATTTCAAAGTCAGGATGGTGAGTGGCTTGGCGGGAACTTGCAGGTAGTAGAGGTCGAGGGCTTGTGGGGTAATCACAAAGATCTGGTGTGGGGTGAATTCACCAATAATAGCTACAGGAATAGTATGGGTCATGCGCTGGGGAGCGAGACCTGGGGTTGGGGATGGTAGCAACACTTCCCACTCTTGATCCCCATAAGCAAGTATTGCAGCAAGAATGGACATGATTAGGCTCAAAGGGGATGCCCTCTGGCAGTTAAGTGTAATTGAGCATGAGTATTAAGCAAGTGGACATGAATCCATGACAGGTGTCAATGCCTTCAGGAGCAGAGAACCATGAAAAGGAAGATAACTCTTTGAAGACTGCCATTCTCCACTGACTATTGATACATTAAACCGTGTGGAAGATAATTCATTCGCTGTCACAATGAGTGCTGGCGTTTCTGACTTACTTAATTGAGTGGTCACACTGAGTGGTCAGCCTCTTTGGATCCCCATGAATATTCCATGAATATTGGACAGAGAGATAAGAGCCTGACTTTAAGCTAAACTGTCCTGCAGCAAAGTGGGGAGGTTCAGAGCAGATATTTTGCAAGCATTTTGACTTCACACCCCACTGAAGTCAGTGTGGTATTGTTGGAGAGTGTAAAACTCGTGTTCCACACAATCCCATGGG
Source organism: Carcharodon carcharias (assembly GCF_017639515.1). Classification (NCBI taxonomy): domain Eukaryota; kingdom Metazoa; phylum Chordata; class Chondrichthyes; order Lamniformes; family Lamnidae; genus Carcharodon; species Carcharodon carcharias. The sequence goes on from NC_054485.1 coordinate 106,739,642, forward strand.
ATTCCCACACAAATGAGTTCAGTCACAATCACAGCCTCCTGAGAATCCTAAAGGTGACAACCCCGTTTTTAAAATTCCCTTAAATTCATCAGCAGCTCCATTGATTTTTAGTTTCTTTTGTTTCATCCATACTCCCTTCATTCTTAATATTTTCCTGGTTTATTAGTTGAATACAGTATTTAAAAACATATGAATTAGGAGCAGGAGAAGGCCATTCGGCCCCTCGAGCCTGCCCAGCCATTCAACAAGATCATGGCTGATCTGATTGTGGCCTTACCTTCATTTTCCTGCCTGTTCGCAAAAACCCTTGACTCCCTTGTTTGATTAAAAATCTGTCCAATTCAGCCTTGAATATACTCAATGACCCAGCCTCTATTGCTTATTCTGAAGAAGAAAATTCCAAACACTATTGACCCTCTGAGAGAAGTAATTCATCCTCATCTCCGTCTTAAGTGGGACCTTATTTTGAGACTGTGCCCCCTAGCTCTAGATTCCCGCACAAGGGAAAACACCCTCTCAGCACCTATCCTGTCAAGCCTCCTCAGAACCTTATATGGTTCAATAAGGTTACCGATCATTCTTCTAAACTTCAATGAGTATGGGCCCACCCTGCTCAACCTTTCCTCATAAGACAACCCCTTCATCCTAGCAATCAGCCTAATTAACCCTCTCTGAACTGCTTCTAAAGCAAGTATATTCTTCCTTAAGCACTGAGGGGGAGCTGCATTGTCACAGGAGCCTTTCAAGATGAGGCATGAAAGGGAGGTCTGGCCTATCTGTTTGGACATGCTACGGATGAGGAGCTGGAACTTTTTCCAATGCCCTGATTAACACTCCTCTTTCACATAAAAGCACCAAAACACACCTTTGACTTAGAACCATAGAACGATACCGTGCATAAAAAGACCATTCAGTTAATCAGATCTGTGTCGACTCTTTGGTGGCACCATTCAATTTATCCCACCCTCCCCCTTCTCGTTCCCCCTAGCCCTGCAAATGTTGCCTTTTCAAGTATTTATCCATTTCGCTTTTGAAAGTTATTATTGAGTCTGTTTCCAGCACCTTTTCAGGCAGACTATTCCAGATCACAACAAATTGACGTAATTTAATTTTCCTCATATTGCCTCATTCTTTTGCCAATCACTTTAAAACAGCATTCTTCCAGTTATCGCCCCTCTTGCCACGTGAAATTGTCCCTCCTTAATTACTCCATCAAAACCTGTATCAAATCTCCTCTTAAACTTCTGTGCTCTAGGGAGAACTTCTCCAGTCAATTCACTTACAGTTTTATTCATCCACACATGGAGTGTGAAGAAGACTACTTTGATGATGAGTGTGGTACTAACTGTTCAGCTAATTGGGCTGAAATTTGACTGATGGATTTGAGTGAACTTTTCAATATATTAGTGAGAACTGTTGGGTAGACTGTGGGGGACTATTTCAGCAGATTGGGAAGTCTAAGCTTCAGGAGTGTAATCCATAAATTAGAGGCAGACCATTCAGACGTGAAATTAGGGAACACTTCTTTACACAGGCTGTGGTAGAAGTTTGGAATTTTCTTCTACAATAGGCAATCAATTGTTAGTTTTAAATCTGGGGTTGATGGATTTTTGTTAACCAGAGACATTGAGGAATATGGGGCAAAGGCCCATATGGAGTTAGAACACAGATCAGCCATAGAGTCATAGGGTTATAGGGGTCTACAGCACAGAAAAAGACCCTTCGGCCCATCGAGCCTGCACCGGTCAAACAAGTATCTAACTATTCTAATCCCATTTTCCAGCACTAGGCCTATGGCCTTGTATGCCATGGCATCGCAAGTGCACATCCAAATACTTTTTAAATGTTATGAGGGTTTCTGCCTCTATCACCCTTTCAGCAGTGAGTTCCAGATTCCCACCACCCTCTCATAATCTCATTGAACAGCAAAATAGGCTCGAGGAGCTGAATGGCCTTCTCCTGTATTCCTAAATTCCTATAAGTCTCACAAATCAGGGGAAAGGCAAAAAAAAAAGGGCAAAGAATAAACATTAGGTGGATTGGAGGGAAATAATTTGGGAAATCTCTGCTTGTCGGGCTGGCGGGCCTGACCCAATCTCCTGATCCTGGCCGGAGAAGCGGGCCCCACCGTCATTTTACATGACGTCCAGCAGGAAGCGCTATGCGCTCCCTGTGAGGTAGGGAGTGCGCAGGGGTGCGGGGATTCCCCAAAAGCAAGAGTGGTGTCTCAGGGAGATCGCTTACGCTTTGAAATATGTGAAAAATAGAGAAAAAAAAATTCCCTAACATGTCCCCCTCATGTGTCAATGTCACATGAGATGGGACATGTTCAGAATTTATATAATAAGTTTATTATAATTTTTAAAACCCTACATGAAACCTCATCCCGCCGCTGGATGAGGTTTCAGGTTTTATCTATTTGCTGCCGGGGCTCCTGGTTGGAAGGGCAGGTCCTTTAATTGCACAATTGATCCTGTTAATGGCCTCAGTTGGTCATTGACAGGTCGGCGGGCCCACAGCTGATTTTGCTGCACCCCCACCTTCCTGAAAATTTAAATGGGGCGGGGTAACGTCAGGGGGTTCCCCCACCCCTGCTCGCCGACGGCAAAATTCTTCCCCCTGTGTTGGTGCCTGAAGGTGATGAAGCTTCAGCGGATCCGGTAATATCCTGCTTCTTGCCACTCCATCAATGGCTCAGCTATACTCTTCTGTGTACAGAGAGATGTTCCAGGAACAATATGATAACTGGGTGACACTTAGCCCCACCCCTCGCCCCATGGCTCACCCTTACCAGGGCCTTTCACATCTCTCCAAAACTAGACACTGCTTGTAGGTTTGGCCTGAGTGAGGCCTACGATAAAGAACTGACCGCTGGCCTTTATGGGTTGGATGTAAAAGATCCCATGGCAGTGTCAAAGGAGAATGGGGGAGTTATCCCCTGTGCCCTAGATAATATTTATCCCTCAGTCAACATCACAAAAATACAGTCATTGTTGCATTGCTGTTTGTGGAATCTTGCTGTGTGCAAATTGTCCATGGAATTTCCTACATTACAGCAGTGACCTACACGTCAAAAGTACTTAATTGTCCGTAAAGGACTTTGGTTGTCAGAAACGTTATACAAATACAAGTCTCTATTTCTTTCTGTTGGATGCCCGTTATACATGTTGCCTGAATTTTCTTTCCTGTAAAGCCAACCATCTTGTTCCAAAAGTGAATATTAACCCCATACGGTGTAGGTAATAATCCACCTACTCGAGTTGGTGTTGCTCAGTCTCACCCCCAGCACCCCACCCCCTGTCCCGGCTGCCTGCCCACCCTTGAAATCAGTATCAAGAACAATGGTAATAATCAAAGTCCCACCACAGGAGGGCAGTGTCAAACTCAAAAGCAATGGTTGATTCAAATCACCACTAGAAAGGGACAACTGTGAAACTCCAGTAAAGCAGCATAACTGGCATTCACATTCCTTTAACAGGGATTTCAATGCTCTTCAGCTGAAACGACAGTGGACGATCAGAAAAAGACCCACAAAAAGTCAACAACAACAGCTTTCATTTACATCATAGAATCATAGAATGGTTACCGCACAGAAGGAAGCCATTTGGCCCCTTTGTGCCTGTGCCAGCTCTCTGTAAAGAGCAACTCATCTAGCACCACTCCCCAACCCTTTCCCTGTAGTCCTGCAAATTTTTTTCTCCAGATGATGATCCAGTTCTCTTTTGAAAGCCATGATTGAACCTGCCTCCACCACACACTAGGGCAGCGCATTCCAGGTCCTAACCGCTTGCTGCTTTCGTCACCATTTGTCACCATTGCTTCCTTTGTCAATCAAAATGGGTGACCTTTGGTTCTTGTTTCTTCCGCCAATGGGAACAGTTTCTCTCTATCGACACTGTCCAAACCACTTATGATTTTGAACACCTTCATTACACCTCCTTTCAACCTTCTATTCCCCAAGGAGAACAGCCCCAGTCTCTCCAATCTATCCACATCGCTAAAGTTCCTCACTCCTGGAGCCATTCTCATGAACCTTTTCTTCATCCTCTCTAATGCTTTCATATCCTTATAACACCATATATAGCACTTATGATACAAGAAAAAGTGTCCTATGTCACTTCACACAAGTGCTCATCAGACAAATTTTGACACCGAGTTACAAAATGAGATATTAGGACATTTGGCCAATAGCTTGGTCGAAGAGGTAGATTTTAAGGAGTGAGTTAAAGGAGGAAAGCGAGGTAGAGAGGTGGCAATGTGTAGGGAGAGAATCCCAGAGCTTAGGGCCTAGGCAGCTGGTTATGCTCAAGAGGCTGCAGCTAGGGGAGTGTGGGGATTTCAGAGGGTAGTAGGGCAAGAGGAGGTAAGGAGGGTGCCAGCCTTTGCAGAGATTTTAACACAAAGATGAGAATTTTGAGTGCTATCAGATATGACTAGCAGTAGTGAATAAAGAATGGCCATGAGTTTCTCTCTGTCGAAGTAATACTTCTTCAATTTTGTTTCCAGCGGATGAGATATGTTTGTTATTATGCTTAGTGACACACACACAGATAAGCAATCAATCACAAGCCTCAATAGGCCTTGCTGAAAGCATGTTTTAGACTCAAACCTAATTGACAAGAGAATGGCATGAGCTGAAAATACCACATTTACCACTGTGTGAATGAAAGGAATTAATTGCGTTGCAAAGTCATGAACATAAATCATTCGACAGGACGGCGTCAAAAATATTTGCTTCTGACAACTTCTCTAAATCACAACAAAAATGCTATTAAACAGTGTGTGCTTTAACAGCACAGAGCTCATTCTCAAGCTTCATTCGAACCTAGCTTTTCTATCGGGTAATCTCACTGAGAGAGCTCATAGAGCAGGGATATCAGTGCAATTCATCACAGGCTGGTGTCAATAGGCATGGGAAGGGTAATGGGCTGGGAGTTTTACATTCGCCGTGAACAGTGTTGTCAGACTTTGTCAGAAGCAAATCATTTTTCATGCTGCCCTCTCAAATGATTGATTTTCATGAGCACACAAAGCCAGTTACTGACTGACCCAGTTTTCCTTGGATCTGCACTTTCACAGCCCAGCCCCTTGGAAGCATTCACTCATCTGAAAAAGGGTGTGCCCTTTCAAAATTTACATGTGAGTCAAAATTTGGAAGCCGTGAGGAGGATAGCAATAGACTTCAAGAGGGCATAGGCAAGCTGGTGGAATGGGGACGTGGCAGTTAGAATTTAATGCAGAGAATTGGAAATATTATATTTTGATAGGAAGAGCAAGGAACGGCAATATAAAATAAAGGATACAATTGGCATGCCAGTGTGTCACATCAGTCTAATAAATCATGAAAACTGTATTTTAAAGGTTACATTTTGAAAAATGGAATGTAAGTCAAAATGAAGTCTGAGATCATATGATTTTTCCTGTGGATTTCAACCAGTCTCTCTTATCTCATGAGACAAAAAGTTACATTCTTAGACATGAATGCCATTTGGAATTCAATGAGTGCTCAAATAGATATGCTGACTTTGATGGTTTTGCTTCAGAAACAAAGTCATCAGCTGATAAGAAACTTTAAGGTGTGAAAAGCCACCACAGCAGGAAGGAGGAGGATTCAGACTGTAATTAAAATTATCATCGTGCCTTTTTTGAAAGATGACTTGTCATTTGTTGTAGGGTCACATGATACAGTGGCCATCTTTGATCCCCATTTAAAACATAGCAAACTGCTCCAAGAAGACCGAAATCCATGATAGAAGTTCATCACACAGGGAAAGAGGGACCAACAAGGACAGCCATTGAACTGCTGTAATCAACCAGGCTAAAAAAAGGATCACCGCAGTTCCTTGAAAGAGAAATAAAGAGCATCTTCTTCCCTCCCCTACCTGGTTCCATCTTCAAGAAAAAGCCAACCTCCTGCAGATCGACTATGGGAGCCATCACAACTGCTGAGCCATCTCTGCAATTTCAAAGCATTCACTTCAAATAATGTAACAACGTGACTACAAAATAAGAGGCCTCCATCGAAACAGAGAGTGAGATTCATTGCATCTTTATAAGTAGGCATTTCTTGCCTTAACTTAACTGCATTTGTTGCTCCCAATGCAGTTTCCTCTACATTGGAGAGACCCAACGCAGACTGGGTGACCGCTTTGCAGAACACCTTCGGTCTGTCCACAAGAATGACCCAGACCTCCCTGTCGCTTGCCATTTTAACACTCCACCCTGCTCTCTTGCCCACATGTCTGTCCTTGGCTTGCTGCATTGTTCCAGTGAAGCTCAACGCAAACTGGAGGAACAGCACCTCATCTTCCGACTAGGCACTTTACAGCCTTCTGGACTGAATATTGAATTCAACAACTTTAGATCTTGACCTCCCTCCTCCATCCCCACCCCCTTTCCGTTTCCTCCCCCTCCCTTTTGTTTTTTCCAATAATTTATAGAGATTTTTCTTTTCCCACCTATTTCCATTATTTTTAAACCTATACCTTTTATGCCCTTTTAGTCTTATTTCACCCCACCCCCACTAGAGCTATCTGTACCTTGCTTGTCCTGCTATTGCTTCTTAATTAGCACATTCTTTTAGATAATATCACCACCTTCAACACCTCTTTGTTCTTTTGTCTGTGACATCTTTTGGTTATCTGCTCCTATCACTGCTTGCTTGTCCCTACAACCACCCCCCACCCCCCACTTCTCCCCCCGCCCCTCCACCTTAAACCAGCTTATATTTCATCCCTCTCCTATTTTTACTTAATTCTGTTGAAGGGTCATGAGGACTCGAAACGTCAACTTTGTTCTTCTCCACCAATGCTGCCAGACCTGCTGAGTTTTTCCAGGTATTTCTGTTTTTGTTTTGCATCTTTATAAGTATTGTTTTTATCTTCATCTGTATCTAATTTGGTGCATACGTGAGAGTATGAGTGAGAGAGACAAGGGCAAGGGTTTTTCATTTTAAGTACAAAAGGTTTGCTGCTGGGTTATTTAACATGAACTCACTAAATCCAAGGGAAGAAATATGCACAACCACAAACAAATATAAATGATCACAGGCAATTGCAGGTAGTATCTTAAAATTACTCATGACACAATTCTAGAAGGAATGCAGGAATAGGGAGATCTGGAGGTGTATGTGCACAAATTGTTGAGGGTGGCAGTTCATATTGAGAAAATGGTTAAAAGTGAATAAAGAATGCCGGATTTTGTAAGTAGAGTACAAAAGCAAAGTAGCCTTTATAAAAGGCTGGTACAGCCTCAGCTGGAGTACTATGTCCAATTCTGGGCATAAACACTAGCATGGACTAGTTGGGCCAAATGGCCTGTTTCTGTACTGCATATTCTATGTAGTCCTCTGTAAAACATTTTGAGAAATGAGGAGCACTATAGAGCCAATTGACTGCCACTGCTCTTCAAGAAATGCCTACCTCCTTGAAGAAGTTCTGTTCCTCTCTGCGACAAGATTTCCGTATCTCTCTGTTGTCTTGCTCACCTTCCTTGCCTTCCATTTCCCTCCTAGTGTTTAACAAGGTGTTTAGTAAAAACCGCTTTCACAGCCATATCTCCTTTCTCAGTGACTGTCTCCTTCTCCAACTTACCCCACGTGGATTTCAACTGAAATTTGTTTCGAACCCACCCAGGATTACAGGTATCTCCGGGACATAAAACGTTTCTCGGACTGCTGTTCCCGTCACATTCTGAAATCCACACTCAGTGCCATGCGCCACCATATGAACACACTCGACCTCTCCCTCCAGCAGCACCGCCGTACCCTTTTTCAAAGCTGCGCGTGCCCCCAGTTTCATTTTATCCTTCGGCTCATCCGACGCCTCAACAAGAAACTTTTTCTCTTTCTCTCAAGTGCTAAGCAACGCAAGCTCCAACAACTCATCGACACCAACACCCATCTAGGACCCTCCACCCCTGCCTGTCCCTCCGTCCCCACCCTTTCTTCCAATCCCAACCCCAGCCGTGTATTCACTATACCCCCTGACCTTCCCCTCTCCGATGCTGAACGTTCAGTGCTCAGCAAAGGACTTAGTTTCATACCCTTACGCCCTCACCTCAATGAATTTCAGGCTCGGCATGATACTGAACTCTTCTTCCGCCGTCTTCGTCTCCGGGCTCACTTCTTTGGGCAGGAGTCCTCTCCCAGTTCAACGGATCCTTTTACCCATCTCCAATATTCTCCCTCCACCTGGACCCCTCCCTCTGGATTCTTACCTTCTCTCAATCTTTTCATTGAGAACTGTCGGCGCGACATTAGTCGTCTCAATTGCTCTGCTCCTCTCACCCATTCTAACCTGTCTCTCTCTGAACTTACTGCACTCCATTCTCTCAGGTCCAACCCTGACATTGTCATCAAACCCGCTGACAAGGGTGGTGCTGTTGTTGTCTGGCGCACTGACCTCTACCTCGCGGAGGCTGAGCGTCAACTCGCAGACACTTCCTCCTACCTCTCCCTGGACCATGACCCCACCACTGAACATCAAGCCATTGTTTCCAGGACTGTCACTGACCTCATCTCCTCTGGGGATCTCCCTCCCACAGCTCCCAACCTGATAGTCGCCCAACCTCGGACGGCCCGCTTCTATCTCCTACCCAAAATCCACAAACAGAACTGCCCCGGTAGACCAATCGACTCAGCTCGCTCCTGCCCCACAGAACTCATTTCTCGTTATCTTGACTCCCTTCTCTCTCCCCTTGTCCAGTCCCTTCCCACCTACATACGTGATTCCTCTGACACCTTACGTCACATCAACAATTTCCAGTTCCCTGGCCCCAACTGCTTCCTCTTCACCATGGACGTCCAATCCCTCTACACCTCCATCCCCCATTAGGATGGTCTGAGGGCCCTTAGCTTCTTCCTCGAACAGAGGCCCGAACAATCCCCATCCACCACTACTCTCCTCCGTCTGGCTGAACTTATTCTCACGCTGAACAATTTCTCCTTCAACTCCTCTCACTTCCTCCAAATAAAAGGTGTGGCTGTGGGTACCCGCATGGGCCCCAGCTATGCCTGTCTCTTTATGGGGTATGTGGAACATTCCTTGTTGCAGTCCTACTCCGGCCCCCTTCCACAACTCTTTCTCCGGTACATCGATGATTACTTCAGTGCCGCTTCATGCTCTCGTCGGGACTTGGAAAAATTTATTAATTTTGCTTCCAATCTCCACCCCTCCATCATTTTCACGTGGTCCATCTCTGACACTTCCCTTCCCTTCCTTGACCTCTCTGTCTCAATCTCTGGTGATAGACTGTCCACCAATATCCATTACAAACCCACCGACTCCCACAGCTATCTCGACTACAGCTCCTCACACCCCGCTTCCTGTAAGGACTCCATCCCATTCTCTCAGTTCCTTCGCCTCCGTCGCATCTGTTCCGATGATGCTACCTTCAAAAATAGTTCCTCTGACATGTCCTCCTTCTTCCTTAACCGAGGTTTTCCACCCACGGTCGTTGACAGGGCCCTCAACCGTGTCCGGCCCATCTCCCGCGCATCTGCCCTCACGCCTTCTCCTCCCTCCCAGAAACATGATAGGGTCCCCCTTGTCCTCACTTATCACCCCACCAGCCTCCGCATTCAAAGGATCATCCTCCGCCATTTCCGCCAACTCCAGCATGATGCCACCACCAAACACATCTTCCCTTCACCCCCCTTATCGGCATTCCATAGGGATTGCTCCCTCCAGGACACCCTGGTCCACTCCTCCATCACCCCCTACTCCTCAACACCCTCCTATGGCACCTCCCCATGCCCACGCAAAAGATGCAACACCTGCCCCTTCACTTCCTCTCTCCTCACCGTCCAAGGACCCAAACACTCCTTTCAAGTGAAGCAGCATTTCACTTGCATTTCCCCCAACTTAGTCTACTGCATTCGTTGCTCCCAATGTGGTCTCCTCTACATTGGAGAGACCAAACGTAAACTGGGCGACCGCTTTGCAGAACACCTGCGGTCTGTCCGCAAGAATGACCCAAACCTCCCTGTCGCTTGCCATTTTAACACTCCACCCTGCTCTCTTGCCCACATGTCTGTCCTTGGCTTGCTGCATGGTTCCAGTGAAGCCCAACGCAAACTGGAGGAACAACACCTCATCTTCCGACTAGGGACTTTACAGCCTTCTGGACTGAATATTGAATTCAACAACTTTAGGTCGTGAGCTCCCTCCCCCATCCCCACCCCCTTTCTGTTTCCCCCTTCCTTTTTTTTCCAATAAATTATAAAGATTTTCCATTTCCCACCTATTTCCATTATTTAAAAAAAAAACCCCACTAGAGCTATACCTTGAGTGCCCTACCATCCATTCTTAATTAGCACATTCGTTTAGATAATATCACCAACTTTAACTTTAACACCTATGTGTTCTATTGTACTATTGTCGTTGACATCTTTTGATGATCTGCTTCTATCACTGCTTGTTTGTCCCTACAACCACACCCCCCCCCCTGCCTCCACCTCTCTGTCTCTCTATCTCTCCACCCCCCACACACACACCTTAAACCAGCTTATATTTCAACTCTTTCTTGGACTCGAACTCAAGTTCTGTCGAAGGGTCATGAGGACTCGAAACGTCAACTCTTTTCTTCTCCGCCGATGCTGCCAGACCTGCTGAGTTTTTCCAGGTAATTCTGTTTTTACTTTAGAGCCTCTATTTGGCTTACCCTGTGTGTGTCAACATTATTCCTTTTAGAAGAATGTATTGATCTTCTACTCGTTAACCACACTTCCCAGATAAAGCATTTTGCTCTATTTGTTTAATGATAAACTGTGATGCAATGCAAACATAAAATGACCAAAGCACCAATGTTAATTTATGCTTTGGAATTAAAATCATTAAGATCGTTCCATTATTCCTGCAGGAGCAGAATGAGGGGACACAGGTTCAAACCAGTAAATGGTAATTTTAGGATTATTAAGCGGTGTCATATTAACCAAACCCATCCAGGGGAAGATGGATGGAACGGAATCACCCTGTCTGATTTATTCTCACAGTTGACTTCAATATACTGCACTGCTTCACTCTGTCCCAATAAAATACTTTACACTCAACAATGTGCACTAGCCCCAACTCAGTTGAAAAGCCTTAATTCACGGGTGAACCTTTCCAATCCTTGTGGATCCTGACCACTTTCTGAGGCTGAAGCAAACCTTGGTGTCCTAATTGATCAGAAGATGACTAACTCAGCCACATTCTCTCCATCACCAAAAATACAAGCCTCCATAATATCATCCATAATCTCTTCCTCAGGTCATTGTCATCCAGGCCTCTGTTACCTCCAGATTTGAATATTCCAGTGCTCTCCTGGCCAGCTTCCCATTTCCCACCCTCAATGAGCGTGAGCTGATCCAACACTCTGCTGCTCATCTCGTAACCCTTACCGAGTTCCATTCACTCATCGCCCAGGGCCTACACTGATATGTGCTTTAGCAATGCCTCAAATTTAAAATGCTCAACCTTAGAATCATCGTGCATAGAATTACAGAACTTCATGGCACAGAAAGAGGCCATTTGGCCCATCATGTCTGTGCTGGATGAGAAATGAGCCATCCAGCCTAATCCAGCTTCCCAGCATTTGGGCCTTAGCCAGGCAGATTCCAGCACTCCTTAAGGTGCACTGCAGGAACTCAGCAAGGCACATTCGACAGCACCTTCCAAACCCAGTGCCTCTACCAGCTAGAAGGACAAGGGCAGCAGACCAGCTGGAAGTTCCCCTCCAAGTCACTCACCATCCTGACTTGGAAATATATTGCTGTTCCTTCACTGTCGCTGGGTCAAAATCCTGGAACTCCCTCCCTAACAGCACTGTGGGTGTACCTACACCACATGGACTGCAGCGGCTCAAGAAGGCAGCTTACCACCACCTTCTCAAGGGCATTTAGGGATGGGCAATAAATGCTGGGCTAGCCAGCGATGTCCACATCCCAGGAATGAATATAAAAAAAGGTGCATATCCAGATACCTTTTAAATGTTGAGGGTTTCTGCTTCTGCTACCTTTTCAGGCAGTGAGTTCCAGACCCCTACAACAGGTGAAAAAGATTTTTCCTCATCTTCCCTCTAATCCTCCTTCTAAGCATTTTATATCTATGCCTCCCTAGTCCCTGATCGCTATGCTAAGTTAATTAGGTCCTTCCCATCCAATTTTGAACATCAGGATCAAATTTCGCCTCAGCCCCTCTGTTCCAAGAGCAATCCCAGCCTATCCAATCTTTCCTCATAGCTGCAATTTTCCAGTCCTGTCAACATCCTTGTAAACCTAGTGTTCAAATCCTCCATGGCCTCTGCCCTTTCTATTTCTATATCCTCCTCCAGCCCCTCAACCCTCTGAGATATCTGAGCATCTACAAATCTGCATCCTCCACGTCCCTGATTTTAATCATTCCACCACTGGTGGCCATACCCTCAGCTTCCTGGGCTCTAAAGTCTGGAATTCCCTCCCTAGAATGTTTCACCCCTCTGGGACCATATCATTCCACACTAGGGCTAGAGGTTGTCCAGCTGAGCAAGCGTGTCGGCTCACACTATTGCCGAATGTTTACTAAATGGCATTTTTTGCAAGAGACAATGACCTCAATGTCACTACCTGTGACATGTGCTGGCATCTGCCATTGTGAGGTTCAGGTAAGCTTCTACTGTGCAATGATGCAGAAGGAGGAAGACTGGAAAATTGCTGTCAGCCTTTCAGCATGAAGTGAAGGTAGAAAGATTAAGACACCAGTTGACTTCCTTTTATTTCCACCCCTATGAATAAGAGAATCATTCTCAACAAGCACTTTTTGACTAATAGAAGAAACTGTGGGTACCATTTGATTTCCAAAATGGATCTTTAAGGTTACAATGTCAATGTAATCATGGCGGCCTATCCTTTCTTATCCTCCTCAGTTGCTCTGCAGACTCATTTTTATTAATTCACGGGATGTGGGTGTCGCTGGCTGGGCCAGCATTTATTGCCTATCCCTGACTGCCCTTGAGAAGGTGGTGGTGAGCTGCCTTCTTGAACTGCTGCGGTCTCCTTGTGGTGTACATACACCAACAGTGCAGTTATGGAGGGAGTTCCAGGATTTTGACGCAGCGACAGTGAAGGAATGGTGATATATTTCCAAGTCAGGATGGTGAGTGACTTGGAGGGGAACTTCCAGCTGGTGGTGTTGCCCTTGTCCTTCTCAAAGGTAGTGGTCATGGGTTTGGAAAATGTTGTCTAAGGAGCCTTGGTGAATTCCTGCAGTGCATATTGTAGATCGTACACACTGCTGTGACTGATTGTACTGGAGGTAGTGAATGTTTGTGGATGGGCTGCCAATCAAGCGTGCTGCTTTGTCCTGGATGGTGTCAAGCTTCCTGAGTGTTGTGGGAGTTGCATTCATCCAGGCAAGTGGAGAGTATTCCATCACATTCCTGACTCGTACCTTGTAGATGACAGACATGCTTTGGGGAGTCAGGAGGTGAGTTACTTACTGCAGAATTCCTAGCCTCCGATCTGCTCTTGTAGCCACAGTATTTACATGGCTAGTCCAGTTTCTGGTCAATGGTAACCCTCAGGATGTTGATAGTGGGGGATCCAATGATTGTAATGCCATTGAACATCAAGGGAGGATAGATAGATTCTCTTTTGTTGGAGATGGCCATTGCCTGGCACTTATGTGGCACAAATGTAACTTGCCTTATGTCAGCCCAAGTCTGGATATTGTCCAGGTCTTGCTGCATTTGGATATGGGCTGCTTCAGTATCTGAGGAGTCGCGAATGGTGTCGAACATTGTGCAATCATCAGCGAACATCCCACTTCTGACCTTATGATGGAAGGAGGGTCATTGATGAAGCAGCTGAAGATGGCTGGGCCTAGGACACTACCCTGAGGAACTCCTGCAATGATGTTCTGTAACTGAGATCAGTGACCTCTAAAAATAACAACCATCTTCCTCTGTGCTAGGTATGACTCCAACCAGTGGAGTTTTCCCCCTGATTTCCACTGACTGCAGTTTTGCTAGGGGTCCTTGATGCCACACTTGGTCAAATGCTGTCTTGAGGTCAAGGGCAGTCACTCTCACCTCACCTCGGGGGTTCAGCTCTTTTGTCCACTTTTGAACCAAGGCTGTAATGAGGTCAGGAGCTGAGTGGCCCTGGCTGAACCCAAACTGAGCATCAGTGAGCAAGTTATTGCTAAGCAAGTGCTGCTTGATAGCATTGTTGATGACCCTTTCCATTACTTTACTGACAATGGAGTGTAGACTGATGGGGATAATTGGCAAGGCTGTATTTGTTCTGCTTTTTGTATACAGGACATATCTGGGAAATTTCCCACATAGCCGGTTAGATGCCAGTGTTGTAGCTGTACTGGAACAGCTTTGCTAGAGGTGTGGCAAATTCTGGAACACAAGTCTTCAGTATTCTTGCTGGAATATTGTCAGGCCCATAGCCTTTGCGGTACCCAGTGCCCTCAGCCATTTCTTGACATCACATGGAATGGATCAAATAGGCTGAAGACTGTCATCTGTGATGCTGGGGACCTCCGGAGGAGGTCAAGATGGATCATCCATTCAGCACTTCTGGCTGAAGATTGTAGCATATGCTTCAGCCTTATCTTTTGCCAGTCTGGGTTCTGGCCTATAGAAGGAAGCTTGTTAAAAATTGTAAAAATGTACCCGAGCCTATTCTGCCCCTCAGTCTGGATCTCACAAGCTTTAGCCTTGTGGCTTGAATGCTCCTGCTATTCCGGTGAAAATAGCAGTAGAGTCCCAATGACATCATCAGAGCTTATCTGCATATTTAAAGAAGAATGCCGATGAGTGCCTTTTGCCGTTTGAAGTTTCGAACTGTGGTCAGCCTGATATGAACTAGTTTTGATATGTACTTTGATATGTATTAGTTTGAGATGTAAACAGAGAGGTAAAGTGTATTTACATTTTTTGAATAGAGCATTCAAGACGTGGGGTGATAACTTGATGCCTTTCTAGCAGATCCCAAACCATATGTTTATGTTACTAATAAAATAGATACTATGAAAGGGATTTCATTGTTAAAATGTGAAGTTTAAAGAGGCTGGTGAGACGAGAACTTGAAATTAATCAGAGGTGGTAGGTACAACTTCAGTGGTTTTTGGGTGTGCAGAGCACAGGCAATTTGAGAACAAAAGGCAGCTGTAGCCTCCAACTGGCTCCACTCAGTGAAAAGAGCCTCATTTTGAATTTGTAAGGTGAAAATGTTTTGCCTGGTGTCTGGTTAAGTCTATGGGTTGCTGTTGCCTTAATGGAGATTAGTTTGGGAATTTGTTAAAAGTTATGACAGTAGTAATTTGTAGCCATGTGAATAGATCTTAACCTGTGTAAACTAATAAAATGTTTCAATTAGTTTAATGTAAAGTCTCGAGAACTGGTGGTCTGCTCCCTGAATTTGGAGTTGCATCTCAAACATAACACATAAAGTTATAGGTAATGACAGTTGTTTAAGGTTTCCCTCTGGGAATTTTAAATAACTCACCTTTACCAACTGCATTGGTTGTAACAAGTGTAGAGTAAGGGGTTAACCCTGACACTACTTTAACAATAAATACTGAGCATGTACGTAAGGAGCCGTGTAGTAATGGTATCACACAGAAGAGAACGAGGACAATGTGAAAGAGGAGCAGTGGCTCTGTCCGAGTGCTTTTTGACCCTGTACATAGTTGAATATGTAAATAAAGGCTATTCTGTAAAAAGATCTTTGCTTCCAGCCAGATCTCTTGCTAAGAGTAAGGCAACCAAAGTCTTCCAAGATAACCCAATAACAACAGCAACAGAATGGATGGGGTGGGGTGGGGAGGTGGTTGGAGGGGGAATATTCTCCCGTTTACCCATCTATAATGCAATACTTGTTGTCTCTCAATCTGCATGTTAATACTTATTTCAACCGCTGACTCAATAAGCAGCAGTTAAAGGGTCGTTGTGGTAGACATGAAGGCTTGGAGATTTCATGTCAATTTACTTGATGAGCCCAATGATAGATTTTAAAGATGACATATTTTTCAACAATACTACATTTTATTGAGCCGCCTGGTAGATAAACTAGTCAGAATAAAATGGACAGAAAACACAATGTAACAAAAGAAGGATCTTACACTAAAATGATTAGATGACTGATTAGCAATGCTGCAAGACCCTATTAATCATCGAAGTCTTTGCAATAATCTGTCTGCACTTTGAGAATGTTAGGGCTGATCAGCGATGGCAGATGTGAGGTTTAACGCACACCTGATGAGGCTTTGGATTCAATATTCCCCCCACGACCGGGGTGAGGTCTAATTCAGTCACTCCAGGTGGAGAATGCAAGTCAAACTTCTGCAGCAAAGATACAAAGAACAGGAAGAGCTCCACCTTGGCCAGAGTCTTTCCTGGGCAAATCCTGCGACCTGTTGGACCAAAGCAAGAAGCAAGACACATTGTTAACAGTTGCCTTGTCAGCGCAAGTATCCAAAAGACAAAATACTGTGATGTTGGAGATCTGAAATGTGAACAGAAAATGCTGGAAATACTCAACAGGTCAGGCAGCGTCTGCAGAGAGAAAAACAGTTTTCACTTCAAGTCTCTGACCTTGAGATTGATGAGAAACGTAACTGATTTTTTAAGAAAGTACAGGCATAAAGAAAGGGGAAGCAGAGGGAAGAACAAAGGGGAAGGTCAATGATAGGGTGAAAGGAAAAAAAGTGACTTAAATGAACAGCAGAATCATCACCAACACCTTCTATCCAAAACAAATTGGAGTTATGGCTATCATCTGAAGTCGCTGAGTTAGAATTTGGGTGGCTGTAAAGCAAAGGTTTGCAAAGTGTAAACCCCATGTGGACCCCAAAATGCATGGCTGAGGCCATAGGAGAGAACAGGCCGGAGCCCTCAGCATCACCACTCATGTGACGTCCACTACTCTCTAGGGAATGACCTCCTGACGTCTTAGATCTGGCCTTACACAACTTAAAATTGTGGCCAATTTTGCACAAACTGGCTCCTGGATGAGCAGCTGGAGTTGAAGTAAGCACAAACACTACAATGTAGCTTCATAAAAAAATTCATGTCACTGTTAATTTTTCCTGATTAGTATGGTTTTAAGAGGAATATTAGTGTGATTATTTTATAACATACTGCAATGTTTCAAATAAATGTGTTCTCTTCTGTTATATGAAAATGCCTATGTTTTTGTTTCTGACTTGAATGAATAATTTACTTATGACATTTAATTTAAAAAAATTAATGCACTTAAATGTATTGTGTGCCCATTAACTCTGACGAGCTTTTTTGTAATAGCGAGTGAAAGTGGGAGGACTAGATAGGTGGTCAGTGAGGTCTTTGCGCCCACACCCCCCCCTCCCCGCCCCACAAGAAGTCCATGGACAAAAATATTTGAGTGTCACTGCTTTAAAGTACCTAATTGAAAAATGAGGTGCTGTTTCTCGAGCTTGTGTTGAGGTTGAACAGTATGGGAGGCTGAGGCCAGAGGGGTCAGAATGGGGTGAACAATTAAAATGGCAAGTGACCAGGAGCTCAGAGTCACACTTGTGGACTGAATAGAGGTGTTCAGCACAGGGATCATTAAATTTGTTTTTGGTTTCCCTAATATGGAGGAGACCGTGTAAAAATATCTTAGTCATCAAGATCAGTTAAAACAACTGGTACTTTACGCTTTAGAGAAACATAAACTTTGAGGTGATCTGATTGAACCTTATAAGATGATGACAGAATAGATTGTGTTCCATTTGACAGATAGTAGGTTTGGGAGGACCAGCGGCCACAATTTTAAATTATGTAAGGCCGGATCTAGGTAATATGTCAGGAGGTCGTTTCCTAGCGAACAATGGGCCTCAGGAACAGGTCGCTGCCTCACTCGGTAGACACTGAATCGATGAACTTCAAGTGAGAGCTGGACCTCTGGTTGGAGATCAGCTCTTTCAAAAAGTAGGCACTGCGTTGAATTATAAGGGCCAGAGGGATCTTCTGAAGCAATTTTTATCACCTTGTCGATACATTGTATGACATGAGGTATCACGATTGTGTGGGGCAGACTGGATGGAAAAGAGGGTCTTTGCCTGTCTCTCATTAGCCTTGTATTCATAAATCTTCATCGGGGGATCCTATGTATCATGGCACTGAATGATCTGCATGAGGAAGGTCCCGCATACAATCACTATCTAATATTGAGTTAGTAGTTCACAAATGAGGGCATCAGTACATATGATGCCCAAGTGGGCAATTGGATTCTGTGTCCCAAGGTACAGAACAGCAGAAATCATCTGGAATTCCTTCCCACCCTGTCTGATGCCAGGTAGGCTGGGAATAGTCTTCACCAGTGATTGCTCCACAGCCAGTTAGCTCACCAACACCACATGAAGCCTGGCCAGTTGGCATTGACACCAATCGAAAAGCAGCTAATATGCACCATGAGGGACAATTTCACTAATGAGAAGTGAAGCTCACAAGGAGATTGAGAATCACGACTTGTGGTTCGATTTTCCATCCATTCATTTTAACATTGGGAAATCAAAATGAATTTCCAAGGTATGACTTCCTAGGAGCAGCCTTCCCTGCAGAGAGTGGGGAATGGCAAACTAAAGAGAGAAGGTTAAATTGTTCAGTCAACCCAGCTAGCCACAGTTTATGAGGGAGCTAAGTAGATGAGGGTGAAAGCAATAAAAGGAAACTTTTTTGATGAGGTTAGATGATGTAATCAGAATGGAAGGGGGCTCATGTGGAGAATAAACACTGGCATATGCCGAATAACATGTTCATATGCTGTAAATGCTATGTAATACATACATCAGGAGTGGAGAGACAAATGGTGGCAAAAAGAACATCCCAGTTAAACAACAGGAGTGCAATTGAACCCATGCAGTACAAACAATGGGGAGCAATCTGAGATCTGTGTACAACGCAATTATTTATAGAGTTCTAATCTGCAGACGAGCAGAGAGACTTGGGAATCCAAGTGCACAAATCATTTTTAGGGCTGGTAGACAGATATAAAAAGTAATTGAAAATGCTATCGTAGTGCAGGGCTTTATCTCAGTGGGGCTGGAACACAAAGGGGAGGAAGTCATGCTTCAATTTTACAGAGGCCAACTGAGGCCCTCATCTGGAATACTGTGTTCAGTATTGGGTACTGCACCTCAGAGAGAAAACATTAGCTTTGGAGTGAGTGCAATGAAGATTCACCAGAATAATGTCAATATTTTATATTGTTAAGGTTTTATGGCAATTACATTGTAAAATAGGAGATGAATATTTGTGCACCTATAAATGGGACACTATGGGGGTGGAGTAGTGTGGACTGTGAGCTAAGTAAATAAACTCTCTCCAGCAAAGAAAGCAGCTGTGTCTTATTTTTAACTTCACCAACCAGCATGGATCCTGTTAACAAATGATACCGTGGCTAAAAGAGTTAAATTGTGAGGAAAAGTTGCATTGACTGGGCTTGTACTCCATGGAGTAGTGAAGAATTATGGGTGATGTAATTGAGGAGATTAGTTGATAGGGTTGGGAGAGAGAAACTCTTTCCTCTTGTGGGGGAAGAGTCAGAAAAAGGGGGCATAACTTTAAAATTAGAACAAGGCTGTTCAAAGATGTCAGGAAGCACTTCTTCAGTTGGAATCTGGAACTCCCCCAAAAAAACTGTGGAGATGGGATGGGGATGGGGCGTTGTCAATTGAAAATGTCAAAACTGAAATTTATAGATTATTATTAGGTGAGGGTATTAAGGGTTACGGATCCAAGGTGATTAAGAGTTCCGATACAGATCAGCAGTGATTTAGTTGAATGTCAGAACATGCTCAGGGGGCTGACAGGCCTCTCAGTGTTCCTGTGTGAAAATATGTTAGTTACATAGATACATGCAAACTATTCATGATTTTTTATTTTTTAATGCTGGGTAACATCCCAGATGAGTTACCTGCAGAGAAAGGTATGAAGGCATCTCTCCTCACAAACTTGCCATTGGCATCCAGAAAGTGAGCTGGGTTGAACTCGTCAGGTTTTTCCCATTGGTTTTTGTCATAAAGTACTGAAGCCAGTAAAGGAACGATATAAGTTCCCTATGGAGCAAAACAAAAACATTCATCTAGTGCTCACTTATGATGCAGTTTGCTGCCTTGACATCAGCCTGGAAAACAAGAGGCAAGCTTGAAGAGACACTGGGGAGGTGAAACTGGATTGTGTTGGTTTGCCATGGCAAATGGAGAATGATGCCAGCCCAAAGCCCATTACTGAGGATTGAAGTTAGACTGGTGATCTGTGAATGCCAGCTGTGGGCCCTCAGGCAGCTCGTTAATCAAGTGGACAGAAAGTTTGGGCAATTGGACAGGGCACACAGGTCAAATTCTTGCTTTTTATTCATGTTTGGTCATATCAATCAAATGATTTAACAATTTGTTTGGGTCCAGCCTTTTGAATACCGTAAAATGGTGGGACATTATATCCTGCAACCGGTCAAATAAACTCTTACTTGTGATAGATTTACATTCTCTACCTTAGGGATAAAGTACCCTTGGAAGTTGATGTCCACAGTTGTGGATCGTGGGATGCCTAGGGGGGCAATGTTTGCAAACCTCTGCACCTCGTGGATAACTGCATCAGTGTAGGGCATATGCTTCCGGTCCTCCATCCTGGGAGATCGCTCTGATCCAATCGCTCGGTCAATTTCTTCCTGAACTTTCCCTGCAACAGGAAAAGGTAGTAAATGTGGCTTGAGGGCAGCATGAATTGGGTAGCACCACATCTGACGTCTGTCACACTCACCGACTGAACGTCAAGGGAAAGGTATAATGGACAGCTTTCCCCATACCTCCCATTCTTCTCCCACCCATCTGACACACGTAATCCAGATTATACAATAAAGACAAAAGCAATGCTCCTGATGGTTCTGATGTAAATCATTGTTTGGCAGCAGATAGTGTAATCCCAAAGACTGGCTTTAAAAAATGTGGTATTTCTTTATTTCCCAGTCTCTTCCATTCCACCATTGCTGCCCCTGAAGTGGTTCAGCTCAGTGCAGTTCCACATGATGAGGGGCTGGATCTGAGTCGACCCTCTGAAACAGGCCTCTCCAGGTTCTGCTGCTGATTGGGGCAACAATCTAAGGCCTTGGCTGGAAGAGGTGGGATTGTCACTGGGGAGCTGAGGCTCTTTCCAATTGGCTGAGGATAATCTTGGAAGCCACAATGGACAGGAGACTTACCTATGCCATGTGGCTGTTTGTTATCGCTAGTTAAATTCTATCTCTATGCATACTGAGGGTGGTCCCTAAGCCTTGGTTCCTGCCAACCCATGGCCTGTGATCTGCCAACTTTTGAGTGTGCACCTTCCATCATGAAAGGTTATACCTGATAGACCTCAAGCTCCTTCTTTTCATTCTCACTGATGCTGATTGGCTCACTACATATGTCCAGAATTTGCAATTTTATTTTTCTGAAGAAAGTATGGTGTTTTCCAGCTTGAGAGTTACTTACTTGTGGCCAGTCAAACAGAAACTCTTATAGGAAAACAGGACCAGGAAGAGGCCACTCAGCCCCTCAGACTTCTTCCACTATTTAATTAGGTCGTGGTTGACCTGTACCTTAACTCCATGCACCCGCCTTGGTTCCATAACTCCTAATTCCCTTAAGCTAACAAAAATCTTTCAATCTCAGGTTCGACATTTTCAATTCACTCCAAACCTCGACAATGTTTATGGCGGAGAGATTCCCGATTTTCACCATCCTTGTGTGAAGAAGCGTTCGCAGACATCAGCCCTGAATGGCCCAGATTGAATTTTAAGGTTATGTTCTCCTGTTCCAGTCTGCCCACTGTCAGCCCCACCACCACCAGAAGAAAGTTTCTATCTACCTACCCTATCAAACCCTTTAATCATTTTAAATGCCTCAATTTGATGACTCATTAACCTTCTATAACTCAAGGCATGCCTAGTCTATAGAGCCTGTCCTCATAATGAAATCCTTCTTCTGCTTGTGCCATCCTTTGAGTACTAATTTGGTTTCTCAGAAGTTTGAATGTTGGTAAAGATGGCGATGGGTTTTTGGACATCTGACTGACTAAGGAAAGATTCCATTCCTATGTTGAGAATAGGAAAGACGGGAAGCCTTTCCTTAAGCTTTTGAGAAGGTTAATTGGTGCGCCAGAGTGAGCTGTAGCCTGGCAAATGTCCAGTTGTGCTGGAAAAACGAAAGGGATATTTGATGTTCTTTCTTACTCTGGATATCTGGGTATTTCATCATGATGTAAAGTGCCCAGCGAATGGTGGTGGCAGCAGTTCCCATTCCCGCAATGAACAGATCACTTGTTGTGATCAGTAAGTTCTTCTCATTGAAATATGTGTCTGGGTTCCCTGCCTCCTAGAAAAGGAAACAAAGGGTCACATAATGAGATCAGAATATTCAATGCTCCGTCTCTGTTAATGTGCAGTATGCATTTTTACAATTCCCAAGTTGCTATTATTCTGATTTAGTATAAGCTTCACTTTAGTTACTTGGTTGTATAAATTATCATGATAATTCCAGGTTAGACCTGGCAGAAGCAGGTCTCAAAATTGTGAAGCCTTTTGGGAGGGGAAGGTGGGGTGTCCTGTTGGAGAGGTACAGTACCCCTTTGCATATGGTCCTGGGACACCTTTGGGAGAAGTCAGGTGCCCCTTAGGAGAGGTAAGGTGCCCCTTGGTATTGTTAAAATAGACAGGAGTGTGCTTAAAAAGGGCATAAATTCATTAACTGTCAAGCTCATTGGAACTGTGAAAATATCAAAATGAACTGTCAAAGGCAGCTGTCAAAAACTCCTATTTCTTATCTTAGCTGTCAAAGCAACTGTCAAAAGTGTCAAAATGAGCTTTCAAATGCAAGTGTCTAGCTTTCAAGGCATTTAAAACTCCTGCCCTTTAAACAATTGAAAAAATGCCTGGCGTGTTTAAAAATATCATTGCTTGCTTTCTCACCATGTCTGCTGACATAAATCTGAGGGTTACCATTACCAGATTAGTGCTTCATGACTGATTTCACAAGCTTCCATTATCATAGTAGTGTGCCTTGCATTTCACAGTTTGATTCCAGCTTCCAGTATTTATGGGCTCTTTGAAGTGGGGCTATGAATTCCAATGTTTGTTTTTAGAAGGAATTAAGCACTCGAATGAAATGTTAGTTTTTATAAGGATGTAGTTGAAGGAATGTAAATGTAGTGAATGTGTTTTTATGAACCAGAGTGTTTTTTTGTGAACTTTATTTTATTTAATCTCAGCGTAGGGCCTCAGGTCTGCCCATGGTGGATACTGGATGAGTTGGAATAATGAATGTAAAAATAAAGGGTGATGGATGGGGGCATAGGTTGGCATGAGCTGACACTGTTGGCAAGGGGATTTAATGGGCCATGTGGATATGGGTGGAGGGGCATAGGTTGGCATGGAGGGTATGAGGGGTTATAGGTTGGTTAGAGGGGCTTAGGTTGGCATGGAGGGTATGGGAGCCTTGAGGGTGGGTAGAGGACATGAGGTGAAATGGGTTGGCATGGGGAGCATGTGTGGGGAGGGGGGGGGGGGGGCGGCTATGGTGGGAGGGGTACAGGTGGAAGACTGTGTTTTTGTTTTATTGTTTTCTTTTAAAATCTTGGACCTAGTGCTGAAGCAAAGAGACAGGTCTTCTGTCCAGCTTGCCTCTCCATGCATTCTGGGGGTAGTGGGCCTGTCTCTCAGAAAATCCTGCCATCCCAGAACAAAAATCCAACCTTCTGAGACACTTTCTGCCGGGTTGTATTTGCAGAGCCGGAAAATGTCCTAATTCTGCTCTCTTGAACCAGGAGCAAAAATCCAAGCCCGTGTTAATGTGAAAGAAAGTCTTGCATTTATATGGCACCCTTCACAACCTCAGAACGTCCCAAAACACTTTATACCTAATGAAGTACTTTTGAAGTTTAGCTACTGTTATAACATAGGAAAAGTTAATTTATGGACAGCAAGATCTCACAAACAGGAATGTGCTAATGAGCTGGTAATCTATTATTCAGTTTTTGGTGATGTCGGTTGGGGGATAAAAATTGGACCGAATTTTCTTGCTCTTCTCCAAAATATTGCAATGGGATCTTTTGTATTTACCTGAGAGGGGAGGCAGGGTCCTGGTTTAACATCTCATTTAAGAGGCAGCACCTCTGGCAGTGGAGCATCCTCTCAGTCTGCCCTGGTATGTCAGCCTGGATTATGTGCTCAAGTCTCTGGAGTGAGACTTGACTTTCCGACTCAGGAGTGAGAGTGCTGCCCGCTGAGCTCGGTGTTGATTATCATTGTAATTGCATCCTTTTAATTACTGCATATACATTATGCCCCTACCTCTTGCTGTTTGACAATGTACGTATCAATGAAACTCCTAATGTCATTTTCATTTAACTCCTGTTGTTTAACATTGATGATGTCCTTCAAACATGTCTTCAGCATCTCAAATTGTTTGCAAATCTCTTTGTGACTTCCAGGTAGAAACCTCAGCAATGGGTAAGCATTATACACCTGGCGAACATTATATTAAACCATCAGTTACTGGCAAAATAATTTGGTACGAGCAACAGATCATAGCTTCTAAGCTAATATTTGCATGGGGGAAAACAACAGGTATTAAAACATATCTAGCAACAATTTTGTTCTAAAGTCACTTGAACCTGGAAATTATGTTGTACAATGATAATGGATCAAATGTATTATTTTAATGAAATCATTAATTCACGTACTTTAAATGGGTTAACATTCTTGCATCCAATACTTTAAACTGTTAAACCTTCATATTTTACATTGCACAGGATTAATTAGTGGGAACATTTAAAGAGGAATTAGGCCAAAGAACCACTTGAGCCTGTTCTGCCATTCAATTAGATCACAGCTGATCTGTATAGTAGAAACTGGTAGTGTAAAACAGGCAAATGGACCACCCATTGTACACGCCACCTGTCTCTCTGCTCCATTGGCTTGAACAGAAAGGGAAATCAAACCATGTTGTATAGTAGGTTGGCTAATTCAATATCCGTTATACCTCCACCCAATATAAAATGAGCCTAATCATGTCTAGCAGTGCAGAATTCTCTCAACACAGCACCGCTAAATTCAATTTATATTAAACATAAGTGAAATGTAAACCTTGCAGGAAGTCTCGAGCCCACAACTTTCTGATCCAGGCAATTTGACTTTAACAACCGAGTCAAGCTGGCAGCCAAAGATTGCAACTCAAAGAGAACTGCTCTTTTTCCTTCTGAACGCAGTCCCCTTTCTTTATAATCAGGGCTCAAGACTATTTCCAGCTCTGAGGGATGGAAGTGTTATAGCAATCTGTAGATCATGACATTTCCACAGTTGTCAGCTGCTGGAGTTACCTGGACCATGGGGCTGCCAAGCAGTCGAAAGCTTTCATGGACCATGTTTCCTATGCTGAGAAATGTCTTGTCCTCATAATCAAACCGGTCGCCAAATACAATGGAGCAGATGACATTGGCTGTAGCAAAGTTTGTTATAACATCCGTGCTAAACGGCTGATCTGCAAACATGAAGATGCAGAGTGGGGACAGATAAATGTTAATAATTCGGAGAGGTTTTCCTGAATCTGAGTTTGTGTGTTTCCAAACCTTCATGCACATTTTTGCACATGCACAAATACACAGACAGACAGACATGCATGTAGATAAATACATCATAGCTACCTGGTGAAAAGTTGGAAATACACCTTACTACCTCCCATTCAACTCATTAATGAGAGCTTCTCACAACAGTAGAACTTGCTCCTTCAACATCCACTTAACACTGTACTCTACAGAATTTAAACTAAGTATGTTGTCACCTAACCACATCTTCTGATGATGCTCATTAACTCCTCTCACTCAGTTCAATTTGAATCCAATTCTGGCCTCTTGTGTATCCCTGATTTTCATCATTCCCCCATTGATATCTGTGCCTTAAGCTGCCAAGCCCCTAAACCTCTCAGTCTCTCCTTCCACCCTTCTGATTGCCCCTAAACCCATCTCTTTTGACAAATCTTTTGATCACCTCTTTTATTATCTCCTCATGTAGCTCATTAACAGATTTTGTTCGAGAGTGCTCCTTGTGAAATGCTTTGGAACAGTTTAATATGCTCAAGGCGCTATATAAATGTGAATTGTTTCTGTTGAATGATTTCTTACACAGTGGAGCTTGGCCTTTCATCTATTTCTCCATCTCGGACGAATGAGTCATTCAGACCTAGTTAGCAAATACAGCTTAAATATGGGCAGAGGAGCTTATTCCCAAGTGAAACTCAGTTGATTTCTATCCATTAATTTAAATGATTGATTAAATCAGATAGGCTTGATCCCCCCCAGGCACAGATTCCTTCCTGGCTGATTAGTTGCCATCAAGTGATTCAATGGTTCCAGACATAGGAAGAGAGAAAAATGTTCCTCTAAATCATTTCTTTCTTTTTTACTAATTTATTTTACAAGATTTTTTTCAATGTCCAAGATTTGGCATAAGCAGGACAGTGTGGCAGGAACTTCAAAGTATCTGATGTGTGAGATCGACATGTGTAAACATTAAATCCTCATTCAGTAGGACTGAGCTAACACAGAGGCTCACCTTTGTATGATTCAATCTTTTTCACCAGGAACCCAGCTTCCTCGACTATCTTTTCCTCAATGGATTTCTTGCCCATTCCAAAATCCCGCAGGGTCGATAGCATGAACCTTCGCATTTGTTTCCATGGCTCCCCATTGGACCAAACGACACCTATAGGACAACCCAAAGAGCTTGTCAACTTTGTAAGTCCTTGCTCAGTGAGATGGAGAGATCAAAGGCCAGCGGGCGCCAAGTTCTGTATACTAGTGTGACAGGAACACCCCTGTTATCACCTACCGAATCACATGGAACAAAAGGAGGGCATCCTGTCCATCATTCCTGTGCTGGCTCTTTGAAGAGCTTTCTAATTTGTCCCACTATCCTGTTCTTTTCCTATAGCCAAGCACAGTTTTTTGTTTCAAATAATTCCAATCCCCTTTTGAAAGTTATTATTAAATCTGTTTCCAACCACCCTTTCAGGCAATGCACACCAGATCACACAACTGACAATTCACTGAATAAGAATGTCTCTTGAAAACACCCCGCTCCCATCCAACACCACCCCCCCACCCACCCACCCACCCACCTTCCCACATTGCATGCCAATTCTCTGCTGTTTCTTCAACAACATTTTGGGGAATTTCAAAGGAAGACTTATAGGCTATTTCATCACAATGCACCACTTACACATAGACACAAAGAAATACTACAAATACCCCACTGTCCTTAATAGGAAACCTGTGTATGGCTCAGCAATATCTGTTGGGCCTAATGCCCTTTATATGTGCTGTAACATTCTATTTGAGAATGCATTGGTAAAGAGGTTCTTCTGGCATTTAGGCTGCTCGAATTCAAACACAACTGGAGAACTGGTCCAACATGCCTCAGAGATGAATGGGTGCCTCACAGACTCTCTATATCTTCCTTCTCAAATACTGTTGAGATAATTCCCACCTGCCCCTAAATATGGACATTTCACCTGTTTTGCTCATTTCTTGTCATTGCGAATGCTGGACAGAATTTAGAATGCAATGGAACGCTCAATCCTGTCTGCCTTGTCCTTTGGTTCAGTCGGATGTTAAACATCCAGTGCCATTATTTAAAGAGGAGTCGAGGGTTCACCTAGTACCCTGGCCAATAGCCCTCTCTCAACCAATGCCAACAAAAGCAGATCTTCGGATTCTCCATTCAATCGGATGGTTGTTTGTGGGATCTTGCTGTGCACAAGTTAGCTGCCATATTTTCCTACGCAATAAGAATGATTTAAAAGTGCATGTGAAAAGTTGCTATAAAATGACAAATCTTTTTATCTAGGACATTTTAAAAAATTATTCTTAGGGATTATTCATTCCTAGCTAGAAATCTAAATTTTTAGTGCCCTACAATCCACAAATATTTGTCCCTTTGAAACAATTATCATGCAGCTTCTAGCTTCCAACCATCAGTACCAGATCAATCACATATCTTGGGGAGGAGGTCACGTTCAATGACCCACAATAACTGAGCTCTGAATTTCTCTCCAGGTGTTAGTGCCTTCGTATTTATACAGACAACACTTGATTCCACTTTCACGAAATTGTTGGAATTTGCATGCCATGTCCTGAGCATAATGTTATTCACACCTCCTCAAGAGTAACACAGAACAGGATATTGTGATGTTATTGTATTTTCTTCCACTTAGTGCAGATTATGATTTACTGAGAAGACAGGTGTGTTTGAGTAGCTAGTACATTTTCTGCTTTTAATAGTCTCATAATCATGTTGCACTGTACAAGAGTTGGAATAAATAGTTTTCCCTGTTTACTTCCACGGATAACCTATAAATTAGAAGTGATTAATTTGGTTGAGTGTAATATTTCCAATGCAAGGGGGAAATTCAATTGGAGAAATGAGGAGCCAATATAAGGGATATTCCCTTGTACCTCAATGCACTATCAAGGACACTTCCTGTCGCAAGGTCACACAGTTTAAGAACAAATAGCAAGAATTTACCAGATCCTTCTTTCAGAACGTTCATGATTGGTACATCAGGTCTTCCTAGGAATTCATCAGCATAGTTGACGAGAGCATTCTTCACTGTCTCATACCCAGCTAGCACCACCACTTTCTCCGGACCCAGTCTCACGGAATACACTGAGCCATATTTCTCTGACAGCTGTAAAGAAAAGAAACAAGCAAAGTCCGTCACTTAGCAGGTGGCTTGTCGCATTAGTAGATAAGAATAGATGAAGAGAGGCGAGAGGAGGTCTGTGTCACACATAAACTTTACACTTACCAATTGAGCTGAAAGGCCTGCGTCTATACTCTATCCAATGCTATATAAGAAAAAATATTTTACCTTCTAGCTTGGTGATGTAATATGTAGCTGTCACGGACCATTAAGCCATCTAGTTGGGAGCCATGTCTCAGGGAACCTGCATTCTAGAATTACTCATTATCTTTTCCTTATTTGATCATAGGGTGTGAGCATCTCTGGATAGGCCAGCATTTATTGTCTATCCCTAATTGCCCTTGTTCAGAAGTCATTTTAAGAGTCAACTACATTGTTGTGCGTCTGGAGTCACATGGAGACCAGACCAGGAAAGAACAGCAGATTTCCTTCCCTAATGGACATTAATGAACCAGATGGGTTTTTGCAACAGTCAACAATGGCTCATTGTCATCATTAGACTTTTAATTCCAGATTTCTTTTTATTGAATTCAAATTCCACCATCTGCTGAGGAGGGATTCAAACCCGAGTCTCCAGAGCTTTACTATTTAAAAGCAAAATACTACGGATGGTGGAAACATGAAATAAAATCAGAAAATGCTGGAAAAACTCATCAGGTCTGATAGCATCTGTGGAAAGAGAAACAGGTTAATATTTTGAGTCCATATGACTCTTCTTCAGAGCTTTACCCTGGGCCTCTGGATTACCAGACCAGTAACAATACCACCACCACTTCCCCAATATTATTGCACTCCCATCACCAATCTAACCCTCCCTTTGAATGTGTATGCTTGTAAAAGCATGGGAATGCTGGATTTAACCTGTGATTTCTCATGTGGCTGGTTCTCCATCTCTGTCGATTGTCAAGAGGGGAAATGTCAACTGAGGCATGCTCATCACTGTAGGAAAACAGCTGATGATTGAGTTCAAACTCGTGACTCAAACTGGGCTAAAAGCCAAAATCAAACTCAGGAAGTCAGAATTACAAACACATTGACCTACGTCCCAGAGGTCTTCCTCCAGTCTCCCACTTGCAGCTAATAGTTTCATATTCTCTGAGATTTTACCCTCAGAGTACTCCTAAAGCTGTGCCTGGGGATTAATAGTAGCCCCATGAAATGGCATGGCTGGTTTTTACTTAACTCAAATTTTTCAAGAGGGAGAGAGATTAAAAGGTTTTATTCTGTGTAGAGTCCTGTTCAGGAATGAAATGCCTGACAAGAAACAATGAGGGGAGTTTTTAAATGAGAAAGAAATAAATATCTAACAAAGGAAAATTTCCAAGGGTCTGGGGCAGGGTAACAGATGCTGTTTCAGAGAGTTAGCTTGCTACACTGTTCAGCTTCTATAAATCGATTGGTTTGCACATTTTTGATCATGTTTATAATTTCAGTTGTAACCAACAATCATGGCACCCCTTTACATTTATACAGCACTTTTAACATAGAAACAATACTCCAAGGTATTTCACAGAGCTGCAATGAAAACATGGTCACCAAGACAGAAGAATAGCCATTAAGTAGGGCTGATAGAAAGATTGGTCAAAAGGTCCAGGTCTTAAGGAAGTACTTAATGAGCACATGCATGGAGGTAAGCATTTAGGGAAGGAATCCAGAACATGGAGTCCCGGCAGCTTTTTAAAATTATTTGTTTGTGGGACGTGGGCATCACTGGCTAGGCCAGCATTTATTGTCCATCCCTAATTTCCTTTGTTTGGAGAGCTTTTTTAAGAATCAACCACATTGCTGTGCGTCTGGAGTCACATGTAGGCCAGACCAGGTGAGGAAAGCAGATTTCCTTCCTTAAAGAAGTCAGTGGTGAGAAAAAGGGTGGGGAATGCACATGAGGCCAGATTCAGAGGAATGGAGGGTAGTGGGAGTGGGTTATAGTGCTGGAAGAGGATACACAAGTAGGGAGAAGTGAGGCCATTAGAAGATTTCAATATAAATGAGAAAATATGAAATTTGATCTACTGAGGTATCAATGTTCTCATTGGTCAGAAAGTTCTTGGTTCTGGGATAGAATATGGGAATGATGCACCGCTATCAGACAGGATTCATTTATGCCGTTGGTTCTAGGGCCATTTCTATGCTGTGGTTAGGCAAAAACCTGATCAGAAAGTTTCAGACAGGCAAGTATGGCCTTGGATTTGGGAGGCAACAGCACAATCAAGAAGCGACAAAGGACTTTGGGGATCATAAAATAATAGAGCACAACTGAGGCCATTCAGCTTAAGCTGTGCTAATGAGATAAAGTAGTTTGAAAGGTGGAGAGATTGAAGGTGGGCTTTTGAGGAGGGGATGATAATGCTTCTTTGAAAGGGCAGAAGCAGTGCCTGATCAGAGAGAACCATCTACAGTGTGAAGTAACATGGGGACAGGAAGGGGACTTGGCTGGTCAGCAGTTCATGGGGTCAAGGAGAGCAGAGGTGGGTCCAATGGATGACATAAAGAAATACTTGAGGCTGACATTTGGTACCCACAATGTGAGAATAAAATTGCATTTCTCTAGCACCTTTCACAGCCTAACAAGGTGCCAAAGCCAATGTAGCATTTTTCAAATATAGCCACTGCCATAATGTAGGGAAATGCAGGAGCCAAGTTGTGCACAGCAAGGCTCCTCAAACAGCAACAAGAAGAATGACTGAATAATCTATGTTGGTGAGGGATAAACATTGACTGGGACATCATGAAGAACTCCACTGTTCTTCTTTGATCTTTAGATCTATAGAGAGGACAGCAGGGTCTCAATTTAATGTCTGATCCAAAAGAAGGAAAGAACATTAAAGGGTTTGCAGGAAACACAGGCATCAAAGGTAAAGTGAATAGTTCCTTTTCTAGTTAATATTTATTTTGTTGCCTTTAAATCTGAGTGATGTTGTTGCTGGGAAATCAAAGACTTTCACATTGTGGGTACCTAATGTCAGCCTCGAGTATCCCTTAGTCAGGTACAGTTTGCACTGAGTATAAAGGTTCTTCATGTCTAACTGGCAGCTGAGCTAGTTAAAGTAGTGAGCATCTAATCTACAGATATCACAATGATTCTCAACTAACCCAGTGATACTCAGCTAACCATGAGGCTGATCAATCAGCCTGATCATTATGTCGAGACTTTCACCCTCTCAGTTCTTGACTGAGTTAAAACTCAGGTGCCAGAGGTGAAGAGTAAGTTTTAACCTACTACACCCTCACTCACTTCGGTTCTTTCTCTTGTTTTACTCGTACTGAATGCTAGTCTGGCAATCATTTCCGTAGGGAATAAACTGTCCTGGGTGTTCAGTTGATTTGGTGATATTCTTGGTGCAAGTTCCCTTTTACTGTCTTCTGGTGATATTTCATCTCAGTAAGAAAAGTGATCACCTGATTACACTCCTCAAAAAGAAGTAAAACTGAATTCTGAATCATATAGTTTAGTCTAGGGTTCAATCCCTGGTCTGCGTTAACATGGTTTGGACACTGGTGCTATTAATTCCTTGACAATCTCTGGGCTAGAGAAGTATCTAAGTTGCAACTATTCTACAAGTGGCACCTCCTGGGAAACAAGTGCTTGTGGTGGTATCAGTTGGAAGCGGCATCGAGCCCAGCTATGATACTGCTACTGTTGGGCAGCCCATTAATACTCACTGTCTGGCTTCACCTGAGGAGCAGGCACGCAGGTGAGGTACTGAAGGGCATCCCATATCCATGGAACAACATGGGTGAGCCCCTTGAGGTAAGGAGTGGTTAAATTGGAGCAAAGAAAACTAGTGACACTGGAAAGATTACACAACCAAGGAAGCTTAGTATTTCTGTGTTTAACAGCATCTGACGCACTCCTAGTGGGCAATCCTGGATTAAGAGTAAAGTACGTGTAAGACTGTCATGAAGAGATATTAATGTCTATATTGTTATTGGAAATTATTTTAAAATTGGACTTGTAGTAGGGTCTGTGTCTATATGGGTGTCTATGTGGGTGTCTGTGTGTGTTCTAATTGGATTAAAACCAGCTAGTCTGGGTGCTTTGATGTACAATAGTTTGAGATGTTAATTAGATAAACATAGTTAAAAGGTAAAATGCAATTTGCACTTTTAAATAAACCATTCAAAAGAATGGGTAAAATCTTGCACCAAGCTGGGAGATGCCAAGCAATGTGTTTATATTACTAATAAAATTTGTGGAATGAAAGAATTATTGTTAAGAGAGGCTAAATTAAAAAAAAAACTAGTAATACGATGGAACATTTACATTCAAAGTGGAAGCTAGGTATAAACAGAAAGGAGTTTAATGTATGGAGGGCAGAGGCACTCAAGACCTAACCAGCCTGTAAGCCAACAACAGTGTCTGCACATTGCATTTTGAATCTGCCAGGTCAAATGTGCTTTGTCTGGTGTCTGTTTAAAGTCTTGGTGAAGATTTACCTGGGAGTGATTAATTTGGGGATTTGTTTAAAAACTATTATGGTAGTAATTTGTAGACATGTGTATACCTTTTAATTTGTTGTTAAATTAATAAATGTTTAATTTAGTTTTAGATAAAAAGCCTCTAGAGGCTCAGTGGTTTTATTCCTGAATTCAGAGCTGCATCTCAAACTTACCAATTGAAAATATATGTTATGATAGTTGTTCAAGCTTTCCTCTGGGATTTAAACAACTCAGCCTTTACCAATTGCTGTGTCATAACATCGACCTAAATTGGAACCTGTTTTAAATTGAACAATTTCCATTAAGTTAAATTTTTCAGAGAAAACCAAGGGTAATGTTAGATCTTTAGGAGTAAATGATGACAGTGGTCCAGTGCTCAGCTTACTAAATCTACAAGAAGAAAAGTGAGGTAAGAGCGATGAACCCATCACTATTCACTCCGTCCATCAGATGGTACAACCTCATGCACTGCCCTCAGCTCAGTTGTGGAAGTCTCACCGCTGAATCAGCAGGCTGTGAGTTCAAGTTGTCCTCCATGGATGTGAGCACATAATTAAAGCTGGCACCTGACAGCAGTACCGAGGAGATTTAAACCAAAGTTTGGGATTTTTCGAATGGTTTCTCTTCCCGCCATCCGAAGAGCTGGGGGGTGGGGGGGGGGTGGGGGGGAACACATCCCTGCTGACACTGCCTACCCTGCAGCCATTTCACACTCCAATGAGCATTAATTGGCTGGAGGTGGGACTTCTGCCCCTCACTTGGAAGGAGGCCTTGCTTTAGTTAGCTGCCAGTCAGTCTGATTGGCCGGCAGCTTTCCAGTCCCTGCAGCTCCAGAAACTTTACTGAGTGCAATCAGTCCACAGGGCCTAAATCCTGGGATTCCAGGAACAGGTACATTTTCGATGGGTGGTGGAGGCCTGGGGAGGGAAAGAGGTGGATTGGAGTGTCATTGGAGGATGGAAGTCCTGAGGTTACTGGACCTTAAAGGACGGGGGGGTACCCGATATAAAAAGGAACTACTGCTGATGGAGGCAGCACCCCCCCCCACCCCCCTTCCCCCAAACTTCCTGCCTGAGGCCTGAACACGATTATTTTCGCGCTTCCCCCATACCCGCAAACTCGTCCTGCCAGCCTGAATATTGAGCCAGGATGGGAAACAGCCCTTAAGTGGTCAATAATTGGCCACTTAAGGGACTCAACTGGGCAAGGATGGGTGGACTGTCAGATGTCTTGCCCGCCCCAGTGTAAAATTGCAGAGAGGTCGGGGCGCGTGGGAATCCAGGAGAAGCCCAACCGAGGAATTTTACGTTCACAACCACCCCCCCCACCCCCTCTGCATCCACAATGCTGCTGATGGGGGAGCATAAAATTCTGCCCCAACATTCCAATTGCCCCTCAGGTAAATGTGTCATGGTGCTACTTCAAAGAAGAACAGGGGACAATATCCTAGCCAATGCTTTTTGCTCAGCCAATGAAAGAGATTATCCAATCGTTCACTCTTTGCTGTTTTTGGGAGCTAGCTTTGCATAAATTTGCTGCATCTTTCCCAGATCATGACAGTGACTATGCTTCAAAAGTATTTAATTAGTTGTTAGGACATTGGGTTGTGCTGAGGTCCAGGGTGGGAAACTTCAGTTGTGAAGATAGATTTGAGAGGCTGGGACTGTTCTCCTTGGAGAGGAGAAGGCTAAGAGGAGATTTGATAGAAGTGTTCAAAATCATGAGGGGCTGGACAGAGCAGATAGGGAGAAGCTGCTCCTGCTCATAAAAGGATCAAGAACGAGAGGGCACAAACTTAAAGTGATTTACAAAAGAAGCAAATGAGATGTGAAAAAAATATTTTTCACACAGCGAGTGGTTTGGGTCTGGAATGCACTGCCGAAAGTGTGGTGGAGGCAGGTTCAATTGAAGTATTCAAGAGGGCATTAGATGATTATTTAGATTGAAACAATGTGCAGGGTTATGGGGAAAAGGTAGGAGAATGGTACTGAGTCACAGGGCAGAAGTCGTCTACTTGGACTTCAGCGAGGCTATTGATAAGATCCAGCATGAGAGACTGATAATGAAGGTCATGGGATCCAAGGCAATTTGGCAAATTGGACCCAGGATTGCCTGAGTGGCAGGAAGCAGAGGGTGATAGTTGAGGGGTGCTTTTGTGACTGGATGCCTGGGTCCAGTGGGGTTCCATGGGATCAGTGTTTGGGTCCCTTCCAGTTTGTGGTATATATAAATGATTTAAACATGAATGTAGGAGGGTTGATCAGTAAGTTCGTGGATGACGTGGAAATTGGTGGGGTGGTAAACAGTGAGGAGGATAGCCTTAGATTACAGGAGGATATAGACAGGCTGGTCAGATGGGTTGATCAGTGGCAAATGGAACTTAATCCGGATAATTGTGAGGTGATGCTCTTGGGCAGGACAAATAAGACACGGGAATACACAATGAATGGTAGGACCCTGGGAAGTACCGAAGATCAGAAGGACCTTGGTGTGCTTGTCCACCGGTCCCTTAAGGTAGCAGGACAGGTAGATAAGGTGGTTAAGAAGGCATATGGAATACTTGCCTTTATTAGCCGAGGCATAGAGTATAAGAGCAGGGAGGTTATGCTGGAACTGTATAAAACACTGGTTAGGCTACAGCTAGAGTATTGCTTGCAGTTTTGGAATCCACATTATAGGAAGGATGTAATCACAGTAGAGAGAGTTCAGAGGAGATTTACCAAGATGTTGCCTGGGCTGGAGAGTTTTAGTTATGAGGAGAGATTGGATAGACTCGGGTTATTTTCGTTGGAGCAGAGGAGGTTGAGGGGGGACATGATTGAGGTGTATAAAATTATGAGGGGCATAGATAGGGTTAGACAGAAAGGAACCTTTCCCCTTGGTGGAGGGATCAATAATCAGGGGACATAGATTTAAGGTAAGGGGCAGGAGGTTGAGAGGGGATGTGAGGAACAATTTTTTCACCCAGAGGGTGGTGGGAATCTGGGACTCACTGCCTGAAAGGGTGATAGAGGCAGAAACATTTAAGAAGTATTTGGATGTGCACTTGCGATGCCATGGTATACAAGGCTATGGGCCGAGTGCTGGAAAATGCGATTACAATAGTTAGGTACTTGTTTGAGCAGCGCAGATTCGATGGGCTGAAGGGCCTTTTTCTGTGCTGTAGACCTCTATGACTATGAATCTGTAATTTTCCTGTTGGCATGCGGAGGTGGGAACCACATGCTGACGCATAAATTGATGATCTCTGAAGCGCACCCGCCATTAATTAACGGGCCACTTAAGGCACTTGAGGTGCCAATTGATGGCGATTTTCCAGCGCCCATGCAATCTTCGGGTCGTTGCACAGGCGCAACGAGCAGGCGGCTAGGACACATTTGTATAAAGCTCATCCACGGGTGGGATAAGAGTGTGCTCTGTCAAATATTTATTTTTCAAAGTTACTGATGCTTGCCTGTGTGATCTGCAATACTTCAAAAAGCACACCAGCTACTTGGTCTGGACTCACAACCTTCAGGTCAGCACTCTGCAGTGAGGAATCTTTTTTTGGGCCTGCAGGTTCAGGAAGCCTTCCCTTAGCCTGGGAATGGGAGCTGAACTCTCCACTGGAGGCTTCTGAGGAGGAAGGGAGGATTAGAAGGGGGAGGAGGCCAGGAGTGCACATTCAGCCTCCAGTGCAGCCACCTTTGGACAGGAGCAGGGACGAGCGGTAGTCCAAGGTGGACGGGGCCGCAGAAGATGCCACTATCCTGCTGCCAGGGTGTACAGGCAGCGCAGCAGCTACCTCAATATGTCTGAAGACAGTGCCGAAGGAGGCTCCCTCTCTCAAGGGAGACAGTCGACCAAATCTGTCAGATGATTGGGCCTGAGATCTCTGTGAACTATGTGGGTGGACGCCCCATGCTAGTGGCTCTAAAGGTCACAGCTGCCCTCAACTTCTATGGCTCTGGCTCTTCCAGGGTTCGGTGGGTGATCTTTGCAGTGTTTCTCAATCAGCTGTCCACACTTGTGTCAAGCAGGTTTTAGGCGCTCTGTTCAGACGGCCATTGACCTTCATCCACTATCATTGGGACCTGGCAAGCCAGACACAGTGAGCCAGAGGCTTCGTGGCCATTGCTGGCTTCCCCCGTGTCCAGGGTGCTATAGACCGTACACATGTGGCCATGAAGATGCCAGCAGGTGAGCCTGGTGCCTTCGTCAACAGGAAGGGCTTCCACTCCATGAACGTGCAGTTAGTGTGTGATCACAGGATGCTGATTCTGCAAGTCTGTGCAAGGTACCAAGGCAGCTCCCACAATGTCTATGTCCTCAGACACTCCCAGGTACTGGCGCTCTTCAGTGCTCCAGCCCGCCTGGATGGATGGCTGCTGGGTGACGTGGTCTATCCCCTCAGAAGGTGGCTCATGACGTCTCTCCACCATCCAAGAACAGAAGCTGACCAGCGGTACAACAGGAGCCACGCCCCCACAAGGGCTGTGGTGGAGAGAGCATCGGTCTTCTCAAGATGCGCTTCCGATGCCTGGACCATACAGGGAGCACAACCCAGTACCCCCCAGATCATGTTTTGATGATAGTGGTTGCATGCTGCGCTCTCCACAATCTTGCCCTGGAAAGGGGAGATGCTGTGGGCGATGAAGATGTAGACACAGTGGCTGCAGCTGCACACGATGGGTCCAGCAGTGAGTCCGAGGATGAGCAGGCACAGGGAAATGCTGAGGGGGTAGACACTGACCTGGGCATTCTCCAGAGAGGCTTTAATCCAACAAACCTTCAGCTAGCACACCACAGATAGACCTCCAGGACAAGCCTGGACTGCAGGCTCCATACTCGATACCTAGGTGCAAAATCTGCCTGGATAGGAACAGTCACTAAGGGCCTTGTCAATAAAGCTGAATGTCCCACAAATCACTCATGACATTATTGGTAACCATCTACATACAAAAGAGAAGAGACACCCTCAGCCATGGTGACATGTCTGAATTTAATGTTACAACCAAAGGAACTTTAGAAAACAAAATGACAAAGGTGTTAAAAATTGCACCAACTCATAAAGACCTCATTTCGGGTCAACACAAAAGCACCAGTGATAGACCCCTGATGTGGCTAAGGTGCCTAATGTTTTTGTTTCCGGGGGGGGTGCTACGTCTTGGTGCTGCCTCCCTCCCTGGGACTGGCTTCTGAGACAGCCTGCTGACTCTGCTGTCCTGTTGGCCTCGATGACCTTGGTGGTCGTCCTCTGGCCTGTGGAGCCTGTGCTGGCCCCGCCTGGGAGGGAGCTGCCAGTTCCGTTGCTGGTATCTCCCCAGTCATCACAGCCTCATCGGATGCAGTGCCCACTGGGAGAGGGGTGGAGGAGCTGCTGCCCTTATCTGGAGCACCCTGAAAAGTGCCTGCAGAGACGCCAGGCAGCTGCTACGCCAACATGAGATCACTTCAGACCTCCATACTCACCGTGGATGGATGGGCACCGAGCTGGGAAACTTGGTGCCCAGACCATCTCCCACACTGGCACTGACCAGTTGAGGGTTTGCTGGTCAGAGCACATCCCCAGGAAGCCCTGATTGGTCTCCTGGAGGAGTCTTTCCACAAGGGTCACCACTCTCTCCATGGAAGATGCATGGCGCTCATTGCATCAGCGATGGTCCACATAGACCCCTCCACCACGGACACCAAGCCACACTTAGCTCCATGTATCTCCACCAGATGGTCCCATACACCTGGCCTCATTTCCTGCATTTGCTGCATCGTGAACGGCTCCAGAGGAACATTATCAGGCTCTGAATGAGGACGTGCTTGGTTCACTGCAGTCCTCTGACTGCTGGTGCCATTGGCACTCTCTGTCTCTGCCAGCTCCTCCAGCGACAGTGAAGTACCCTCACCGCTGTGCCCTGGGACACTAGCCGATGTTCTAATTCCCATCGAGGTGCTAGTATCTATGCTGGTGCCTGCCTGGCAGAGATGGTATGTCATTGGTGAGTCCAAGACTTCAGGGCCCTCAGGTTTGAGAGGGGGCCCCTGTGCCTCCTCCTCCTAGCCCTGCTCCACTGATGCTGAAAGGAAGAACAGGGACATTTGACCAGTTAACATGGAGACAATGACAATGTGCATCCCTGTCTCCCGGATCATTATGCGCTCATCCTTCCAAAAGCAATGGTCAAGCCATGTTGCAAACTTCAATCACTGAATATTCAGCACTGCCATGGCTGTTGGGAGAACAATGCTGACCTCACAGCTGGGCAAACATATCTGCCCATGGCATCCCAGCCTCACTGATACCGGTGGACCTGGGCGCATGGCACCTCTGCAGGTCGAGGGCCTCCTGCTTGGACTGGGTAAGCATCACAGCCTGGGCCAGCCCTCAGCCACTCCTCGCCCGCTCGGCGGCATTATGTGCATTCTTCTCCTGAAAAGGAGAGAAGAGCATTGATTAGTGCTACTTGTACCTGGATTCTCTTTGCGGACGACCCACCCCAACCAGAGTGGGACATTGCAGGGCTCCAGTGTCTCCTCCACCCTGCTGCTGCCGAACACTCACACAAAGATACTCAGCCTGTCCCCCACCCCTCCCCTTGGCCAAATGCTGCTGACATCACATTAGGCACCACACGGTATATCCTCCCATAGCAAGGAGGTGCAAGCACGTGGAGCGCAGAGGACAGCAGATCGATCGGTGCCACACCACCTTGGAGCTCCCCTCCCAGCATCTCGCCACCCTGACTCGGACATGTCCTGGAGTTCCAGCACTGCGCCCAGGTGCAGCTCCTCCAGGTTGCCCCCAAAACAGTAATGAGGGTCTCAGTGTACCACATGCTGCGGGTGCAGAACCCATCTCCTCACCACCCTCTCCGGGTGACCTAGGCATGGACAATATCTGCTGGCCCACCCAGCGAAGGACACATGCAGTCACTACACTCAGCCTTGGGTGAGGGGGGGCGGGGGGTGAGCCTACCTGCTGGGTTAAGTGACCAGTGCCAACATGGTACGCACCCTTCCTGAGCGCAACAGGTCATTGAAGTGCTTGCGGCACTGGATCCACGTGGGAGCTCACTATCTCCGCCACTCCTCCAAGGCATGTTTGGTCATTTTGCGGGGGGGGCCTCCTCCTCCCATCCTGGTGTATGAGGGCCTCTCACTGTGCTGCCAGCTCCTCGAGGAGGGCAGCAAGGCAATCGTCAGAAAACCGAGGGGCACAGTGCCCCCCTGCCTTACCCTCCTGCCTCCTTCCAGTAGCCATGTTTGGCATCCTTCGAAAGGCTGCAGCAGCATTTTAAAACAGGCTGCTGTGTTGCCATTGGACCCAGTGGTCATTGCAGTCCCGCCACTGCCTGCCTACTCCCACTGCCCTTGGGAGCTGTGATTCATGCTGGGCGGGCCTTAATTGGCCTGCCCACATAAAATGGCAGCGTGGAACCGATCGCGTCTGCACCCGCCCACACCCAGTCCACTCCGCCCACCCACCAGCCAGAAAATTCTGCCCATAATGATCACTCGGAGAGCCAGTGCGGACACGATGGGCTGAATGCACCATAACAATTCTGTGATTCGGTAACGGAGGCATTGTATAAATACTAATTCTTTATAGTTATCATTTCCAACTGCAATTCATACTGACTCCAAAGGGAGAAAAGAAACTTACAGGGAAAACAACATGTGATCAACTTCAGGATAAACATTGGCAATATTCTATAAGGCAACAAAGCAAGTTCAAACAGCCCACGGTTAGTATTGTTACTTAGGTGAACAAAATGGACTAACCCTACAATCCAAACCCTAAACGTCCTCTCCTCTTAGGAACTTGTCAAGATATCTTCTTAAAGGACTGAAACATACCCGTACACAATGGGAATGTAAACTAACAAATTCTAAAAAAAAAAATCAGCTCTATAAGATTCTCAAGCATCCACTGTTAACCACTAACCATAATGCCTGATTGGTGACCAATTTTCTTACCTTGACCAGAGATTTGTAAAGTCCCTTCAGCTCCAGCTGGTGCAGGTTGCCAATTATTGGGAGGGGTGTGGGTCCAGGGGGGTAGTTAGTCTGAGGGCTGCTTCTGGAACTGGTGATGAAGTAAATCAGGAGAATCACAAGTAGGGAATAAAGCAGTAACGTGGTGGTGAGGCTGGATGGAAGCAAGTTGAATAGAACCATTGCAAATGGAATATCTGTAAAACCAAACCACTTGGATACTTCCACTCTATGTCTTCCCCGTGTGCAGGTTTTGACTTCTGTTGACTTTGTGTAAGCATTTGATACTCCTACCTTACCTGATAGGTGCCTAACATCTGTCCTGAAACAGGCACATTCCAAGTGTAATTTGCAGCTGTCTTCAGGCAGCCTTTGATCAGACCCCTTGTGACTTATCAAAGCAGGTTCATTGGACTTTTGACTCCACAGTCATTCACGTTTGATCAATGACCCTCAAATGGACTGCAGCCAATCCCATACCAACATGTTGATTTTGTCATACAATTGTGAAAAGTCCTTCGAACTCAAGTAACCCTTCACAGAACAGGCCAACAAGATTATGATTAAAAGATTCGGATGTAAATTCCACCTTCATAGCGCCACCTCCAGAGGTGTGATGAAAGTCTAGCACTTTACCTGGGG
Organism: Carcharodon carcharias; assembly: GCF_017639515.1. Lineage (NCBI taxonomy): Eukaryota > Metazoa > Chordata > Chondrichthyes > Lamniformes > Lamnidae > Carcharodon > Carcharodon carcharias. The sequence continues at coordinate 106,781,416 of NC_054485.1, forward strand.
CTGTCAGCTGCCAGCATCTCCCAGCATGGCCTCCATGACACAGCCCTTGGGAAGGCTCCTGGATGGAGGGGTGTGGGTGTGCGCTAAATGACATCTCCAGTGTGCACCAAAAACCGAAGAAGGAACAGCTATCCTGATGTCACGCAGCCCTACCAGCTGATCAAGATGGTAAGGGATGGTGGTGTAGTGGCAATGTCAGTAGACTAGTAATCCAGAGCTGCAAGGCTAATGCACCATGGGTTCAAGTCCCACCATGGTAGTTGGTGTGATTTAAATTCAATTCATTAAAAAAATCTGGAATTGAAAACTGTAATTGATTATTATAAAAACCCATCTGGTTCACCAATCCCCTTTAGGGAAGGAAATCTGACTCAAGGCCCATAGCAATGTGGTTGACTCTTAACTGCCCTCTGAAGTGGCCTATCGAGTCACTCAAGGGCAATTGGAGATGGGCAACAAATGCATGGCTCAAATTAGGCAATGAATGTGCAAAGTGCTGAATTGCAAAATGGACCCTGCACTTATTTAAAGGTATCGGCAGGCAAGGTCAGTTTGAAGAACTTATGGTGTTGCAAAGTATTGTGGGGTGTTTTTGGAAGTACTGTGGTGAGTTTTAATATTTGCCAGAGCGAGATTTTTTTACTTTCACTTTTGAAAAGCGGGTGCCACTGGCAAGGCCAACATTTGTAGCCAACCCTTGAATGCCCCTGAAAAGGTAGTGGTGAGCTGCCTTCTTGAATTGCTGCAGTCTACATGGTGCAGGTGCATCCACAATTCTTTCTTTCTGTAGCGGTTTGATATAATTGGGTCGTTTGCTCGGCCATTTCAGAGGACAGTTAAGGGTCAACCACATTGCTTTGGGTCTGGAATCACGTGTAGGCCAGACCGGGTAAGGACGATAGATTTCCTTCTCTAAAGGACATTAATGAACCAGGTGTGTTTTTTTTCCAAAAGTTTGGAAGTTTATTGACCATTATTATTAATCCTCTAATCATTATTAATCAGACAAGCATTTTGTTCCAGGATTAATAATTAATTGAATTTGTGGGATTTGAACTTATGCCTCTGAAGTATTAGTATCCATCCAGTCACATTATGCCATGCCACCATACCCCTAGAATCGGCCATCCTCACAAGGGAGAGCAGAGGAATAATTAACCTGCGTATACAAAGGCATGTATACAGGTGTCAAGGCTGCAGTGATAGTGGCCGGTCCCGCCAGTGGTGGGAATCATTGTGGGTAGGGCCAGAAAATTTAGAGAGTGGCCATGGGTCCATTGACGTTGGGCAGGAATCTCTGGTCCCGCCAGTGTTTCTAGAACACAACAGGGAGTTGGGGCAGGGTCTAAGGAGAGGGCCAGCTCTGTGTAATACCCTCTGTCAAGTTAGAGCTGGACTCCTCCATGTTCCTTGACAGTGACAGGAGACTATCTGCAGGCCAGTCGACATACCAATCATCATGGGTGTGCGTGCCCATCAGTGCTGTCCTGTACGTCCCCCCATCGAGAATCCTCTACATCAGAATCTGCCTGTAAGTTCAACTTCTTGGTTAGCTGGCAAAAAAAACAGCTTTTACGCCTGAAACTAAAACAAAAATTGCTGGAAAAACTCAGCAGGTCTGACAGTATCTGTGGAGAGGAAGACAGAGTTAACGTTTCGAGTCCATATGACTCTTCATCAGAAGAGTTCTGATGTTCTGATGAAGAGTCATACGGACTCGAAACACTAACTGTGTTCCTCTCCACAGAAGCTGTCAGACCTGCTGAGTTTTTCCAGCTATTTTTGTTTTTGTTTCAGATTTCCAGCATCCGCAATATTTTGATTTTAGCTTTTACTCCTAGCTTGGCTGCCACCCAGTCATGCCCAGTCACTCAACATGTAATGATCTCAACTCTTCAAAGGTAAATGCAGGACCACTATTTAAGCTGGTGCCTGTGTCAGATCATGTGAAGGGGCCTTTTCACCAGTGCCGCGTTGTTGCTCTTTCTCTCTCTCTCTCTCTCTCTCTCACACTCCCTCCCTCTTCTTGGATTTATTCCTCATGCCATATCTCAGATTGGGACTGAGTTGTGAGTTGTAAAGGGCTTAAGGCAGGAACATGCCATCATCCTCAATGTTTTCAGCAATGCTGGTTGACGCAGGTTCTCTCACTGTTGACTTCATGATGCCAAGAGCTCAGGAGATACAAGTATCCTGTACCCATTCTGCTCTGTGCCCTTCTATTGCATGCCACCTTGTCCTGCAAGATAGAGCACAGAATGTCAGTGACAATTGGGTGGCATTCCTGTCATTGCTGAATAGCTGGAGGTATGTGGAGGCAGAGAGTGGAGATGCTGACAAGATCACTAGGTGTGTGAGGATGAGGAGGAGTATCTGAATGAAAGGCAGTGAGCCCTGGGTGCTCGGGAATGCTGCTGGGTGGGTGATGAAGGTGTGGTGCATTGAACAGCGAGAGAGGTAGGTGATGTGGTGGGTATGAGATATCGTGTGAAGAAACATTCGCCTGCATGAGGTCACTAGATTGCTTATAGAATTGCTGCCACATACTCGGAAACAGGCACAAGGAATTGACCTCCCTCAACACTCTATTTCCACTCCTTTCTGATAGCGGTCCTTGAAGGTCCCTGAACCCTTGGACCTCTGAGGAACCATGGTGTCTCCCCAACTGTCCAGCACCATCACCAATGCTCCAGTCTTGCGTCCATCATCATGGAACCCTTGCTCTACCATGGTGTTCCATTTTCCATGTTTTAAATTCCACCAATATTATTCAGTGCAGCTTAATTTAAGTGGGACAGCCTGCCTTTAAGAACAGGAGGTTGCTGCATCAGGCAGTCTCAGCACAATGCTGTTGGGCTGCCTGTTGAACAAAGAGGCAGCAGGCAGCGCAAAGAGGATTTCAGCAGTGAGGAACCCACTTGGCTTTATACTACAATCATGATAATGAAGTGGGGTAACACTAAGTTTGTGCATTGTCCACCTCCAATAGAACTGGCAAGGGCAGGTCATGAATTACTACTGCTGAACTTAATAAAGAAGGCAGAGGAATTGTTTGACCTGGCTTTATTCATTTGCAGTCTATCATTTCGCTGACAGTTGTCAAATTGATTTTCTGACATGGAGGCTTAGGCAGGACTCTTGCTGTTACCGATGAACAAACTCTCGACATCATCATATGTTGTCTGCTTTGACATAGGTGCTAATCCATCTACAATAAACAGGTGAAATAAAATGGAAGAGAAAGAAAAAGAGGAATGTCAAACAAAGGCTTTAAGACCTCCTCCATCTGATTTTCAATGCTAACACTACATGGGTAGAATTTGGTGACAACGTTACGAGTCCATTCAGATGGTGGATGAAGATTCTCCAATCCCTCATCCTCCTCTCACCCTTAACAGCACAAGTCAGAAGTACAGGCAGACGCTGATATGCTTCTGTGACCATTAATTTTAATGGTCAGAAAGCTAAGGTTAGATTTAAAATTGTGGCTCAGTCAGTAGCACTGAGAGTCACTAACATTGAAGCTCCTACTCCCTTTTTATAATGATGGCTATCTGAAATATTTTTCAGTGCAGCGCTCATGGAGTGCTGCACTGTTGAGTTGCAGTCTATCGGATGAGACATTAAACCAAGGCCCCCATCTGTTCCCTTAGGATGTACAAGATCCTAAGGCGCTACTTACAAGAAGAGCTAAGGAATTTCCACAGTATCCTAACATACTTATCCCTCAACTAACATCACTGAAAACAGATTACTTGATCATTGTCATTATGGTGTATTGAAAAATGCATTGTGCTTTTTGTCCATTGAGGCTACCAATTTGTTTATTCTTTCATAGAATGTGGGTATTACTGGCAAGGCCAGCATTTGTTGCTCATCCCTAATTGTCCCTGAGCTGAGGGGGTTGTTAGGCCATTTCAGAGGGCAGTTAAGAGTCAACCACATTGCTGTGGGTCTGGAGTCACAGGTAGACCAGACCAGGTAAGGATGGGAGATTTCCTTCCCTAAAGGACATTAGTGAACCAGATATGATTTTACGACACTAATTTCACAGTCATCATTACTGTTTTTTTCAGTTCCAGAATTTCTTAACTGAATTTAAATTCCACCAGCTGCTGCAGTGGGGTTTGAACCCATGTAAATTGCTTCATTCCCACAAACTTCACAATCCCATTGTTGTTTGTGGGAGTTTACTGTGCACAAATTGTTTGCAATATTTTCTATGACAGTGACTACACTGTAAACAGAGTGACCAACCATGCTGGATTTTAGGGATGGTCCCATAATAGGACCGGTTGTCCTGGGTTGTTTGAGGCTGGAACACCGTTTTTCCCATATTTGCAATGTTCGAGCTTTGTGCATGCGCAAACTGCGGTCTCCTCTTCAATCTTCTCTCCGGTGATCTGAAAAACTCCAGCAACTCTCATGGCTCTGAGCCCCCCGTCACCAAAACCCCACCCCGCACTGCTGCTTGAGGAAGCTGGGAAGGTTCCTCCTTTAACTGAGTAGAATCATAAAATAACCCTTTCCTTTAACACACTTTCCTACATATTTCCTATATGAAAATGGTGACACTCTATATTATATAGTAGTACAATAATGTTGTGTGGCAACATGTTAAGCGTGTTTGCAAAGATTTCCTTCTAAAACAAATTTTCAATATTTTCAGAAACACGCAAACAGGGGGAATCTTCACGAGCACATGTATGATGTAGAGGGACCAGAGGAATGTGTCCCTGTGAGTAAACACTGGCATCGACTGGGATCTCAAATTTACTTATAATGTTGTACTAACCAACCACTTGCCCTAACAGAAATGTTGCAGTTTATTGACTGAAACCAAATGCATCTGAAAACAAGATTAGCAAGACAAACGTTGTAACAAATTTTTCTGATGACGTTCTCCTGTAGGTCTCATTGGGATGCCCAGTATGTAGAAAGCTCAGAAGCTTCCAATTCTGTTGATGTGTGTGACACACTTGTGGAAGATGTGAGTAAAACGTATCTGGTGGTCTCTCTCTACACCTCTCTAGTTGATTATCTGCTGGACTGTACATTAGCAGTAATTGTCATAAAACTCCACCCCAGATACTTGAGCACAAAATCCAGGCTGAGACAATCAGTGCAGTACCGAAGGAGGGCTGCACTGTCAGCTGTGCCAACTGTTGGATAAGATGTTAAACCAAAGTCCAGTCTTCCCTCTCAAGCTGGACTAAAGGATGCTGTGGCATCATTTCGAAGAAGAACAGGGGGAGATCAATCAGTCAATCATTTTCTTCTGTCATCTCTTGCTAAAAAAGCTGGAGTAGTAGCAACAGGAACCTATTTTAAAGCTAGTAAACTGAATGGACTTTCTTCACACTTTACATCCACAACTGAAGTAATGGATCACTGCAGCGATTACTAAAACTGCTTCAGTTCTGTGCCACAAAGTGCAAAAGCTCAAAAACAGCACACTCAAGGTCATAGCCAGTTCTGTCATTGCTTCACTTACTTAGTACACGTTAGTTTGCACCAGTTGCCAGCGATGGTGGAGCAAAGTCCCTTTTTTTGTCATGCGACTCTTTCTTTTGCCACTTTTCAGGAACGATCCCCCCCAGAATTCGAGTCGGACAGTTGAAACTTTCCCTCCTGCATGAAAATCAATCTAACTGCACATTAATTAGGAATACCAACCAATAGCAGTAAACCAGGCTTTGAGGAAGCACAAGACATTAAGGGGTGGTCTCCTTTCCTCCTCAGAACTGGGGAGGAAGAACTCAGTGGGACTGAGACCTCAGTCTGAAATCAGGATGAGGCTGTAGGGCTTTGTGGTTTCCTGTATATTCAATCCAGATTTATCCAGTTGTGCAATAAATGCCTCCAACCCTCAAAACTCTGAGCTAAGGACGAAATTCTACCATTATAAGTGTCACCATTAAACCAGCTGAGTTGCTGAGCCATTTTGAGAGTAGGTGGATATCCTGTAGACTGCTGCGGGGTTTATTTTGGAAAGCAATATACAAAGAGCCTACCACCCTCTATCTATTACTGTAGGCCACAGGATATCAATAAGGAATAGCTTGCTTTTATACAGGACCTTTCACAGCCTCAGAATGTCCCAAAAAACTTTGGAGCCATTGAAGTATGGTCAATGTTGCAAGGTAGGAAATTCTGCAGGCAATAAATGCACAGCAATAAGTAGCAACATGATGATGGCCTAAAACTCTCAAAGATCTTGGTTCCTCCAGTTCTGGCCTTTTGTGCATCCCTGATTTCCTTCACTACACCTTTGGCATCGTGCCTTCAATGGCCAAAGCCGTACAGTCTGCAATTCCCACCCTAAACTTCTCTGTCTCTCTCTAACTCTCTCTCTCTCCTCCTTTAAGATGATCATTAAAACTAACTCATTGGTCGAGCTCTTGGTCATCTGTCCTCATTTCTCCTTATGTGATTCGGTGTCAAATTTTGGTTTGATGATTACTCCTGTGAAATGTGTTGGAACATTTTACTATGTTACGAGTGGTATAAAAATGCTAGTTGTTGTTATTGGGTATGGAGGAGGTTACAGAGATAGGAAAGTGCAAAGCCTTTGAGGGATTTGAATACCAGGATGAGAATCGTATCCAATATAGGTCATGGGGCACAGGGGTGATGGGTGCACAGGAACCTCATGTGAGTTAGAATACGGGTAGCAGAGAAGCAGAAAAGCAGAATACAGTCACAAATTACTTATGGACATATTGTACATTTTAAGGAAGGCCTGTGTTTTTTTTTAAAGGAATACAAGCAAAGACACTTAGAAAAAGGTGGCTGATATTGTGAAGTGACCACTTTCTGGAAAGTTCCTATGTGGATTATACTGACAGATGTACTGAGTGAACATGGAATGTCGCACCTGAAAAGGTGTCATGGCCTTCTTCAAGCAGAGACACTTAAAAAGAAGATAGGAAAGATTCAAAAGACTGAACTTTAATCTCCTGTGTTTGTAGAGACAAAAGACTGATTTGCATGTCTCAGCTGTCACCCAAAAATCCATCTTCTGTTGATTTATTACTCAGAATGTGTTAATAGTTCTGAGATGAATGCAAGACATGGGATACACATAGGAAAATGGCTTCAAAAGCTAGCTGCAGAGAAATGCAGTGTGCGCTGGTGTCCTGTGAGTGTGTCAGCAAGAAGAAAATCCAATCACCCCTGCAGTTTGCAGGCTACATCTCTCTCTCTCTCTCTCTCTCTGTTACTGGAGGCAAGGCTCAGCAGAAGCCACAATCAAAAAGGAAATAGGACACCATCTTCAGCCAACCTGCGGAACAAAGTGTATCCAACTAACGGCAAAGCTGCCAAGGTCAGCTCTACCGGAATCAACCAATTTAACGGCCATCTACCATCCAAGCCTCACAGATAAGCAAGGGATTGATTTGTATATTGTTTAAATTTTTATTTGGACTCTTAACTTCTCATTCCTGATGTGTGTGTGTGTGTGTGTGTGTGTGTTGCATTTTTATTATTTTTCATGGGTTTAGTAACTAATAAACTTACTCTTTCTTTGACTCAAGAGAGCCTGGTTAAATTGGATCCTTAATAAAAGTAAATACATTTGGACTGGGAAAAGGTGTCCATGGGGAAAGGATTTTCAAATTAACCTTGTTGCAACCAATCAAAGAAAGGAAGCCAACTCATTCCTCTTCACGCAGGATCATAACAAAATTGCGATGCAGTCTCAGTCGTAACAAATTGGGGATCTCACTCGGGAATTTAACAAATTGGGGACCTTGATCAGCGACCAGTCATGACAAGAGATTTGGATGGACTGAAATTTAGGGAGGGTTAAGTTGGGTGTCTCTAAACTGCGATTTTCAGAATTGAGTTGGTGCCTTGTAATAGGTATTGAATCATTATGTCTTTCATGGCAATGTACTTCAGATTAAGCCTTTAGATCAGGTAGAGGTTTGTTAGAGGCTTAGGTCACTATTGCAAGAGACATAGGTCACCACTGCTGTTTGCAACACACTGTGTCTCTTCTAAGGTACTCCAGGCCATTTAGCTATCTCTGACCTTTATCCTTGCCTAAAGGCCCCTTATCAGGTTCCGATGGATCGATGTTCCTATGGTAGCAACATTCCCAAGTTACACTCACCTACCCCCACCCCAAAACAGAAGCAGCAGGACACCTTGCACAATGACTGGGTCAACATCCGTCACTATGGCAACCACATTCCCACCGGTGCTCTGTTTGAATGGCTGCATAGCTGTTGATCACGTTACTATCCTAGCATGGTCTTTGTTGCTATGGAAACTACTTGTCCACATTCCAGTTCTCCGCCATCCCCTCACCCATTCTGTTTGATAACAGCTGGCTGCAGATGTGTGGAGCTCCCTCTGTTGACCGTAGTGTAAGCAAAATAAGGCTCAGGTTCCAGAAACCAATGGTTTTGTTTATCCATGAAAATATTTAATGTGATTGTGCTTCCCCTATCCGATTGGGGGAGTAGGATTTAATGATGGATGCGCAGGCAGTTGGCCCCAGTCTTTGCTCCTCCCATATGAACATGGCACCCAGCACACCCACAAAATCTGGTTCAGCCAGTAGAGAAAGTGGCAGAGTCACCTCGAGAACAGTATCAGCCATCAATGTAAAAACATAGGCTTGCATTTATCTAGCAGTATTCATGACCTCAGAACATCCCAAAGCACTTTACAACCAATGAAGTACTTTTGAAATGTAGTCACTATTGTCATCTCAGAGATGCAGCTACCAAGATGCGTACAACAAACTCCTACAAATAGCAATGTGATAATGATCAGATTATCTTTTTCAGTGTTGGACAGCACACCAGGGAGGAATCCACTGCTTTAATCTTTGAAACAGTGCCGTGGGAACTTTGATGTTCACCAGATAGGGTCTCAGTTTAATGTTTCCTTTGAAAGACTACATCATTGAATGACACCACCAGATTTATGCTAGGAGGTGAGGTGAATGACTTAGCTCAGAGTTTCCTCAACTCTGACTGATCATTGTCCTAGGTAAGGCCTCCCCATTCATCTGACTGGGGTGGGAGAATCAGGCCGGAATGAATTTCCAAGTGGTAAAGAAATGTGAAGCTAAACAAAAATAGAAACCACCAATAAACAATACAACAACTTGCATTCATAAAGCACATTTAATGCAGTGAAACATCCCAAAGGCACTTCATAAGAGCATTGTCAGACAATAAACTGACACCATGCCAGCTTGGTCAAAGGGGAAAATTCTATGGAGCGACTTAATGGGGAAAAGTGAGGTAGAGAGGCTGGGGAGCTTTAGGGACAGAATTCCAGAACTCAGAACCTAGGCAGCTGAAGGCACGGTAGGGCACTCATGAAAACCGGGGATGCTAAAGAGGTCCAATTGGAGAAGATCAGATACCTTCGAGGGTTATAGGGCTGGAGGAGGTTAAAAAGATAGGGAGGAGGGGGGGTGAGGACATGGAGGGATTCAAAACTTGAGCATGAGAATTTTAAATTTAGAGTGTTTAAATTGAATGTGAAGACTTACATCATATGAAGCGTTCTCTACTGTCTCTGATCTTTTGACCAGCTGTTAATTAAGCAGGAGATTAATCTCCGCAGATGGAACATTTATTAAATACTTGATATCACAGCCTTCCAAAACAATTACCATGTATCCAAAATATTAAAAGGGAGTCATTAGGTTCTGAGACAAGGACAATATTATAACCAGAAGGTAAAAGGTTACTGCTGTGATCATCTATCTTTGTAGTCAGATTAATAACGCTGTCTTTCCTTTCTAATCAGAAACATTGGGTTAAACACAGAGCATTATTTCTTTCAGTTACCCATTTGCTAGAGTATTGTCAAGGATAAGGGACTTAAATTAGGTGGAAAGATTCTTTACTAATTGTTGATTCTTTCATGGGATGTGGGCATTTCTGACTAGGCCAACGTTTATTGCCCATCCCTAATTGACCTTGAGCCACCTTCTTGAACTGCTGCAGGCCACTGCAGGTACACCCCATTGTGTTGTTAGGAAGGGTGTTCCAGGATTTCGACCCAGTGACAGTGAAGGAATGGCAATATAGTTCCAAATCAGGGTGGTACTGTGTGACTTGGAGGGGATCTTGCAGGTGGTGATGTTCCTGTGCATCTGTTCCTTTGTCCTTCTAGGTGTTAAAGGTCGCGTGTTTGAAAGTCGCTGTTGAAGGAGTCTTGGCATGTTGCTGCGGTGCATCTTGTAGATGGTACACACTGTTGCTAATGTGCACAGGTGGTGGAAGGAGTGGATATTTAAGGTGGTGGATGGGACTCATCCGGACAAGTGGGGAGCATTCCATCACATGCCTGACTAGTGTCTTGTAGATGCTGGACAGGCTTTGGGTGTCAGGAGGTGACTCAGCCTCTGACCTGCTCTTGTAGCCACAGTATTTCTATGGCTGATCCAATTAATTTTCTGAACAAGGGTCACCTCCACACTGTTGATGATGGGGGGTTAAGCAATGTCTTTGAATGTCAAGGGGAGATGGTTAGGTTCTTGCTTATTGGAGATAGTCATTGCCTGACACGTGTGGCATTAATGTCATTTGCCATATATTAGCCAAAGCCCAAATGTTGTCCAGGTCTTGCTGCTGGTGGGCTTCAGTATCTGGGGAGTTATGAATGGTGCTGAACACAGAGCACGTTCAGCGAACAACCACATTTCTGATCTTATGTTGAAGGGCGTGCCATTGATAAAGATGATTGGGCCTTGGACACTGCCTTGAGGATCTCCTGCAGTGATGCCCACAGCTGAGATAATTGGCATCCAATAACCACAATCATCTCCCTTTCTGCTCGGTATGGTTCCAACCAGAGGAAACATTTTTTTTTTTATTATGCAGCGAGTTGTGGTGATCTGGGATGCACAGCCTCAAAGAGCAGTGGAAGAAGATTCAATAGTCACACTCAGAAGAAAATTTGGTTAGTGCTTGAAGGGGGGAAAAATGCAGGGCTATCAGAAAGAGCGGGGGAGTGGGATTAATTGAAAAACTGGTCAAAAGAACTGCAACAGGCACAATGAGTCGTGTGTGGACTCCATTGGTCCTGTATCATTTTATGGTTCTCAATTATGTTTAACTTGTTCCCACAGCACAACGGAAGATTGTTAAACCTCTCACCCCCGAGGCTGTTTATGTTAGCCTGTTCCCAGGAGAGAAGATTAACCCTTTCACCCAACTCTCCTCATTTACAGGAAATCCCCGCTTAGTTTAACTTCGTGAAAAAAGCTTCTTCAGGGATCGGAAAATAATTTGGAAAATGCAACAGCGCCACTTACTGATGGGCAGCTGTATTACACCATCGCAAAAGAGAAGGATTGGAATAGAAACTTCAGAACAAGTGACAGCGGTAGGTAATCATTTAACTTGTTCATATATCAGTCTTCTCCCTTATTTTAATGGAGCTTTAAACCCGATTTATTTAAAACAGCAAACCCAACAACGTGTAATAACATCACATGAAGCTGATTTTTTCCCCCAACAATCGATGATAATTTCAAAAGTAACCATGAAATTAACATCGGATTGTTGTGAAAACCCATCTGGTTCACTAATGTCCTTTAGGGAAGGAAATCTGCCGTCCTTACCCAGTCTGGCCTACATGTGAGTTCCGATCCGTATGTGGTTGACTCTTAACTGCTCTCAAGGGCAATTAGGAATGGGCGATAAATGCTGTCCTTGCCCATATCCCATGAACAAGAGAAAAGCCTCACATCTTCAGGATCTCCCACAATGCTTCACAACCAATCAAATAGTTTTAGAGAGTAGTCATAGCAAGCAATTTGAGCACAGCAAGATCCCATAAACAGCCATGGGGTGAATGGGCAGATACTGCTTTTAGTGGCTCTGGTTGAAGGGTAAATTGTGGCCAGGGCACCCTGCTTTTCTTCAAATAGCATTGTAGGGTTGTATACCTTAAAGAGCAGTTGGAGGCCTGGGTTTAACATCTCCTCCAGAAGATGACACCTCTGACAGTGCAGTGCTCCCTCAGCACAACACTGGGATTGTCAGCCTAGATTAAATGCTCCAGTCCTGAATTGAGGTTTGAATCCACAGCATTCTGACTCCAAGGTGAGAGTGCTGATCACTGAACCAGAACGAAGAATGACATAATGAGCACATCAATTGTTCATTGTTCACTTCTTCCACTGGAGGCTTTTACCTTAATATTGGCCTAACTAAGGTTTATCTGAAAAAAATAGGTGTAGCCGCAACAGAATCTATTTTATTGACACAAACAATGGTGCTATTTACAGGCACAGTAATGGGATATTAATCTAGACGGCTGGACTAAAAACCCAGAGAATCCAAGTTCAAACCCCACCCGGGGACTTTGTCAATTTGAATAAAGTTTAAAAGAAATTCACTATGGGAAAGCTGATATCTGTAAAAGTGATTGTTGTAAAAACCCATCTGGTTCGCTAATGTTCCCTGTAGGGAAGGAAATCTGCCATCCTTACCTGGTCTGGCCTACAAGCGACTCCGGGCCCACAGCAATGTGGTTGATTCTTAAATGCCTTCTGAGCAACAACAGTTCGGGATGGGCAAAAAATTCTGGCTCAGCCAGTAATGCCTAGACCATGAATGAATTAAAAAAAAATAAAAGTGAACAGAAAGCAGTTGGATTGTCTTAAAACACCAGTGGTTCCTAAATATTTTATAGGGGAAGGAGCCTGCCATCTTTACCTGGTCTGGCCAATATCTGACACCATCTCCACAGTCAACATGACACTTGACGTCTTGTGAAGTGACCTAGCAAGTCACTCAGCTGCATAAAAATAACTGCTGCCAGTGGTTCAAGAAAGTGCCTGCCCCCATCCCAACCCCCAACCTCCTCGGGGCAATGAGGGAATTGGCAATAAATGTCACCTTTGCCAGTGACTCCCACATCTGAAGGTAAAGAAGTAAATGTTAAAGATGTGCATGTCCCATGGATGCACAACGCATTTGTGACCTACTAAGTGAGTGTGAGAGCCTAAGACAAGATCTGTGCTCACTCCCTCATGTCTATACCTGAATCTGCATTCCCACTCCCAACACCTGAACTGAGTTGTTACGTCAAGTCACCTTCACACACCGTGGTTACAAGAACACTGCTGAGCAGAAACTCTGGGAACCAGTCATGTTACAGATCAAGGGACTGCTGTGGATAGAGTGTTTTAATTGTTTAGTTTTGAACTGTCGCTTTTCTCTTAAAAAAAGAAAAGCCAGACTTGAAAGATTGTCGTTTTTGAGCACACAAAGCGTTGTCCACTAACAGTATCAACTATAATTAAAAGAAAAGCCTGTGAACTCACCCTGTTCAAGGGCCATCTGTGCACGAATGGGCCTGAGTTTGAGTGAGCTATGGAGGAATGGACTGCCTTGCATTCACGTGAAACAGATTCAGTTGCTCATGCACAATTGGCTGGGGTAAACAGGCTTTGTTTTTGATGTGCTTCCCATATGACAACAGTGACCATTTTTCAAAATAAAACGTCATTGGCTAAAACCCTCTTTGGGATGTCTTGCGATCCTGAAAGGTTCCATGGAAATGCAACTCCCTCTTCTTTCCTTTAACGTGATCCTCAATATTAAAGTGGAGAAAATACATCATCAATTTTAAATTCGTAGACTGTGATAAAAGGGATCAGGGCTACTGTTCTGTGGAGGATAAACATCTGCAAGAGCTGGATGGGCCAAATTTCCTGTTTCCATGAATAAGAGAAAGTTTATATGTGTTTATATCCTGTCTTTCATGATCTCACAATGTCCCTAAGAGCTGTACAGCCAGTGAAATAATTTTTGTGCTTTATTTATGGTTATAACATGAGAAATGTAGCAGTCAATTTGTACACTGCAAGGCCCCACCAACAGCAATATGATTATGATCAGAGAGCCTATTTTTGTGATGTTGATTGAGGGATAAATATTAAGACACTTGGGAGAACACCCCTGCTTTTGGCTGAAAGATTGGCCATGGGCTATTGTATGTTGACCTCAGAAAGTAGAGAGAGAGCCTTCAATTAATGTCTCATTCAAAAAGAGGCACTTGCAACAGTGCCTTAGGATTGCACTAAATTCTTGGTGCTTCATTCTCAGGAGTGGTGCTCGAACCCATGATCTATCTGGCTCAGGGTAGATAATGTTACCCACTAAGCCCTTGTCTGACACCTGCAATTTCTAACCAACTTTAAGTAGGAAGTAAGTTTGTGGCAATCTGGTAATCAGCCAGAACAAAGCTGACCATTTGCTCAGTACCTGATCTATCATCTTAAACATTTACTCCCTCCACCACCAGCATGCCCAGTAGCAGCCAAGTATACCATCTATAAAGTGCACTGCAGCAACTCACTGGGGCTCCCTCGACAGCACCTCCCAAACTTGCAATCTCCACCATCCAGAGGGACAAGGGTAGCAAGTTCATGGGAACATCATCTAACTTCCCCTCCATGTTATATGCACAATGACTTGCTGTTCCTTTATCATCACTGGGTCATAATCCTGGAACTGCCTCCCTTACAGCACTGTGACATTAACCTTCAGCACATGGACTGCAGTCGATCAAGGAGACAGCTTATCACCATCTTCTCAAGGAGAGCTAGGGACGAGTTTATAAATACTGGTCTTGCCAACGACAGCCACACCTCATGAATGACTTAAAAAAGTCTTGGGGTGAGGGCCAAGTAAGGTTTAGCTTAACCAAGGTGGCTCCATGGCTGAATCCCCTGCCGATTATTACTTTCTATTCTTGCATATGAAGAATTGGTCATTTAAATTTGGTTTAAAAAGATCTAGAAATAATAGATGCTGGCATCAATAAATGTGACAACTATACTGCCAGATTTTTGTAAAAGACCATCTGGCTGATTAATATTCAGTAGAGAAGGAAATCTGCCGCACAACCAATGTGGTTGACTGTTAACTGAAGCAACCTATCAAGCAGGTCCACTACTATCTTTTCAGGGCAATGAATTATGGTTTTGACAGCTGTATTCATGTCGTGATAATTAATTTAAAAAAAAACACTTAGATGAGGTACAGAAGAGTCCATAGCTGTCCATGGGACTGTACCTCAGAAGGATCTACCCACTTCAAAAAGGTGCAAGGAGTGCTGGATGGAAGACAGTCATGATCTCTCTGTGGTAAGGTGGCACCTTGCTGCACCAAGCACAAACTTTGACGCTAATTGAAACTCAGACTAGCAGTCAACTCAAACAGGGAAAGCCGGTAAAGTGGAACAGGCTCTAGTGAACCAGGCCATGACAGATAGCCAGTGCAGACTGCTCTACCTACACAATGTTCCAATAGAGACTGCCACCTCCAGCATCAATCCAATATTTAACCCTCTCCTGCATTTCGCTTTACAATCATTCTGCTTCCTCACAACAATAATTGGGATTTATATAGCATCTTTAATGTAGTCAAACATCTCAAGACCCTTCTGTAGAGAGAAAGACAGAGTTAACATTTCGAGTCCTTATGACTCTTCTTCAGAGCTGAGTCATATGGACTCAAAGTGTTAACTCTGTCTTTCTCTCCACAGATGCTGTCAGACCTGCTGAGTTTTTCCAGCATTTTTCGTTTTTGGTTCAGGTTTCCAGCATCCACAGTATTTTGCCTTTATCTCAAGACCCTTCACAGGACTGTTAGCAAGCAAAATTTCATTTGAGAGGTTTATGAAGGAAGCAAAAGAAATAGAAGCAGGAGTAGGCCATTTGACCCTAGGAGCCTGCCTTGCCATTCAATAAGATCATAGCTGATCTTCTATCTCTGCTACACCTTCCCACACTATCTCCGTATTCCTTGATTCACTTTTGAATCCCAAAATCCAATTCCAGAGTTTAGGGCCTTGTGATTAAATTCGGGGATGTTCAGCAGGCTAGAATTAGAGGAGCGCAGATACCTCATAGCATCACAGTTGCTCTCTGTAGAGCAATTTGGTCAGCTCCGTTCTCACACTCTATCCTCATAGCCTTGTAACTTTTTTTTCCCTCAAGTGCCCATCCAATTTCTTGTTGAAATGATTGATCACCTTCGCCTCCTCGTGGGCAATGAGTTGCAGGGTAGCTGAAGGGGTGTTGTTTTCCCTTGGCTTTCAGTTTTCAGATTTAAAATGATCATCCTTGATTTCAAATCCTTCCACAGCCTAACTCCACTTTATCACTATAACCTCTTCCAGTCTTATAGCACACCAAGATCCACTCGTTCTCCAAACCGAACATCTTATGCATCCCTGATTTTCTTAACTCCATCACTGCAGCTATACCTTCAGCTACTTAAAGCTCTATAATTCCCTTCCAAAACATCTCTGCCTCAGGATTCCTCTTTCATCCTCTAATATGCTGTGAATTCAGTGGCCTAGGCTCCAAACTCTGGAATTGTCTCCCTACACCTCTCTGCCTCACTACCTCACTTTCCTCCTTTAAGACATTCCTTAAAACCTAGCTCTTTGATCAAGCTTTTGGGTCACTCTCCTAATATCTCCTTAAGAGAGTCGGTGTCATGTTTTGTCTGACAGTGTTCCAGCCGAGTGCCTTGATATGTTTTATTACATTCAAGATGCTATGTAAATGCAAGTTGTCCCTCTTTAAATGTTGATGGTCTGTAATATTTTCCAGTTCAGTACTGAGGGATTGCTGAGCTATTGGAGTTGGCGGTTTTCAGATGAAATGATGAACCAAAGCCCCATCTGCTCACTCAGGTGAGTAATAAAGATCCTGTGGCACAATTTCAAAGAAGAGTAGGGGAGTTCTCCCTGGTGTTCTGGCCAATACTTATTCCTGATGGTGTCTCCTGCCAATGCAAGCTGGCTGTGCAAAATAACCACCGATATCCAAACTGTTTGATAAGCACCTCTGCTCCTAGCTGCTGCCTACTTCATCACTCACAGTGATGTCATGGAGTAAAACACTAGAACTGCACATGCACAGCATTGTCAACAGACACAGCCTTTATTCCTCAGCCAACATCATTAAAAACAGACTTTCTGGTCATAATTGCTGTTGGTGGGAGCTGCATGTAAATTGGCTACCATGTTTCCTATATCACAACAGCAATTACACTTCCAAAGTACCTCAGTTCCTATGAAGCATTTGGGACATCGTGAGGTTGTGAAAGGAGTTATATAATTGCAAAAGCAAAATACTACAGATGCTGGAAATCTGAAATAAAAATAGGCAACGCAGGAAATCCTCGCCAGATCACAGGCATCTGAGGAGAGAGAAACAAAACTAACATTTCAAGTCGATGCTCTTTTCCAGAACTGGAAAAAGTTAGAAATGTAATCAGTTTTAAGCAACTGAAAGCGGGGTGGGTTGATGTGAGGAGGGAATGGGAAAATGAACAATTCTAGAATAGGGTGGAAGATGGGAGAGTTTAAATGACAAGGTATTTGGTGGTGTAATGTCAGTGAGAAAAGTAATGGTACAAGTCAAGAAACAAAGCTTCAACAATTTATATTTCTATTTTGCCTTTAATGTAATGTCCCAAGGCACTTCACTGGAACATTATAATACAAATTATGACACTGAGATATGAGGTCAGATAACCAAAAGTTAATCAAAGATGTAGATTTTATGTAGTGTCTTAAAGGAGGAAAGCAAGGTAGAGTGACGGAGAGGTATTGGTAGGGAATTCAGAGCTTGGCGTCTAGACAACTGAATGCACACCCACTAATGGTGGAGTAATTATACTTGGGAATGCACAAGATATAGCTATAAGATGGGCTGAAGGGCCTCTTCTGCACTGTCTGATTCTGAAGACTGATTGTTCTGACAAAAGGTTACAGATCTAAAAATCCCTCCACAGATGCTGCCAGACCTGCTGAGTGGACAAAGGAGAGTATGTCTGAGGGGCAGAGGTATGATGTGGTCTCCAAAAATAACTGAACATCATTATAAAATGGCATATTGAATGGTTTGTTTTATTTTCTGTTGAATATTTCTTATTTGTATAACAAATTAAGATTATCAACCAAACATAGTAGAATTCAGTCTGTCTCTGGGAGCATTTAAAAAACCTACCCTGTATAGATTGAGAAGACATGTAATTGACCTTCTCAATCCTGGTACATAGACCTTTTCCTTTTTTCTCAGTCAACATGTAAAATCCTCATTAAGTGTGCACACCTGCTGAATGCCAACAAAATGTAAATATTATTCATACTGACTTCAAATAAAAAAAATAAATCAAATGGTGGCATTTAATATGTCCGATTCATGACTTATAATGCAAATAACACTGAAAAGTATTTTAGAAATAAAGAAAAAAAGCCAATAAAGCAATCAACCTTTCAGTAAAATGTTGTCTTATGATGGGTTCTTGAGTAAACTGGGCTTATATCCTTTGGAGTTTTGAAGAATGCGAAGTAATCACAGTGAAACATGTAAGATTCTTTAGAGACTTAACAGGATAGACACTGACAAAAGAAAAACTGATCTGTTAGTTTATGGTGCAAGGACTAGGTGGCACAGATTTAAGTTTTGGGCAAGGGATGCAGGGGAATGTGAGGAAGAACTTTTTTAGGCAGAGTGGTGATGGCCTGAAACTCAGTGTCTATGAGGGTGGTGGAAGTGGAGACGATCAATGATTTCAAAGGTAATTGGATAGACATTTCAGGGAAATACACTTGCAGGCTACGGCAAGACAACGGGCAAATGGAACTGACTGGATTGCTCTACAGAGAGCTAGCATGGATTCTATGGGTTGAATGGCCTCCTTCTGTGCCCAATTACCCAACACCTCATCTTCCGACTAGGCACTTTACAGCCTTCCGGACTGAATATTGAATTCAACAACTTTAGCTCCCTCCTCCATCCCCACCCCCTTTCTGTTTCCCCCTTCCTTTTTTTTCCCCAATAAATTATATAGATTTTTCTTTTCCCACCTATTTCCATTATTTTTAAATATTTTAAAATCTTTTATGCTCTCCCCACCCCCACTAGAGCTATACCTTGAGTGCCCTACCATCCATTCTTAATTAGCACATTCGTTTAGATAATATCACCAACTTTAACACTATGTGTTCTTTTGTTCTATTGTTGTTGACATCTTTTGATGATCTGCTTCTATCACTGCTTGTTTGTCCCTACAACCACACCCCCCTCCACTTCTCTCTCTCCCTCTCTCTCTCTGCCCCCACCCCACCCCACACCACCCCACACACCTTAAACCAGCTTATATTTCAACTCTTTCTTGGACTCGAACTCAAGTTCTGTCGAAGGGTCATGAGGACTCGAAACGTCAACTCTTTTCTTCTCCGCCGATGCTGCCAGACCTGCTGAGTTTTTCCAGGTAATTCTGTTTTTGTTGTTTCCAGTATTTCCTGTTTTTATTTGTGTCTAAAGGAGGTGTGAATGGCAGAATCACGAATAGCTGCCACGCCAAGGGAAAAACAAGTCTAAAACGTACCAAAGCCAACAATGAGAAAGGAAACAAAATTGGGCCGAAGGTAACTGTCTTTAATTGTGGAACTCACTGAAAAAGTTAGGTGTTCCTCAAGCTTGTGCACAGCTTCATTAGAACAGTGTAGGACACCGAGGAAACAGCATGGTGGGCAATTAAAATGCAATTTGCAAGTATTTAGTTCTTTCTTACTACAGATGCAAACTGATTTGCTGATTGCTTTATCTTGATGAGTTTCAGATTTGCTAGAATCTGCAGCTATTACTTTAAGCTGGTTGTTCGCGCAATTGCATCAATTCGCATTGCAGGGAGGCGGGACCAAAACTACTGTGGGCGGGGGCCAACATCGCAACCAATTGGCAACCAGAGCCGCGAGTGACGCATGTCGGGTGGATGAGCATGCGTACAGTAGTTGTAGTTCCTCCAGCGCTAATGTAGTAAGGGAAAAAGACTACAACTCCCAGCATACGTGGCGCCCGGTGAAGTACGGCAGGATACATAGGAGTTTCACTTTGTGCTACTTAGTGTACATTCTTGGGGATAAAAGGCACTAAAATTATTAAGAAAAGAAATATGGTTTGATTAATCATTAATGGTGAGTATGAGTGTTTTTCCTTTGGAAAATAAATAATCACGATAAATTAGCCGTGGAATTACTTATATGTGTTAGGGTGTTGGCCACTGGTATTCCGCTGGTTAAAGTTCAGATCTTGTACACTCAAATGTTTTATTATGGAGAGATTCATGGTTACTGAAAAGGGAATTCTATTTTCTTCAAGATGCCAGGCTCTCTTGAAATCAGTGTTTGGCAAACACCAGCAAGTAATTTAAAATAGTTCAATGGAAGATGAATATTTCTGCTGTATCATGTTTGAAATGAAACATTTTATGTCCTAGCTTAGAAACTGGACTGAAATTAATTGCGTTTAAGATGCTTTACATACTTTTAACTAAGGACATGGAAACGTATTGGATTGTCTTGGCAGTACATTTATATGGGGCTGTTCATGCATAACTTCTCCGAGGCAAGTGAGAGGCGGCATTTGTTGAGGCACTGGTTTCAATATTGTTTCCATTTTGTAATGGTAGATCGACTGATCGTGTAACAACTCTTTAGGCTGGAACAGAAGGGCAAAGATTCCCTAAGTTATAATTCTCGGACAACCCATTCCCTTGGTTGTTATTTCTTTTTAATTGGCAAAAATTTCAAGAACTAAAGTCTTCACTCTTAACGACCTAATCATTGATCCAAATTCGTATATGCGTGTGTATTCATAGTCATCACTCCATAAACTTAAACTGAAGCTCATCCAAAGCTCTGCTGCCCATATCCTAAGTCCTATTTGCCTTGTGCTCGCTGATCGACATTGGCTCCTTGTCCATTAACACCTCGATTTTAAATAGCCCCATAGCCTCACACAATCCTCCCTATCTCTGTAACTTTCTCCACCCCTACAAACCCTCCTGACTCCTCAAAGCCTTCACGTGACAGACACAAGGCACAAGTGTGATGGAATGTTCTCCCTAGAAGAACAAGGGCAGCAGATATGTGGTAATGCCTCCACCTTTGAGTTCCATTCCAAGTCACACCCCATCCTGACTTGGAAGTATATCGCCATTCCTTTGTCCTGGCACTGCATCAGTGTCAAATTTTGTTCAGATGATTTTTGTAATCCTTCTGTGAAGCTCCTTAGGATGTTTTACCACATCAAAGATGCTATATAAATTCAAGCCATTAATGAAACTATAATATATTCTGAATTTTATCTTTTAAAGCCTGCCGCTACGTGCTGAACAAGGTTGGCAGCATTTTCAGCTGGAAGGAAAGGCCATCCTCTGTTGACCAATCCAAGGCACCAGGTAGCCAGGTCAAAGGTTAGTATCTCGTCGTTCGCTAGGTGGGTTTCATACTCTCGTCTTGGGTTTGATCCCTGCACAATGCTGGTGTTCGCTGTTCAATGTATTGATAGTGCTAATCAAACTGCTGTACTGAGTTAACACTCCTAATTTGTATATATGCAAAGTGTTGACAGAATTGGATTTAGCTGTGATAACTCCTACAGAAAAAACGGTCATTATTTCATTCATTTTGAACTGATTATTGCCAATTGCAAAATCAAGACTTAAGTACTTTAGTTTACACATTGAATTGTACAATGGTCATTGGCCTATACTGGCTCTCACAACAAACTATTCAACTAGTCTTACTCCCCTGTCTTTTTTCTTAGCCCTGCGAATTTTTACATTAAGTATATATCCAATTCATTTTTGAAAGCTACTATTAAATCTGCTTCCACCACATCACCATTTCAGCCAGTACTTTTCAATTAATAACTCATAAGGTAAAAAGACATTCTCCTTATGTCCCTTAGTTTCAATAAAATTGGCAAAAGAATCAATGTCCTCTGGTTCAGGATGCTCTTCTCTTCATTTACTCTGATTTGGAAAATCTCACAATCTCCCCATGACTTTCTCTGTTCTGCAAAAACAAAAACAAAATCCTGGTTTTATAAAGTGTCCTTCATGATCTTGGGACTTCCTATATTGTTTCCCAGCTAATGAAGTAGTTGGAGAACACTCCCACTTCCACAGTCTCTCCATATAACTGAAGTCATTCATCCCTTGTACCATTCTATTAAATCTCTTCTGCACCCTCTTAAAGACTTTGACATCCTTCCTAAAGTGTGGAGCCTGCCACCTCTCTTTCCTCCTTTAAGACACCTCTTAAAACTTATCCATCTGCCTTGATGTGCATGATACACTGTAGTGCTACCAGCAGCTGCTCAAGCACTGAAACCCAGAGCTTCAGCTCTTCCATTCTGATGACACCTCCACACATTTTCCCACATGACATAAGATGCACATTTGTT
The DNA here is from genome assembly GCF_017639515.1 of Carcharodon carcharias. Taxonomy (NCBI): domain Eukaryota; kingdom Metazoa; phylum Chordata; class Chondrichthyes; order Lamniformes; family Lamnidae; genus Carcharodon; species Carcharodon carcharias. Next base: position 106,803,683 of record NC_054485.1, read on the forward strand.
GGGGCTGAGGTGTCTTGTCATACCTCTCTTTATTAGACTAATATCAAAATTTACTAGAAATAAAATTGATCTGTCCCTCATCTGGAGAAATAAAACTTACTAACAGCTCCTTCCCATGGGCTGACATTACTTTAGGTGTCTTTTAACCCCCTCCCTGATGCTTATCTCCAGGCAATCTAAGCTCAGGATCTCCTTACTTATAGCTCGCATGTATGTCCGTTATCTTCAATCCAAGATAATGGCCTGCAGTGCCAGTGCGGCTCCTTGTAAATTAGGCCATATATGGGGAGGCAGTGGTGTAGTGGCATTATCACCGGACTAGTAATTCAGAGACCCAGGGTAATGCTCTGGGGATCTGTGTTCAAATCCCACCTTGGCAGATGGTAGAATTTCAGTTCGGTAGAAAATAGAAATCTGGAATTAAAAGTCTAATGATGACTATGAAACCATTTGTTGAATGTTGTAAAAACACATCTGGTTCACTAACTTCCCTTTAGGGAAGTAAAACTGCCATCCTTATCTGGTCTGGCCTATGTGACTCTTAAAATGCCCTCTAAAATGGCTTAGCAAGGGCAATAAATGCTGGCCCAGCTAGTGACACCCCCATCCCATGAACGAATGAAAAAGAAAAATGCTTGAACCGCAGTTGGTTGTTACATTTTCACAATTCATTTCAAAGCAAGAGTGAAGTTTGCAGCAACTTGGTTTAGGGTGACTGCTCCAGAGTTTGCCACTGACGAGTGAATGATTTATTAAACAGGACCAAATGTCATTCCCAGTTTGCACAGTCTGCATGATTGAGCAACAACAGATCAATACAACACACAAACAAAAACAGAATTACCTGGAAAAACTCAGCAGGTCTGGCAGCATCGGCGGAGAAGAAAAGAGTTGACGTTTCGAGTCCTCATGACCCTTCGACAGAACTTGAGTTCGAGTCCAAGAAAGAGTTGAAATATAAGCTGGTTTAAGGTGTGTGTGTGGGGGGGCGGAAAGAGAGAGAGAGAGGTGGAGGGGGGGGGGGGGTGTGGTGATAGAAGCAGTGATAGAAGCAGATCATCAAAAGATGTCAACAACAATAGTACAAAAGAACACATAGGTGTTAAAGTTAAAGTTGGTGATATTATCTAAACGAATGTGCTAATTAAGAATGGCTGGTAGGGCACTCAAGGTATAGCTCTAGTGGGGGTGGGGAGAGCATAAAAGATTTTTAAAAAAAATTTTTTTTTAAAAAATTTAAAAAAAATTATTATTTTTTTTAAATAATGGAAATAGGTGGGAAAAGGAAAATCTTTATAATTTATTGGAAAAAAAAAGGAAGGGGGAAACAGAAAGGGGGTGGGGATAGGGGAGGGAGCTCACGACCTAAAGTTGTTGAATTCAGTATTCAGTCCGGAAGGCTGTAAGGTGCCTAGTTGGAAGATGAGGTGCTGTTCCTCCAGTTTGTGTTGGGCTTCACTGGAACAATGCAGCAAGCTAAGGACAGACATGTGGGCAAGAGAGCAGGGTGGAGTGTTAAAATGGCAAGCGACAGGGAGGTTTGGGTCACTCTTGCGGACAGACCGCAGGTGTTCTGCAAAGCGGTCGCCCAGTTTACGTTTGGTCTCTCCAATGTAGAGGAGACTACATTGGGAGCAACGAATGCAGTAGACTAAGTTGGGGGAAATGCAAGTGAAATGCTGCTTCACTTGAAAGGAGTGTTTGGGTCCTTGGACGGTGAGGAGAGAGGAAGTGAAGGGGCAGGTGTTGCATCTTTTGCGTGGGCATGGGGTGGTGCCATAGGAAGGGGGTTGAGGAGTAGGGGGTGATGGAGGAGTGGACCAGGGTGTCCCGGAGGGAGCGATCCCTATGGAATGCCAATAGGGGGGGTGAGGGGAAGATGTGTTTGGTGGTGGCATCATGCTGGAGTTGGCAGAAATGGCGGAGGATGATCCTTTGAATGCGGAGGCTGGTGGGGTGAAAAGTGAGGACAAGGGGGACCCTATCATGTTTCTGGGAGGGAGGAGAAGGCGTGAGGGCGGATGCGCAGGAGATGGGCCGGACACGGTTGAGGGCCCTGTCAACGACCGTGGGTGGAAAACCTCGGTTAAGGAAGAAGGAGGACATGTCAGAGGAACTATTTTTGAAGGTAGCATCATCGGAACAGATGCGACGGAGGCGAAGGAACTGAGAGAATGGGATGGAGTCCTTACAGGAAGCGGGGTGTGAGGAGCTGTAGTCGAGATAGCTGTGGGAGTCGGTGGGTTTGTAATGGATATTGGTGGACAGTCTATCACCAGAGATTGAGACAGAGAGGTCAAGGAAGGGAAGGGAAGTGTCAGAGATGGACCACGTGAAAATGATGGAGGGGTGGAGATTGGAAGCAAAATTAATAAATTTTTCCAAGTCCCAACGAGAGCATGAAGCGGCACCGAAGTAATCATCGTTGTACCGGAGAAAGAGTTGTGGAAGGGGGCCGGAGTAGGACTGGAACAAGGAATGTTCCACATACCCCATAAAGAGACAGGCATAGCTGGGGCCCATGCGGTTACCCATAGCCACACCTTTTATTTGGAGGAAGTGAGAGGAGTTGAAGGAGAAATTGTTCAGCGTGAGAACAAGTTCAGCCAGACGGAGGAGAGTAGTGGTGGATGAGGATTGTTCGGGCCTCTGTTCGAGGAAGAAGCTAAGGGCCCTCAGACCATCCTGGTAGGGGATGGAAGTGTAGAGGGATTGGACGTCCATGGTGCAGAGGAAGCGGTTGGGGCCAGGGAACTGAAAATTGTTGATGTGACGTAAGGTGTCAGAGGAATCACGGATGTAGGTGGGAAGGGACTGGACAAGGGGAGAGAGAAGGGAGTCAAGATAACGAGAAATGAGTTCTGTGGGGCAGGAGCGAGCTGAGACGATCGGTCTACCGGGGCAGTTCTGTTTGTGGATTTTGGGTAGGAGGTAGAAGCGGGCCGTCCGAGGTTGGGTGACCATCAGGTTGGAAGCTGTGGGAGGGAGATCCCCAGAGGAGATGAGGTCAGTGACAGTCCTGGAAACAATGGCTTGATGTTCAGTGGTGTGCTCTCCCCACCCCCACTAGAGCTATACCTTGAGTGCCCTACCAGCTATTCTTAATTAGCACATTCGTTTAGATAATATCACCAACTTTAACTTTAACACCTATGTGTTCTTTTGTACTATTGTTGTTGACATCTTTTGATGATCTGCTTCTATCACTGCTTGTTTGTCCCTACAACCACACCCCCACTCCACTTCTCTCTCTCTCTCTCTCTCTCTCTCTCCGCTCCCCCCACACACACTTTAAACCAGCTTATATTTCAACTCTTTCTTGGACTCGAACTCAAGTTCTGTCGAAGGGTCATGAGGACTCGAAACGTCAACTCTTTTCTTCTCCGCCGATGCTGCCAGACCTGCTGTGTTTTTCCAGGTAATTCTGTTTTTGTTTTGGATTTCCAGCATCCGCAGTTTTTTTGTTTTTATCTCTGTGATCAAAACAACAGCTACTTGCATTGTTATCAAACTTTTCATACAAAGAAATGAGATGAACACTGAGCAAGAGTGGGAGAAAGCAGAGGTGAGGATAGGGGAACTGGATTATATGACTGAGGAAGAGAATTTGGGTTAATTTTTCAAAATGTGAGGAAGGTGGCTAGTCAGAAGGACCTGGGTCGAGAGTTCTGGGGACAGGATAGTAATGACAGAAGAAATATTCACTTGAGCACTAAGTGTGAATGAGATACACATTTGAGTGACTATATTAGTTTGAAAAATCTTGGTACAAGGAAATGATCATGAAGGGGAAAAAAAACTTGTATTTATATTCTGCTTTAGTGATATTGTTTATCTAGCACTTTGAGAAATCCCTAATGGATCACTGTTATAGTACAGTTGCTGCTGTTATGCAGGGAACTTAACTTTATTTGCCCATTTCTCTCTCTGCAGATGAAAAGCATGATCAGATAAACTCGTCACCGGATGATGGCCTGTTGCCAGAGACCCTTCAAAAATCAGAGCCGATGATTCAGGAATGTGGATCCTGAGACTAACGATTGCACCGGGCTAGCTGTTGGCAGTCCAGACCGGTGCATTTTGGCCACTTCCTGGTAATGCAGTCTACCATGATAAATATAATAGCAATGAATGAAGACATGCTTAGCAACTCGCTGACTGGCGAGATGAGCATTTCTGAAAATACCTGCTGTGTTTCAAAGCTATCCAATTAAAAACAATTGTGCTCAATGACAGAGAGCTTGTCTTCAATCTACAAACACATGAGTTAAAACGACTTGCATTTATACTGCAGCTTTATCATAGTAAAACATCTAAGGTGTTTCACAGGAGCTCATTACCAAATAAAATATAACACAGGACAGGTGACCGGAGGTTTAGTCAGAGATAGGTTTTAAGGAGCGTCTTAGAGGTGGAGAAGTTTAGGGAAGGAATTTCAGAGCTACGTAGTTCAAGTTATAGCTGTGGCAAAGGAAGTCAGAGAAACTGTAGGGTGTCTGTCAGTTGACGCTGGAGTTAGCGTGTGAGGGACCTAAAACTGATGAGTCCCTTTGACTGAAATGGTTTGAACTTGTTCTAGATGTTGTAGTAAATGGTGCCAGCTGTGGCCCAGTTCGTAGCATTTGAGCCAGAAGACCATGGATTCAAGTGCACTTGCAGAGACCTCAGTACTAAATCCAGGCTGATACTTTCAATACAGACTGAGGGAGTGCTGCACTGTCAGAGATACCTTTTTTTAATAAGCTGTTAAACTGTGGCCCACTGTACCCCTCTCGGGGAGATACAAAACTATTGGAAGAAGAGCACGGAGCTCTTCCAGGAATTCTCTCTTTACGTTTATCCCTCCACCAACATCATCAAAACAGATTGCTTGATCATTAGCACACTGCTGTTTGTGGGAGGTTGGGCTGTGTATAAATAGGCCTTGTTTCATACAAGAATGACTAGACTTCCAAAAATAAAAGGTACTTCAATGGCTGTACAATGCTTTGGGATGTCATGAGGTTATAAAAGGAGCTTTACAAGAGTGAGATTTTTTTAAACAAAATAAGTGTCTCTCAGCCAATCATCCTGCATTTGTTACACACCTAGATATTGGAAACTCTATCCTTACATATCGAAACAGATTTCATGCTGTCTGATAAGAGCATTGTTTTTCAGAAATGATACTAATTGATAGGGCCCAAGGAACATGACTCACCTTGAGAAACAGCTGGATGCTGACTGGAAGGATGAGATCAAACAAGTTGACCTTGCTATCCAAACCAGGATCTTGTGACGGATTGGGACCAATTTGACAAAATGATTGGCATTTGCACAGTGTATTTGGTGAATCACACACACACACACCAAGCCATGTAGTGTTCAAGCTTCATGGCATAATTTTAAACAAATTAACAGGCACCACTCAAAGCCTTTTAGCACAATTATACAAAGGAATGTTGTTGTTAAGAATAGCTTTTTATTTAAGACTAAAGTACAGGGGGAGCTGTCCAGGGTCTACTTTGCCAGAAGTACACCAACTCTCCTTTGATCTCTCTTACTAATAAAATGCTAAATTGCATTTCTCATGCCATTAAATAATCTCTGACAAAACTAAAACTTGTATCACTTCTTAAATATTTAAAAATATTTACACTTAAAAAAAAGTTATTTTTCGCTATGAAATCTTAAGGTGTGGCAAAGCATTTGTTCACACATTTCAAATAAACCCAGCAAATAGAGGATCATCTCTATATATGCAAATTTTCTGAACCCTGTACCAGACACAAAGGCCTCACATGCAACGGGGTGGTTGACTGATTTGGTAAGCTTGTGATTTTCCATTCAGCAAAGGAGTCCAATCAGGCAATTGTGCCTCTTTGAAAGAGCTATCTAATTAGATCGACTCCTTCCTGCTCTTTCCCTCCTTCAAATAATTACCAATTCCTTTTTCAAAGTTTCTGCTTCGATTGCCCTTTCTGGATGTGCATTCCAGATCATAACTTGCTGCGTTTAAAAAAAAATTCTCACCTCCTTTGGATCTTGCTAATTGTCTTAAATTGCTGTGCTCTGACTACCAAGCCCTCCCTTCACTGAAAATGGTCTCTCCCCATTTATTCTGTCAAAACGCCCTAATTTTGACTGCAATTTTCCACCTATTCACATCGAGGGATAAAATAAACTCCAAGCAACGCACCCATGAATCTTTGGTTAGTCATCCCCTTTATGAAGTCCCATGATGGCACACACAAGTTGGAGAAGAGGGGAGGAAGGTTGGGAATGATCTTCCCACTGGATGCTTTGGAATAAACAGATAAAAGTGCAATTGCTGAGTAAGTCTTGCCTGTGCTTTTTTTTTTTGGAACAGGCCAACTGCTGCCATAGGACAGAAAGCTCACTGGCCCTTTGTTCAACAGATTGTTTTCATAAAGCACTTAAAAGTTAAAAAAACAGCTTGTTCACAGATTTAAATCAGTGCTCATGGTCCAATGTTGCTACTGCAGAAAGGATCACAATTGCTCAATTTTGCAAAGTTCAGATTTGAAGATGATTACTTCAGTTCACGGCTTGACAGGTTTAGAATTGAAGTCTCTATGTACTGACAAAGACAGGGAACATTTGCATCTTTTGCATGAATGGAAGACCTGATGCAAGGTAGCTGCTGCGTTGCAAGTAATTTCACATAAAGCCCACTGTAGGTGACCAGCAACTGATAAGCTATTTCCTGTAATAAAGGAGAATAACAGAACTTGTAATAAAAATCATGTAAAAATGAAATGAATCAAAGTAAAAATATTATTGATCACTAGCCTAGGCTCAGTGGCAACACTCCCAAGATTTCTCAATGTGTTGCACAGACAACAAAGTACTTGTGGTATAGTCACTTTTGTAATGTAGCAAATGTGGCAGCTAGTTTTCCACACAGCAAATACCCTACAAATATGATAATGGCTAGATAATCTATCTCTTAGGTTTGAATTTCACACTCGCCCACCGATGGATTTTTAGGTTGGGGGTTGTTGTGGGGGGAGGAGGGGAGGGGAGTGGGGGGGGGGAGTGTGGGGGGGACCCTTTGGCTTCCTGCCTGCTTGACCTTGCAGTGATTTTACGATGGGGCCGGCAAGGCCTCTGACAGGCCACCCGCCCTTGCCCAAAATAGACCCTTAAGTGGCCAATTCCATTTCCTGCTCAGCCTCAATTTTTAGGCACGCGGGAGGATTGACCTGGCGTGGAGGAAGCCCAAAAATGAATGGGCTTATATCTCGGGTGGGTGGGGGTGGAGAGCCCCACCCCCCATCTGCCTTTGGGCACCCCCCCCTCCACCCCCTTAAGGTCTAGTGGCCACTGGATGTCCCTCCCCTCCGGTCTCTCCCCCAAAAATCTCAAAAATTTTCCACCCCACCCCAGGCCTTCCCTGCCCTCGTCACCCTGGAAGCCCCAAAACTTACCTTGCCGTCCGGTCCTGGGACTTAGGGTCTGGCATGCTGAAGCACTTCCTCTTCTGTCCATGGCAGCTCCTGTCGCTGCATGGATTAGAGAACTGCCAGCCAATCAGATTGACCGGCAGCTCTCTAAGGCGGGACTTCCTCCAGAGTGAGGGGCAGAAGTCCCGTCTGCAGCCAATTAATGCTTATTCGAGCATGAAATGGCTGTGGGGCAGTCAGAGTTGGCAGGGATATGTTCTGGGGATATGACTCTTCGAATGGTGGGAAGGGAAACTCCGCGATCCGAAATATTCAGGCCTCAGTGATGTTGGCCAACAATTTATATTTATATATTTTCCTTTAATGTAATGAAACATCCTAAGGGGCTTCACAGGAGCATTATAAAACAAAATATGGCACCGAGCCACATAAGGTGATATTAGGTCAGATAATTTAGAGCTCAATGAAAGGGGTGGGTTTTAAGGAGCATCTTGGCAGAAGTTAAGGCACAGGCACCAGAGTTTTGGATGACCTCAAGTTTTTGGAGGGTAGAATGTGGGAGACCAGCCAGGATGCATGAGAAGTACTCGGAAACCTTAAGCATTACACGGTAAGGAAGGATGGCGTTGCAATTATTGTGGATCAGCACTACTTTTGTGCAGCGATTTGAAAATTGGTACTTTACCGCAACGCAATAACTTGCATTTATATGGCACCTTTAATGTAGATAAATATTTCTAGAAACCTTACCAAACAAAATTTGACACCAAGCCACAGAAGTAGAATTAGGACAGCTGACTAAAAGCTTGGTCAAAGAGATTGGTTTTCAGAAGCGATTTAAAGAAGGCAAGAGATGTAGAGAGGTGGAGAGGTTTACAGAAGGAACTCCAGACTTGGGCCTAAACAGTTGAAGGCACAGCTCGGGCATAGGAAATTGAGGATGCATAAGAGATCAAAACACTACAGTTGGTAATGCATTAATGTAAATACAATACCTGAGCTGTGCCTTTAGGCACCAGGCATGTCAATGTGTTAAAGACATGCTGTGTTTGTTGATTGCCATTGCTGCGAGAGTCCTCATTATCCCCTGATAATAATGGAGTCTCTTCAGACTGTGCCTGCATGTTGTTCAGGGGACTGACTTGATTTGTTTCAATAACGATGCAGAGGTGGCCCAGCTTCTGATTCAAAAGGCACTGTTGATGAAAAACACTAACAGTTAAATGGATACACAGTACATGAAGGATAAAGTGCTCCTTATTTGGTTACCTTATATAAAACAGGAGTAGGCCTTTCGAATCTGTTCTGCCATTTGATTGGATCATGGTTGATCTGTAGGTCAACTCCATTTACATGGCTTAGCTCCTTACCCAACAAAAATCTATCCACTCAACTTTTAAAGATCCAATTAACCCTTACATCCACAGCTTTTGGGGGAAGAGAGTTCTAGATTTTCACTACATTGTGTGAAGAAGCTCTTTGTGACATCACCCCAGAATACTCTGACTTAAAATGTGCCATTGTTCTGGACTTGTCCCACCAGAGCAAATAGTTTCTCTCTATCAACCCTATCAAATCCTTTAATCATCGAAACACCTCAATGAGATCAATCGGTAGCCTTCTATACTCATTTACACTTGAGTAACTCTTCAACCACAATTTTCTTCACTGCCTTTCTCGCGTTCAAATTCAATGTTGCACTTCAAAAGCGTCAATAATATAAAAAAAGCTGTTCAAAGCAAATTGCCAAATGGAACGTTAAAAGTGTGCTGTAATAGAATGTTGGCACAGATTCTCTGGCAAGTCCACTAAATGCTGATTCAGCTGCTCAGCTGGACCGACTTGCTGAACAAGCAGCAACAGAAAAAGAATAAAAAAGGCTGGACAGAGAGGTATGAAATAAATCAGTCAACAGCCTGAAACAGGCATAAAACAACAGGATGGAGATGGATGTTCATTTGTCATTCCCAAGGTTAAAAAAAAGTTGATAAAAACAAAAAACTGCGGTTGCTGGAAATCCAAAACAAAAACAGAATTACCTGGTAAAGCTCAGCAGGTCTGGCAGCATCGGCGGAGAAGAAAAGAGTTGACGTTTCGAGTCCTCATGACCCCTCCACAGAACTGAGTGAATATAAGGAGAGGGGTGAAATATAAGCTGCTTTAAGGTTGGGGGGGGTGGGGGGGGAAGAAAAGTTGGGGGGTGGTATGGTTGTAGGGACAAGCAAGCATTGATAGGAGCAGATAATCAAAAGATGTCACAGACAAGAGAACAAAGAGGTGTTGAAGGTGGTGATATTATTTAAATGAATGTGCCAATTAAGAATGGGTGGTAGGGCACTCAAGGTATAGCTCTAGTGGAGGTGGGGTGGAAAGACTAGCAGGGCATAAAAGATTTAAAAATAATGGAAATAGGTGGGAAAAGAAAAATCTATATAAATTATTGGAAAAAACAAAAGGAAGGGGGAAGAAACAGAAAAGGGGTGGGGATGGAGGAGGGAGTTCAAGATCTAAAGTTGTTGAATTCAATATTCAGTCCGGAAGGCTGTAAAGTGCCTAGTCGGAAGATGAGGTGCTGTTCCTCTAGTTTGCATTGGGCTTCACTGGAACAATGCAGCAAGCATTGGGAGCAACGAATGCAATAGACTAAGTTGGGGGAAATGCAAGTGAAATGCTGCTTCACTTGAAAGGAGTGTTTGGGCCCTTGGACAGTGAGGAGAGAGGAAGTGATGGGGCAGGTGTTGCATCTTTTGCGTGGGCATGGGGTGGTGCCAAAGGAGGGGGTTGAGGAGTAGGGGGTGATGGAGGAGTGGACCAGGGTGTCCCGGAGGGAACGATCCTATGGAATGCTGCCGGGGGGGGTGAAGGGAAGATGTGTTTGGTGGTGGCATCATGCTGGAGTTGGCAGAAATGGCGGAGGATGATCCTTTGAATGCGGAGGCTGGTGATAAGTGAGGACAAGGGGGACCCTATCATGTTTCTGGGAGGGAGGAGAAGGCGTAAGGGCGGATGCGCAGGAGATGGGCCGGACATGGTTGAGGGCCCTGTCAACGATGTTTCGATGATTACTTCGGTGCTGCTTCATGCTCTCGTCGGGACTTGGAAAAATTTTATTAATTTTGCTTCCAATCCCCACCCCTCCATCATTTTCACTTGGTCCATCTCTGACACTTCCCTTCCCTTCCTTGACCTCTCTGTCTCAATCTCTGGTGATAGACTGTCCACCAATATCCATTACAAGCCTACCGACTCCCACAGCTACCTCGACTACAGCTCCTCACACCACGCTTCCTGTAAGGACTCCATCCCATTCTCTCAGTTCCTTCGCCTCCGTCGCATCTGTTCTGATGATGCTACCTTCAAAAACAGTTCCCCTGACATGTCCTCCTTCTTCCTTAACTGAGGTTCTCCACCCCCGGTCGTTGACAGTGTCCGGCCCATCTCCTGCGTATCCACCCTCATACCTTCTCCTCCCTCCCAGAAACATGATAGGGTCCCCCTTGTCCTCACTTATCACCCCACCAGCCTTCGCATTCAAAGGATCATCCTTCGCTTTTTCCACCAACTCCAGCATGATGCCACCACCAAACACATCTTCCCTTCACCCTCCCTGATGGCATTCCGTAGGGATCATTCCCTCTGGGACACCCTGGTCCATTCCTCCATCACCCCCTACTCCTCAACCCCCAACTATGGCATCTCCCCATGCCCACGCAAAAGATGTAACACCTGCCCCTTCACTTCCTCTCTCCTCACTGTCCAAGGGCCCAAACACTCCTTTCAAGTGAAGCAACATTTCACTTGCATTTCACCCAACTTAGTCTACTGCATTCGTTGCTCCCAATGCGGTCTGCTCTGCATTGGAGAGACCAAACGTAAACTGGGCAACGGCTTTGCAGATCACCTGCTGTCTGTCCGCAAGAATGACCCAAACCACCCTGTCGCTTGCCATTTTAACACTCCACCCTGTTCTCTTGCCCACATGTCTTTCCTTGGCTTGCTACATTGTTCCAGTGAAGCCCAACGCAAACTAGAGGAACAGCACCTCATCTTCCGACTAGGTACTTTACAGCCTTCCGGACTGAATATTGAATTCAACAACTTTAGGTCTTGAACTCCCTCCTCCATCCCCACCCCTTTTCTGTTTCTTCCCCCTTCCTTTTGTTTTTTCCAATACTTTATATAGGTTTTTCTTTTCCCACCTATTTCCATTATTTTTAAATCTTTTATGCCCTGCTAGTCTTTCCACCTCACCCCCACTAGAGCTGTACCTTGAGTGCCCTAGAATCCATTCTTAATTAGCACATTCGTTTAGATATCACCACCTTCAACACTTCTGTGTTCTTCTGTTCTTTTGTCTGTGACATCTTTTGATTATCTGCTCCTATCACTGCTTGCTTGTCCCTACAACCACACCACCCCCCCACTTTTCTGCACCCCCCACCTTAAACCAGCTTATATTTCACCCCTCTCCTTATATTCACTCAGTTCTGTGGAAAGGTCATGAGGACTCAAAACATCAACTCTTTTCTTCGCCAATGCTGCCAGACCTGCTGAGTTTTTCCAGATAATTCTGTTTTTGTTAAAAAAAAGTTGTCTTTATTTGCAAGAGGAAAAATAAACCAATCACTACCTGAAGTCCAGAACGTGTCTGATGTCTTTCTTCCAGTAGGGAAGTGAGTCTCCCCTCACACTCCTTAACATCAAAATACATGAAGCAGAGCTGATTGTTTGTCAAGGAATAAAAGCTGTTACTTGTTTCACTGTATCAATATGGATTATCCACCAACATACAAAATCAACTGAAGAAGGATGTGGTTCAGCTCATTTAATTTACTCTTCCCAGCTTACTAACTCTGCCAGTGGCTTATCACAACTCTGTAGCGTTCACTTGAAAGTGGAAACAGGATCTCTGTCACATCCAAGGCAGGGACACCCGTGAAATCAACGAATGATACAACACAGAATGAGGCCTTTCAGCCTATTATGCTTGCATCAGCTCTAACATCTACCCATTTCGTCCAGCTTGACTACTCTTTCATCATAGCCCTGCAAACCTTTACTTTATAATTTACATGCTCAGTTCCCTTCTTAAAGTTATTATTGAATCTGCTTCCTTTCAGGCATTGCATTCCACATTATCGTAATTTGATATGTTAAAAATAAAGTCTCCACATCTCATCTCAGCTTCTCTTGCTAATTACCTTAAATCTGTCTTCTGCTACTGGAAAGGGATTTCTCTTATATACTCTATCAAAACCCCACATGATTGTGAATAACTATCAAATCTCCCATAACTTTCTCTGAACTGAGAATAATCCCAGCTGCTCTCATCTTTCTACGTAACTGAAGACCCTCCCTGGTACCATTGTTAAGTGTCTCAAACTTTCTCCACTCAGCCATTACAGGATTAAATAACGAAGCCTTTCTAATTTCTGAGAAGGATACATGAAGCATACTCATGCAATACTTTGTAGCATCCAATACTCCAACTAAAATGTTGTGCTTCATGAGGTTCTCATTGGCCCAGATGAGACGCATATCTGTGTTTACATTAATCTGTAAAATAGATTTAGTTACATTTTCAAAAGAGAACAACACTTCAGCCAGCATTTCAGTCTCTAGTCCAACATCAGCTATGCTTTCTGCTAAATATTTCTTGTATTTACATGAATTTGGGAACTAAGGGTTCAACCCTGTGAAAACCAAAATGTTCAGGCAATCTGTTCAATAATTAAAAGGAGGTAGAAATTACTATTGGTGGTTAATTCCCTGCTGTGTTTAGCGTTGGCCATGAATCAGTGTGTTCCACTCATGCGGTGACTTCAACTGCATCATCGATGCGGCTGGACGATCCGGCAGGGCCGACAGCAGATTGGACGCTACGTCCAGATCCCTGATGGAAACAGTTAAGGATGCCAAGCTGCACGACGTCTTCAGCAACCCTGCAGATGGAGTGCAGCGTGGATACACCTGGTCGCGGCCTGACGGGTCCGTCTGTTCCAGGATAGATTTCCTGTTTGTGTCCCGTGCGTTCACAGTCAGATCCACCGACGTCAAGCCGGTGTTCTTCTCTGACCACTGCCTCATACTGGCTGACTGTCACTTAGAGAAGGACCAGACGGTTGGCAGGGGGGCATGGAAACTAAACGTGAAACTGCTGACCCCAGAGAACATTGCGGAGCTCAAGAGGGATTACAATGGTTGGAGAACCATGAAACCCCACTTTGAGTCACTGACACACTGGTGGGAAGCGATCAAGGGAAACATCAAGAGGTTTATCATCCTCAAAGGCACCCAGAAAGCTAGAAAGGAACAGAGGGAAATGTCCTGACTCCAGAAAAACATGCAGAACCTGCTCTGGCTGCGGTCGATGGGGGTCGATGTCAAGGAGGAACTCCAAGAGGTGAAGAGCCAGCAAGCCTCGCTCTTTGCCTCAGAGGCCTCCAAGATCATCTTCTGTTCCAGAGTCCGCTCCGTGGAGCAGGATGAGACGTGCTCACGTTTCTTCTTCCAAAAGGTACACAGAGAGAGTTCTGTGATCAGCAGCCTGAAGGAAGAAGACGGCTCAGTTAAGTCATTGCAATCTGACATTTTGAGGATCAGCAAATCCTTCTATGCCGGATTGTATGACGTGAAGCCCACAGACAGCACGGCCTCGCAGTCCTTCCTGTCCTCTATCACGGAGGTCTTAGACGACAGTACACGGGAGAGTCTGGACAAAGCGCTAACTCCTGACGAACTGACTGAGGCCCTTGAGTCCTTCGAGAAGAGTAAAACTCCCGGAAGCGACGGCTTGCCAGCGGAGTTGTTTTCGGCTCTGTGGGACTGGATCGGCCCAGACCTGCTAGAAGTGTACGAGAGTATGCTCCTGGCCGGCAGTATGTCAGAATCCATGAGGAAAAGCATCATCACCCTCATCTACAAGCACAAGGGGGATAGGGAGGAAATTAGAAATTGGCGACCCATTTCACTGTTGAATGTGGACTATAAAATTCTGTCCAAGGTCATCGCCAATCGAGTCAAATCCGCTCTGCAATTAGTGATCCACCCTGACCAGACCCGCACTGTGCCGGGCAGGAAGATCTCTGACAGCCTCGTGCTGCTCAGGGATATGATTGCCTATGTACAGGACAGGGGTGTGGATACCTGCCTCATCAGCCTGGATCAGGAGAAGGCCTTTGACAGAATATCGCACACCTTCATGGTGGATGTGCTCTCCAAAATGGGATTTGGGGAGGGAATTCGCAATTGGACCCAACTGCTCTACACTAACATCAGTAGTGCAGTCTCGATCAATGGGTGGGAATCAGATAGCTTTCCTATTAAATCTGGAGTCAGGCAGGGCTGCCCTCTCTCGCCTGTTCTTTTCGTGTGTTGCATAGAACCCTTTGCTGAGTCCATCAGGAAGGATCCGGGCATAAGAGGAGTGACGATCCCAGGCAGTGGAGGCACTCAGGTCAAAGTCTCCCTGTGCATGGACGACGTCGCCGTCTTCTGCTCGGACCCGCTGTCGGTGCACAGACTGATCCGCATCTGCGACCAGTTCGAACTGGCATCGGGAGCCAAGGTAAATCGTGGGAAGAGCGAGGCCATGTTCTTTGGGAACTGGGCTGACCAATCCTTTGTCCCCTTCACTGTCAGGGTTGATGGCCTGAAGATGCTGGGTATATGGTTTGGAGGGACCAGGGCACGGGTTAGAAACTGGAAGGAGCGAGTGTCTATGGTGAAAAGGAAACTGGGCGTGTGGGAGCGACGCTCCCTCTCCATTGCGGTTAAGAACCTGGTCATCAGGTGTGAGGCACTCTCGCTGTTGCTGTACGTGGCGCAGGTCTGGCCCATTCCACACTCCTGTGTGGTGGCGATCACCCGAGCCATCTTCTGCTTTATCTGGAGGTCGAAAATGGATCGTGTCCGCAGGGACACGATGTACAAGCCTCTAGATAAAGGGGGACAAAATGTGCCCAACATCGCCCTCATACTGATGGCCACCTTTGTGTGCGGCTGCATCAAGCGGCGCGTAGACCCTCAGTATGCAAACACCAAATGTCACCACATGCTGAGGTTCTACCTGTCCCCGGTGTTGCGAAGGATGGGTCTGGCCACGCTGCCGCAGAACGCTCCAAGTAGTTGGACCGTGCCGTACCACCTGTCCCTCGTGGGAAAATTTATGCAGAGAAACACCTTCGACCACAAGTCCATCAGGCAGTGGTCGGCACGTAACGTCTTAAAGGCCCTGAGGGAAAAGGAGAGGGTGGATCCTGTGGGATGGTTCCCTGAGCAGACTGACAAAGTCATTTGGCAGAATGCCTCATCACCAGAACTTTCCAACAAATACCAAGATGTAGCTTGGCTGGTGGTGAGAAAGGCCCTCCCTGTAAGATCCTTCCTACACGCCAGGAGTCTCACCCCCTCTGCAAATTGCCCTCGAGGTGGCTGTGGTGGGGAAGAGACCGTGGTTCACCTCCTTGTAGATTGTGTCTTTGCGAAGAAGGTCTGGAGAGAGATGCAGTGGATTCTGTCGAGGTTCATCCCGAGCAGTTCTGTGACAGAGGACTCTGTGCTCTACGGGCTGTTCCCAGGGACACACACCGAGACAAACATCAACTGCAGCTGGAGGATCATCAACTCGGTCAAAGACGCTCTTTGGTCTGCCCGAAACTTGTTGGTTTTCCAGCACAAAGAGTTGTCCCCGACCGAGTGTTGCAGACTGGCACATTCCAAGGTCCAGGACTACGTGCGGAGGGACACAGTTAAGCTTGGGGCAGCCGCCGCAAAGGCGCAATGGGGAAGGGTCGCTGCCTAAGACCTTTCTGCCACAGTGCACTGGGGGACTGGGAACTGTAAAGAGCCCCTCAGTCTGTGCAGATTAAAATGAATGTCTGCCAATGATTGAAATATTCATTGTTTGTTCTGATACACCTTGTGATTCATGTTGTAAAACTTGAACCTGTTTGTATTTTTGTAATGGTGATTTGAAATGGTTCGAAATGTTTTTGAAGATTTATGAATAAAGTATATTTTTGCAAAAAAAAAATCAGTGTGTTCCACTCATGATCCAGAGTCAGGAGGTCAAAGGTTCAAGTCCCAATCGAGAGACTTGGGGTGCATAATCTAGGCTGGTGATGCACTGTCAGAGATGCTGTTTTGCATGAGATGTTAAATCGATGCCTCATCAGCCTTCTCAGGTGGGTGTGAAAGATCCCACAGCCAGCATTTTGAAGAAGAGAAGAAGAGCGCAGAGTTATCCTCTGATGATCTGGTCAATATTTATCCCTCGATCAACATCACTGAAGAATCATCTAGTCATTATCACATTGCTATTTGTGGGAGCTCGCTGTGCAAGCACTCTGTAACAGTGACAGTGCTTTAAAAAGTACTTCATTGGTTGTAAAGCACTTTGGAATGTTCAGAGGTTGTGAAAGGCTCTGCACAAATGCAAGTTCTTTTCTTAGTCTCTGCATCCCTTGCTGTGAAGGCAGGTGGTTAATGTGCTTCAAGCGGTGCTTCTACGAATTTGCTTTCTATGCCTACCTTACCTACAGGGATAAACCTCGGCATATACAAGATCAGAAGCCCGTACGTGGAAATCTGCTGCCCTAACCATTGAATGGTCAGCGTGACAAATGTAACTTTGTTTCATTATAGTAATGCCGCACCACACAAATAACAGACAATGATCATCTCCAACAAGAGAATCTAACCATCTCCCCTTGCCATTCATTGGATTACCATGCTGAATCCCCAACCATTAACATCCCGGGGCTACCATTGACTAGAAACTTAACTAGACTAGTCACATAAATAATGATGAAGGCAGAGAATGTAAATATTGCAGTGAGTAACTCACCTCCTGACTCCCAAAACCTGTCCACCATCTACAAGGCACAAGTCAGGAATGCGATGGAATACTCTCCACCCGCTTGGATGAGTGCAGCTCCAACAACACTCAAGAAGCCCTATCCCAATCAGGACAAAGCAGTCCACTGGATCAGCATTTTATCCCCCACCTTAAACATTCACTCCCTCTACCACTGACACACAGTGGCAGCAGTGTGTACCATCTATAAGATGCACTGCAGCAACTCGCCAAGGTTCCTCGATAACACCTTCCAAACCCACGACTGCTACCATCTAGAAGGACAATGGCTTCATACACATAGGAACACCACCATCTTCAAGTTACCCTCCAAGCTATGCACCATCCTGACTGGCAAATATATTGCCGTTCCTTCATTGTTGCCAGGTCAAAATCCTGGAACTCCGTCCCTAACAGCCCTGTGAGTGTACCTACAACACAAGGTCTGCAGCAGTTCAAAAAGGTGGCTCACTACCACCTTTCAAGGGCAATTAGGGGTGGGCAATAAATGCTGGCCTGGTCAGCAACAAAACATCCCCTGCAGTCACATTCAGCCTATGATAAATTACATTAACTTTAATCAGTAGATGAAAAAAGAGAGGGCAGATAAGCTACAAGAAGACAATCTAAAACTAGGAACCAGCTGAGTTAATACAAGCAGATCGCAATGTTGTAGCATTTGCTTGTTCTGCACCCTGGCCCTATCATCAGCATAGCTGTTGTGCATTAAGTGCTATCTGGTGAGTGAACTATATGTTGTCGGTTGCATTTTTTTTTACTTGTTCATGGGATTGTGAGCATTGCTGGCTAGGCCAGCATTTATTGCCCATCCCTAATTGCCCTTGTTCAGGGGGCATTTAAGAGTCAACCACATTGCTGTGGGGAGTCGCATGTAAGCCACACTAGTTAAGGACAGCAGATTTCCTTTCCGAAAGGACATTAGTGAAGCAGATGGGTTTTTTTTACAACAATCGGCAATGGCTTCATGGTCATTATCAGACTTTTGATTCCAGATTTTTATTGGATTCAAGTTTCACCAAGAACATTACCCTGGATCTCTGGAATACTAGTCCAGTGACAATACCACCATGCCACTGCTTCCCTTCAACCCCATCATCAATCACAATCTTTTGGAGAGGATTTGAAGTGCCTAGTTTATAGAAAAGGGAAAATAAGGCTTCCATCTTTTGCTGGGCTCTGGTTCCTGTTGTTCTCATGAAATGGAGGCAGGATTGGCCTCCCCTGTACTGCAGTATTCTAATTTGGCACCGAGTGTTCTGTCTTACTCAGCAGTCACTATTAGTGAGGGAAACTGAAAACCAGAATGTGAAGTTGTGGTTGAAGAACATGGTTGACTAATGCACCAAAGTACAACAAAATCACAAGTTGTTCATAAATCACACACAGCACCAGGGAAAAAAGACCTCACCCTGCTGTCAAGGGCATTTTGCCATATTTTCAGTCATGCTTTAATCCTGACTTGGCAACGAGGTGCTCAAATGGGAAATTTATTCCAATCCTCAGCACTGACATCCCTCACCTCAAAATGAAATGCATAACAACTCCACACCTGACATGTCATTACTCTACATTTAATCTGTATGTACTGCATATAGCACTAGAGAGAAAGTAAAATAAAAATAACATTGAATTTGCAGATGTCAAACTATGAAAGCCCAGACAGATAATGTCAAAAGAATCAAATGCTTCATTGGTTTTACAAGAAACCACAAAGTCACAGGTACACAGGTCTCCTTCATACCTTTTGATGATGTCGGTGCAATAGGAGCAGCAGGACTGTGGTCAGCAGTATAGCGACGACACTGATTAGCAGGCAGAAAGCCCAATAGAAGCTCTTCACATACTGGCCCAGGTAGAGGTGAAAGGTCGAGAACAGGCAACACCAAGCCGCCAAATAAAATACCTAAAGGATCAACAAACGCCATTATACAGGCAGTGTTCCTATTCTGTCACCCTGCCTGAGGCTGGATATTAAAACTACTAAAGCAGAACAAGAATCTCCAAGATCTCTGCGCTCCACCAATTCCAGTGTCTTGAGTATTCCTCGCTTTGCTTCACCCCATTATTACCGTTTATGCCTTCAGTTGTTTAGGTCCCAAACTCTGGAATTTCCTCCCCAAACCTCTCTGCTTCTCCCTCCTATATAGAGTCTCCTTAAAACTTATCTTGTCCTAAAATCTGAATATCAAATGCAATTTTTATTATAAATGACTGAGAATATATATTTATTTTTTAAAAAAAGGGGGTTTAGGTGATAATCCAACCATCGGTAAAAACCTAAATTGATGACCACGACTATGGACCTTTTTCCTAGCTTCTCAATTTAAAAAAAATAGATCCATAAAATAAATTTGCAATACTATTCATGAAAAATGACTTGTTTTACTGCTCTATAACATTTTTGTATTCTCACTAAGTTAACATCTCAGCTGTTCCCAGACAAATATACTTATGGGAGCAATTTAACCTCACTTGCCTGTTGGGAAACTTAGGAATCAGATGTAATTAGGTTTTACACTCCACCTAACTTTGATTTCTACTGAAGTCAATGGAAAATGACATTGAGTGGGGTGAAAAACTAGGGTTCCAATCAATCCTTTGGGATTCCTGCCCAGACAGTCAGGTTAAAATTATCCCTCAATTTATTTCTAATCAGAAATAGATGTTATTTTACAGCATTCAGTTTAAGAAGCATTTGAAATTTGAGAATTTGATAGCTCAGTTTCAGACTATACTGCACTACACCATCAATCACAATCTTTTGGAGAGGTGGAGAAAAATAGAGAAACAATCTCAACAAAACACAAAGGGTAAATCTATTTAGAAATCTGAATTTCAGTGTCAGAGATCTAGCAATCTCTGGGGCATGGATTTCCCCTTTCCTGCCATCAGTTTGAATCTGGTGCCGAATCAAAGAGATCTCAGGTATCCAGCAACTTCAAGCAGAGTAAGCAACAAGTCATATTGAAGTATTCTCACAGACAGCAAACCAGGAAGTAAAAAAAGTACATTTTTAAAATTCATTTAAGGGATGTGGGCATTGCTGGCTAGACTAGCATTTATTGCCCATCCCTAATTGCCCTTGAGAAGGTGGTGGTGAGCTACCTTCTTGAACTGCTGCAGTCCCTGTGGTGTAGGATCATTTTTAATTAAAAAGTTTTCAAAGAGCAAAATAATTGATTGGGACACACACATCATATTAGAAACCAAAGTATCAAAAACTGCTAAAAAAAAGTTATTAAAAATGGGTTTTAAAATAATTGAGAAATGTAATATTTTTAAAATTCATTCATGGGATGTGGGCTTCTCTGGCTGGGGCAGCATTTATTGCCCACCCCTAGTTGCCCTTGAGAAGGTGGTGGTGAGCTGCCTTCTTGAACTGCTGCAGTCCATGTGATGTAGGTACACCCACAGTGCTGTTAGGGAAGGAGTTCCAGGATTTTGACCCAGTGACAGTGAAGGAATGGCGATATATTTCCAAGTTAGAGTAGTGAGTGACTTGGAGAGGAACTTCCAGGTGATGATGTTCCTATCTATCTGCTGCCCTTGTCCTTCTCCGGCTGGGTCAGCATTTATTGCCCATCCTTATTTGTCCTTGAGAAGGTGGTGGTTAGCTGCCTTCTTGAACTGCTGCAGTCCATGTGATGTAGGTACACCCACAGTGCTGTTAGGGAAGGAGTTCCAGGATTTTGACCCAGTGACAGTGAAGGAATGGCGATATATTTCCAAGTTAGGGTAGTGAGTGACTTGGAGGGAAACTTCCAGGTGATCTGCTGCCCTTGTCCTTCTAGATGGTAGTGGTTGTGCGTTTGGAAGGTGCTGTCGAAGGAGCCTTGGTGAACTCCTGCAAAGCATCTTGTAGATGGTACAAGTATAAAATTAGTTTGCAGGGCCAGTGAGGCTGCTCCACAATAATTATTAAATTAGCAAGCCATTAAAAACCAGCTGTACTTCATTCAGCAAGATGCAACTTTTTCAAGGGTTTTTAACTAATAGCGTGAAAGTGGAAGCTCTCATTAGTTCAGTGATTTCTAATTGATTGTAAATCTCAACAGCACTTTCTATGGGACGGCATAAAATCCCTGCCATCACTGATTTTAAGCATTAATCTATCAATTTTAGAGCACTGAAGTCGGATGCTGCGAGTTTGTCATCACTGCTACTGCAAAATCTAGATCGTGGTGTAGCACAAATGGTTGCAGACCAGGAACCTTCCATTCTTGATCTCAACTCAAACACAATAATTAGCCTCAGTAGTGTCTCCAGTCTAGGCAAGGTAAAGTCAACTAGTCCTGTGCTTGGACTGTTACCCATTGACTTCTCTTGGTCATGTATGTGCAGGATATGAGGTGCCAATGGAATCAAGGCTATCCTCGGAGTTCAGTCGTGACAGTCGCTCACAAAGCTTATGGCTCCAGAGAGATCTATTACTACTTGTGGAACTATACAACGCATAAATCATTGCTGTCACAGGACAAGAGAGATTAGGGATGAAAATTGGAAACAGGATGAGCAAAATGGCCAAGACACTGGTTGGCTTGTGACACAGATGTTATGTACAGATACCATGGAATGTGGGTTCACCCTATCTCCCCTTCAACTTCATGAGTTGTACCTCAGCTCTAAAAATGTAATGGAACTAGTAGAGCCTGTTCCACTATTCAACAAGATGGTAGCTGATCTGTGCCTCAACTCCATCTACTTGCCTTGGCTCCATATTTTTTAAATTATCAATTGAGCTTGTGGGAGACAGTTCCACACTTCTACTATCCTTAGTGTGGAAGAGTGTTTCCTAACTTCTTTCCTGAATGGCTTGACTCTGAATGGAAGATTATGCCCCCCTTGTCATAGGTTCCCCCACTAATTACATTTTGCAAAGCTTCCACTGAGAGTAAAAGAAGAAAGAGATTGAGAGAATTGAACCACATCACTCTTATGCAATCCAAAGCAATGCTGGCCATGCTCTGGGAACCCTGCTCACTTTACAATTTATTCGTAACTGAGAATGCATTTAAAAAACAATAAACACGAGGGTGAAATGCTTTGCACTGTTAGAGGTATCCTCTTTCAGGGTAGTTCAAGCTCAACTGGAAAATGGCAGGATCACTTACTGGGGCAAGCAGCATCATGAAGCCAGTGGAACTAAAGTACATGTAGCGTCTTACTTCTGTGTTCATTAAGGATACTTGAATAGGCAGCTCGTAATCTTCTGGTGGCACCTATGGAGCAAACAATAATGCTAGAGTGATAGAGAGAGAGAGAGAGAGAGATTCTATCTTCAATATCCTTTCTCCATATCTGACTTACCTAACTCACACAAAGCCCTGTTTACCCATCACCCACATGCTCACTGACCTACTTTGATGTCCAGTCCAGCAATCTCATCCTTGTTTTCAAATTCCCCAATGGCCTCACCCCTCTTACTCCAGCCCTAAAATCATTTGAAATATCTGCGCTCCTCTAATTCTGGCCCCTAGCACATCCCTGCTTTAAATTGCTCCACCAACAGTGGATGTGCCTTCAGCTGTCTAGGCCCAAAGCTCTGGCATCCCCTCTGTACATCTCTCCACTTCTCAACCTCAATCCTTTAAGACACTCCTTAAATCTCTGACCAAGCTGTTCTAACATCTCATGTGGCTCAGTGTCATTTTTTATTTGATGATGCTCCTGTGAAACACCTTGGGATGTTTTACATAAATGTAAATTACTGCTGTTTAAGTTCCAACAAGATAAATAGAAACGAGAAGGGAAGAAAAACATTCATCACAAGTCACATTTTAGAAGCTGAACTCATGCTGTTACAAAACACTTCACGGACCAATGAACTGCGATTTCACTTGTGGAATAAACAAACTGAGGAATAAGGTTATATTTGGAATCAATGTTGGCTTTGCAGAGCAACACTTAATAAAGAACTGGACAAATGTTAAAAGCTTCCTTGTATTTTTGTTATATTTATTCCTCTATCCATGCCACATGCCATGCTGTAGTTAGAACGCCATCAACCACTTTTTCAATCAAGGACGTCTAGCCATCATTTCCCAAGTAATTCTGGTTTACTTCATTCCCTCTCATTCTCTGTACATAAGAAATAGGAGGAGTAGGTCACTGAGCCCTTCAAACCAGCTTCACCATTCAAGTCATGGTTCATCTTCTACCTCAATTACGCTTTCCCGCTTGATCCCCATAATTCCTTGATTCCCTTTGTATCCAAGAATCTCCCTTTGTCTTGAAAATACTGAATGACCTAGCAGCCCACAGTACTCTGGGATACAGCATTCCAAAGACTCACAACTATTCGAGTGGAGAAATTTCACATCTCAGTCCAAAAATGGCCCTTATTCTGAGGATGTGACCCGTAGTTCTTGACTCCTTAGCCACGTGAAACATTCATATTCCATCTATCCAGTCAAGCTTTCTGGAGAGGCATCTAGCCATCTCTGCTCCTGATTCATCCAAAAAAAAAATTGTGGTGGAAATCTGTAATTCGTTTACTGGAGGAATTGGATCCTACTATCTGAGAGACTGCTATGAGTTTCATGTTTTTAATTAAATAAAAAACACACTTCAAATACAACACACCTACAACTTAGACTTGTTAACTGGGACCTTCTGGCTAAAGAAATACTCACTTGTTCTATAAGACACCTGATGGCTGTTTGTTCAAGCCTCACTCCAGAGAATTCAGAACAACACCTCAGCCACTTCAGGTTAAAGCAGTGCTTTCTTTTTATTCGCTCATGGGATGTGGGAGTCGCTGGCTAGGCATCCCTCAGAGAGCATTTAAGAGTCAATCACATTGCAGTGATCTGGAGTCACATGTACGACACAAGGACAGCAGATTTGCTTCCCTAAAGGATATTAGTGAACCAAATGGGTTTTTATGACAATCGATAAGTTAATACCAGACTTTTATCAAGTTCAAATTTCACCATCTGTCGTGTTGGGATATGAACCCGGATCTCTGAAATACCAAGATAAAAGCAAAATACTGTGGATGCTGGAAATCTGAAACAAAAACAGAAAATGCTGGAAAAGCTCAGCAGGTCTAACTGCATCTGTGGAGAGAAAAACAGGTTTAACGTTTCAGGTCCCTATGACTCTTCTTCAGAGTTAACATTTCCAGTCTCTTAAAGAGTCATAGGGACTCGAAACATTAACTCTGTTTTTCTCTCCATAGGTGCTGCTAGACCTGTTGAATTTTTCCAGCATTTTCTGTTTTTGTCTCCAAAATACCAGTCCAGTGAGAATACCACTATTTCCACCCCCTACCCTGAAAGAGAAGTGCTGTTTTTGTATGAGATGGTAAACACAGCCCCCATTAGACCTCCTAGATGTAAAAGATCCCATGACACCATTTTGAAGAGGAGCATTGAAGTTATCCCCAGGGTTCTGGCCCATAATAATCCCTCAAGCAACATAGCAAAAACAAATTATCTGGTCATTATCACTTTGCTGTTTGCTGGAGCTTGCTGTGCACAAATTGCTGTCACATTTTCCACATTACTACACTTCACTGACTTGATGTCCTGTGGTCATGAACTGCAATATAAAAATGCAAGTTTTTGAGAGATGATCTATTTTGTTCAACCAAAATGTTTTGGATCATGCTT
This sequence comes from Carcharodon carcharias, assembly GCF_017639515.1. Taxonomy (NCBI): domain Eukaryota; kingdom Metazoa; phylum Chordata; class Chondrichthyes; order Lamniformes; family Lamnidae; genus Carcharodon; species Carcharodon carcharias. The sequence goes on from NC_054485.1 coordinate 106,828,579, forward strand.
GTTTTATCCCATCTTATCATATGTGCATGTATTGTTAAAAACTTTGCATATTCATGCACTTGCTGTTGTTGTAATTTTTGGTCATGCTTTTTGTCAACATTTAACATTGAATCTGCCTATAGAAACATTTAGATAGGAAACCCTGTATGTAAACTGTAACTTGTAATGATACAGCTGCAGGCACCAGCTGTGCACTGTGGAAATGATTCTTTTTTGTGAATTGTCTCTATTGCTATCTTATATATGTATATAGAGAGAGAGGGATATTCAAAAATACTTATATTCATCAACTGATTGTGGACAATCCCGCAAAAATTTACTTGAAATTAATGCAATTGGAGAATTCAGATTATCCTTCATCATCGCTGACACCATGACAGCACATTTCTAGTAGTTTGTGACTGGGGTTAATCTGCTTTCAACATCATGGAGCTTGTAAAGCACATCCTGTCCTCCCAACCACATAATAATATGTGGCAGCCAAAATAAAAATTAAAACTAAAAATTAGACAATAATTTGGACTACTAAAAAGGAGGAACTAATAATTTATGAGCTTGTGTTTGTGTTACCTGAACTCCAAATCTTGCAAGACTCTCCACGCATGACTCCAGATCGAATCCCTGAGACCACCAGAAGCCACTGGAAGTAAGGTCCAGTAGCATCCGGCCATTGTACAACTCTGCAATGCAAATGGTGGAGATTTTGTTTTTTTGAGCCATCACACAAGCAAGGAGTGTGCTGTAGACAGAAGCAATTTTGCGTGTGACAATGGTTTACTAGTGAGAAGATTTTTCAAACAAGCTTCTTGCATCAGCAGCAACCTGCTACAAGAAGCTTTTGTTTTCTCCGTGTTACTTTTTTGGTTTCCATGACACATCTCCGGAGATCACATGTAGGCTTGTTACTTCCCCCAATGCTTGTGCTGTTAACTGTTTGTGGAAAGTGTATGACAATAGCACAAGTATAATTCACGTTTCCATTACCTGTCACTTACTGGGAAAGCACCCAATGTCCACTCCACACTGTAAGGTGGTAAATTCAAGGTCAAGCACTTGGAACAAGGTTGAATTCTCAGGAGTTATTGTTCGTTTGCTCACCTTAGGACATACTCCCAAGACGCTCTCTCTCCACCACCTTCATTTTTTAAAAATAAAAATCTGATGGAGGTAATCTTAACCCAACTCAGGGGACCAGTTCTACACATTGACTTCAACAGGGGGAGAAATCAGGCGGGCTGTAAAACCAACATCACACCAGCCTCATTCCGTTTTCTAATGGGCAGATCATCATTGTAGTATTTCAGTGCTGGTGCTCCACTTCCTTCTCTCCAATTGTTCCCCCTTTATTACTCTGCAATGTCATTGGTTCTATGCTGGTTATCAGCTCTAAGGTGCCTCGACTAAGTAGCCATTCTTCAATAATAATAGGTTTGGGCAAGAGCCACAGCGCCAAGGCTAATGTGGTCATAATTCATGCTCTCATCCAGCAGGAACCTATGTGGATTTCTCTACCCCCAACCCACACTGCACCCAGGCTGCAAGAGACCAAATGCAGTGCCCTTACAGTCACCTGCTGAAATCAACTGTAAGACGGAGAAGTAGATGTTGGCTTTTGCTTCAGGTGATGACGCTACTTGTGGAATAAACTTCACAAGTTCTCAATTATTTCTTCAGCTCCCAAGTTAAACAGCCTCAAGGAACAGTGCCATCAATTTGCTCTCAAAAGGCCAATATATGTTTCAGGACTTACCTGGTCTCTCAGATGGGCTGCTTTGCAGCTCTGAACCATTTATGCTATTGCTTCGACTACGGGTGCCTGGTCCATTCGGATCTGAAAAATCACAAAAATCATTTCTTCAACTGCTGTAATTTATAGGAAGGGGATATGAAGCAGGCACATTGAGATTGCACAGCATGAGTCACTAAGCCAAATGGAGCTTGAAGGTTCGGGACGCACACTGGTACATGGGATAAATGCTGTGCAGGAACATGGCAAAACAAGGGGCAGGACTGTCGGGGAGCAGTGAGGCCAGGCTAAACCTGCCTGCCATCGATGAGCCGACTGCCATTGAAAATTGGTCAGGAAGTTGGTGGGAAGTGACTGCTAGTGGCTGTTAAAATAAGAGCCATAGGAAGCCACACCCAGGGAACAGTCGTCAGCAGAGGCTAAGTGCTCTCGGAGGGAAATCCTGGTCAGCGGAATGGACGGCAAGTCTGGGGTGGGCTAAGAGAGAGAGAGAGAGAAAATATAAAAGTGGTGCGGCGGGGATAGGGAGAAACAGAGAGGAGAAAGAAAGAAAAAGAGAGATGAATCATAGAATGATACAGCACAGGAGACCATTCATGCCTGTTGCTGGTTCTTTGAAGGAGCTATCCAATTACTTCTGCTGAAGGGTCATGAGGACTCAAAACATCAACTCTTTTCTTCTCCGCCGATGCTGCCAGACCTGCTGAGTTTTTCCAGGTAATTCTGTTTTTGTTTTGGATTTCCAGCATCCGCAGTTTTTTGTTTTTATCCAATTACTTCCACTGACATGCTCGTTTGCTATAGCCCTGTACATTTTTTACCCCTTGAAGTATGGTTCAATTCTCTTCAGAATACTGTTATTGAACCTCCTTTCACCCCATTTCAGGCAGGGCATTCCAGATCATAACTGTGTGAAATGAAGAGTGTCCTCCTGTCACCCCAGGTTCTCTTGGCAATCGCCTTAAATCTGTGTCCTCTGTTTACAACCCTTCTACCATGGGAAATACTTTCTCCTTACTTATTTTATCAAAACTTTTCATCTAATTCCCTTTTAACTTCCTCAACAAGCAAAGAAAATGAGAATCAGAGACATCAGTTGTTAACAAAAAGGACCGATAAATGAGAATTGAGTGGATGGAAATATCAGGCAAATTTGAAGTACTCTGTTTTACAGTTACTCCATATCTGTCCTCTTTCTTATCTAAGGCCCTGGTTTGCCTTAAATTAATTAATTTAATTAAATTAATGAAATCATTAAATTAAACATATTGCAATTTGAAAACTAATATAAGCATTTATATTTTTTACACCTGGGAAGCTGATTGGGGAGGTTCACTGTTGTATTGCTGATGTACTTCCCACAAATTACTCCAGATGGCATGTCTATTCTAGGTCAATGCAGGATTTAGAGCACTTGATGAAAAACAAGCCCACAGAGGATGTAATGTCAATTGTTGGATAACGATATGGCACTCTGAGTAAAGTATTATCTGGAAGTAGAGCTTCAACAATCTGATGTTAAAGTATAGATAAAATGGAATGCTTGCCAGAAAACTATTGCATTTTTATACATTTTTTGGGGCAAATTTTGCCAAACTTCCTTTCAGGATGCCCAGCAATGTATCTCAACACCAACCTCTGAAAAGCACCCACTATACCAATCTTGGTTTCCATTTTCTATGCCCTGGCAGGAAAGAATACCTGCCACTGAGATTGGTGTGACCCTCAACCTCAACAGAATTTCCAGGATCAGTGCAACTGGGTGTGGGGTATGGGGGGGATATCAGCAGAAACATTAGTGGCTCAGCCTGGAGAAATGGTCCAATGACAAAAACACTTTTAGTTAGCCAGAAGTTTCTATAAACAGTGGGAAAATACAAAGCTGTCAACAGTATAGCAGCCTCTGACACCCTTCATAATGCTGGGTACCAGACACACAAAGAGCCGTCCCTGCTACCTAGTGTTGTAGTGACCATTTGTAAAGTGAGATGCCAATTTCCTTCACCTTTCTGTATTCAATGTGGGTGGACATGGAAATTAAGGGAGAATCTGATAACGCCAGGCAATGTTCCCTTTAAAATTTAGTTATTGCGCATCACCCATTTTCAAGGTCCTTTAAATTTTTTTTGCACAACCCTGAACATATTATTTATTAGTAATGTAATAAGACTTGTGTGGTACCTCTTTTTTCTTTATTCATTCAGGGGAAGTGTGCTTTGCTGGCTAGGCCAGCATTTATTGCCCATCCCTAAATGCCCTTGAGAAAGTGGTGATGAGCTGCCTTCTTGAACTGCTGCAGTCCACGTGGTGTATGTACACCCACAGTGCTATTGGGTATCTTCAGCTATTGTGTAGCCGCGCAGCTTAATGTGAACACGGAGGTCAGCTCCTCGCCCTTTATTCCACCCCACCCCCTCCAGCCCACCTGTTGAAATTTCAGGCCATTCACAGGCAGATATGTGGTACACGCATGTACACGCTTAATGAACGCTGCAACCAAGGGATGCCTGTCTTTTATTTTGGGCTGGCTCATTAGCACTTCTGCAAGTCCCAGCTCTAGTTTCCTGAGGTCACATCCCCAGTTGTACTAACAAGACTGGTAGAGTTGGAAATTGGAGCATGATGCGATTATGCTAGATCCCACCCTCTTTTATTTCCTTCTGCTGAAATTACAGGCCAAATGTGACATGGCCTTTTAGTAAATGACTCTGCTGTGCCTCTTGTCAGGTATCAGCTGTGGTTCTGTTGGTAACACTCTCCATTCTGATCCAGAAGATCGTGTGTTCAAGCCCCATTCCTGAGACTTGAGTACAAAACCTAGGCTAACACTCCCAGCACAGTATTGAGACAGTGATGCACTGACAGAGTGCTGTCTTTTCGATGAGATGTTAACCATGTCAGTGACAAGTGTTGTAAGAAATTGGGGACTTGAATAAACAGTTATTTTCTGTTTAATATAGAGCCTTTATAGGATTTTCTAAACAGCATTGATTCTCTCTTTGGAGAAAGGATTTCTAAACACTGACCTCAAAACAGTCTTTTCAGGCTGCCAAGTTGACATTCCTAAGCTGTTCGGATGGTGCCTTGTGCACCCCCTTATCTATGTAAGTGTTTAGAAATGGCCAGTATATGTTCCTACGCATGATGTAAACTAAAAAGCTGACCTCAAGCAGGGTGACGCACAAGAGGGGTGGTAAGCACCCTAACATTTTGAGTACCTGTCCTATGTCCTTTGGTCAGAAAAGTTTGAATAGGTGATTGACACTGGGTAGGCTACTAGCCCCCAGAAAAAGGATGTCTTAACAAGTGTTCGGGAACAGGGGCCAGGTCCTGGTGGTTTAGTATACTGGTGAGGTCTTGGTGAGAGGTCCTGGTGAGGTGCAGTACTTGTCTTTAGCTGCATTCTTCAGAATAGGCAAAGAGGAGGAGGAAGATGAGATCAACACACTTTGTGCCAACTGTTTGCTGGCCTCTAGGATCAGTAAACTGCTCTGAACAGTTAGGGGTCGTATACTTTTTTTCTGTCTAATTAGTTAATGTATCATATCTAAACTGTTGTTTCTTAGTAAACCATCTTAAAATTACTTATGACCAGTCGACTGTCTATTTAGGTACCTGTGGCCCCGAACCCCGAAATATTACAGTGTGCTATAGTGAGGAGGGCGTTGGAGAGGATAGAATTGCAGAGAGGAGAGTTTGTAAATGATTCCATGGCACCACTTTGAACAGAAGGGGAGAGCTTTCCAATATTTGGTCAATATGTATCCCTCAACCAACATTGCTGAAACAGATTAGCTGGTCACTATCACATTGCTGTTTGTGGGAGCTTGCTGTACACAAATTGGTGACTGCGCTTCTTACATTACAAGAGTGACTACATTTGGCTGTGAAGCATTCTGGGTATCCTGAGGTCTTAAAAGATGTTACAGAAATGCAACTCTTTGTTGCTCTTACACTCAGTCATATAGTCATTTAATTGATTAGTAACGTGCGTTTCATACCATTTATCCAGTGAATCACATCTGCTTCCTCTACTGCTTCAAATGATGTCAAGGAGGCTCGTGCTGGTGATATCTTGTAGCCATTGTCATTACACGCCATTGTGACAGGGGACTATGAACTGATGTGGCAGAGCAAGATATTTCTTGGTTTCTGTATGGTACATAACACGAGTTCTGAGACGGCTTTGTACCACCTATGAGACACTGTAGAGCTAGGTCTGATCAGCAACAACTAAGGTGCCAAGTCAGTGGTGATGCAAATTAGGCATGACCACCTGCAATCTAAAATCAAGAACCAAAATGAGATCACAATGTTGCAAAATGAAGGGGATTACAACAAGAACTTCAATTTATACAGTACTTTCAGCATAATAAAATCTCCCAAGATGTTCCACAGAGGCACCTTTAAATAAAATCTGACACCAAATCACACAAGGAGAATTTAGGGCAGATGAGCAGAAGACCATGGTCAAAGAGTTAAGTTTACATAGATTCTTATTTTTTTTATTCATTCACGGGATGTGAGCTTCGCTGGTTGGGCCAGCAGTTATTGCCCATCCCCAGAACTTAACAGTATTGAAACAGAATATTCAGCCCATCTGATCTGTGCCTGTGCTTATATTCCACATGAGCCTCCTCCCAATCAACTCCAACTCACCCTAACTCTGGGACATGGCAATAAGGCCCAGCTACATAATATGTGGAGGATGATTTCACAATTTCTAATTATATGGCAGATTTGTCTTTACAGCTAAAAACTTGCCAAGTGTTTCAGCTTACTGTCCCCATCACTTCCCAGGGTTCAGAATTCCTACTGTTTATGGCTTTATCCTCTTCTTCAGTCTTTTGCAGCCCACCTCTTCCCCCTCTGATCCTGGCCAATATAAAGAAGTGAGCCAGAGGTTGGAAACTCTCATGCACAGCTCACTCTGCCGGGGCAGAAGTCCCTGGTTGTGTCTCCCTCGAAGGCATGGATATGAATAAAGAGTTCAATACGTGGGGACAATGAACACAAATCTGCCCATCACATCATGACACAGCACTTTGGGGTTAAAAATTTCTCCGATCTTCTATCTGTGCTGCAAAATGGTTTAGATGCTACTGTTGCACTGTTGAATATACTGTCAAGGATTTTCCATTTCAGTAGCTCCTGGCTCATGTCAGGAATCCCTTTTGAGAAATCATGCACCCCAGATAGCAATTTTCTGGCCGTTAATTTTAATGGGTGGAAAAATCACAGACTGGGCAAGTGCGAAATTGGATACATATTTCCCCCTCAGTGCACCAGTAGAAAATTTGGGCCTCCTGCTCCCTAGTCAACACCATTTGGATCCCCAGGCATGTTACTACCTGGTCACACACCACTCCTGATGCATTTCGTACAAAGCAAATTCTGGAGTTGATCAAAACACTCAAGTGTTCATCATTTCTCGTTGATGTTGTCGCAGATCAATTTCATGGTTATTGTCCAGATAGTGAGCTGTCAATTAAAAAAGAACACTGAATGAAACTGTTCCAAACTGCAAAGCATGTTACATTGCATATACAGCCCATGAACAGGCCATTTGGCCCACCAGACTTATGCTGGTGTTTATGCTTCACACAAGGATCCTCAAGTCCTTTGTCATCTCACCCAATCAGCAAAGCCTTTTATTCAATTCTCCCTTCTGTAAATCTAGTTTCCTCCAAAATGCAATCGCCTTAACCACTCCACATTTTCACCCCACTCTAGATATATATTCAAATGAATACAGTGAGGAGACTATGACGTTAGTCTCCCTCCCACTGCACCATCCCACTTTGACTGCTTCCTCTTTTCCTCTTCTTAATAGGCAACAACTCCCTTCACTGGAGCTACAGTTCCACGAGTGGTTCATTCTTCATGTGTAAGCCTTTAGTGTCAATAGGCTATCTGGCTCATTAAGCCTAATTGTGTCTTCATGTAGTTTTAAAGGACTTGAGTCTCATACTCAGCTCATAACCTCTTCAGTCAGAACTTTTTTCCCCTCATTTGTTCTCAGGAATTGGGAAACAATGACAAAGTTGCCTTTTGTTACCCTTCGCCAGTCATCCTGAAAAGGTGTTAGTGGGCTGCTGTTTGGCAATTGTGCTTTGCAATTGAGCTTTAGAGGTAGCCCAGCAATTATCATACTGGGCTAGCAGCCTAGAGGTCCAGAGTTCAAATCCCACACTGAGAGGAGATCAAATTGAATTCAGTAAATCTGGCAATCTGTGGGCCAGCAGCAGGGAAATATTCAACTGCCAATCTCTTCACCTTGCTGTTACGAGCCTTGCCTTTAGCCATCTAGGCCCTCAGCTCTAAAATTCCTCCTTCCACTCACGACAAAACCAGTTTTTTTTCTTCCTGCAAGACGCCCCTAAAAACACCCTTTGGTCGTCTGTCTCACAGAATCACACAGTGCAGAAGAGGCCCTTCAGCCCATCGAGTCTGCACCGACACGTGACCTATCTACCTAATCCCATTTACCAGCACTTGGCCCATAGCCTTGACTCAATGTCTCCTTTTCAGTCGTTGTCAATTTTTTGTCTGGCAGACTCCACTGGAGTAGTTTGGGACATTCCAAAATGTCCAAGGTGCTATATAAATGGGAGTTGTTGTTACTGAATGCTGTCTGAGGGCAATAAAAAGCTAATTGGTTCACTAATATCTTCCAGAGTCTGGCATACACGTGACTCCAGTCCCACACCATTGATTAGTGAGAGTAACTAAGGATGGGCATTAAATACCCACTTGCATATGTTGCCTACATCCTAAGAACACTAGTCAGTTGGGGTTTTGATGACAAATTGGCAGCTATTGTAACAACTTAATGTGGTTCAGTGTGAAACTTTGCCTGATAACTCTCCAATGAAGTACTTACTATGTTAAAGGCACTATATAAATACAGGTTTTTGATGTATGCAAATAGATGTTGACATTATGAAAATGTCAGGCAATGGGCTTAAATCGACATAACAATGAATGATTCAGTCTTGTTGACCTGAGTTTTCATTGCGTTCTTCCTTTCAGAGACTCATGTGGGGTACTAACAGCATCCTTTTACATACTGTATTGGGAAAATTTGCTCTCATATTCTTAAAAAAATGTAGTTTACTTTTTTTAAGTCTTCTGGTACAAATGTGAAACAGACAAAGATAGAATAAAGCTGCAACTCAACACAAGACACTTCCCCTTTAAGAAACCAGACTATGGCATCCCTAAGAGACCAAAGCACATGAAAGATGCAACTTAATGAAAACCTATGATCGACCACTTTCAGTAATCTTGAGGGAGGTTACAACTGTGAATGAATTCTGTTTTTGCCAATGATAAATGACAGTGCCTAAAAGCAGTGATAACATTATTAATTTTGATGTACAGCTTCTCCACTCTGCAGCTGAAAAATCTAACCAGTCTACAATGATTGCCATCTACAAGAAGTCACTTGCTGCTGAAAATGTTGGCGCAACAGCAGCAATGAAATATGGGGCTGTTTTTTAAATCTCATTTTGTCAAGTGGGATTAACACTAGCATTCCAAATGGGCAGGTATTTACTGAAAGGAATTTCAGAATTATTAAATATTCTGAAATCTCTTGACAAAAGTGATTTCAAGACAATTAGTCAATTGAACAGCTTTAATTATGTTTGAATTTGCTACTGAAAATTTACTGATTTACTCTATCTGTTCAGACAACAATTGTGAAAGAAACACATACAATAAGGCTTTTGGGATAAAGAGTAATCTCTCTTCCACACCAAAATGCTCCTGCCATCCTACTTCCGCTCTGCTGACTACCCGTAAACATCACAACCAAAAATATTACTGAGTCAATCAGCAACAAGCTTCAAATGTAAAAACTGACATCCCACTTGCAGTAAGTGCTGTAACAGCTCCCAGTTAACATCTCACTAAACCTAACCACTTCTCCTAAGCGAAAGCACAAGCGAGCCTGCAAAACACACGAGAAGTAAAACTTAATGACACACCACTTTTGGCTTTCAATCACCTGCCGGTGTCTTGTTTGTGCTTTCAGTTATTTTCCACTTGCTTGAGATTGCCACAATCATGCGACTGAGATTTTGTTTTGCTATTGGCTGTGATCTCAAGTTTCTGTCTTCCCCCATGCAGTGGTTGGTGATAAACTTGCCTCCTGGGTCACTTATGGTGGTACAGGTCTCATGATTTACAGGAAACTGAGCTGCTCAATTCTTTCAGCCTGACTGCACTTTCGTTTGCTACTAATCTCTCTTTGCAGTTCCCCTGATGCCTGTACCAGTCTCTCCTCTACTACCTCCCCAGGATTGCTAACTCTCCAGGATTGCCACGGAGTCTCCAGGATAAAAGGATGCTGTTGTAGGCATGATAAAAAAATCAACAGCGCATTGAGAGAATTGTGGATCTCTCTCATTTTCTTTGAATACTTTTGTTCATTAGTTAGAAAAATATTGATGAGGCGGTTAAAAAAAAAGGCTGTTTGACTGGGCAAGGCTTAAGTGATGAAACCTCCAGGAATACATCTAACCAGAGTTGCAACCCATCAACCTCAATGTCCCCAGGTTAGGTTGGGCAAATTGTAGCTACACTTAATCCAGCATGAGCACGTGGATACGGTCTATAAGGGAGACTTGATGACTTGCCATCTTTAACAGAGCAAGAAGGAATAAAGGATTTCCAAGAGTGTATCCATTCTAAATAAAGATAAATGAAAAAAAAACTTTTTTCAGCTGGACTTTTCCACGTTCATACATTCTATAAGTGTAAAGATATTGAATTTAAAAAGTGCAAAGACAACATTTTTTTGCAGTGGACTTACAGGCCTGTGCTTGTGAATCAGATCTTGAAATGCAAGTATATTCTGGTTTCCTATGTAGTTCAAAAGCAAGGTTGCAGCTAATTTAAATATAGTAGTGCCTCATTTTGTAAGTCAGAGGATGTGTGCTAACATTGTAACAGGAGAAGGCCATTTAACCCCTCAAGCCTTTTCTGTTATTCAATGAGATGGGTGATTTGTATCCTAACTTCATATACCCCATCCCCCCGTCTTGGCTTTATATCCCTTAATACCTTGGCTAGCAAAAACCGATCCATTTCAGATTTAAAGTTATTCATTATAAGCAAGCATCCACTACTTTTTTGTGGGGGACAGTCCCACACTTCTACCACCGTGTGTGTGAAGAAGCATTTTTCTAATTTCTTTCCTGAATGGCCTGGCTCTGATTTTAAAGTTGTGTTCTCTTGCTGTAGATTCCTGAATAATCGAAAAAGTTTCTCTCTATCTACCCCAATCAAAATCCTAACAATCACAATCCAATCACCCCTCAATCTTTCATATTCCCACTCTAGAAGCTTGAGAACAAAATCTAGGCCGACACTTTCAGTACAATAATAAGGGAGTGCTGTACTGTCAATGGTGCTATTTTTCCATGCAGATATAACCAAGGGTCCCAGCATTAAAACACTGCTGTCTGTGGGATCTTACTGTGTGCGAATGGGCTGCTGTGTTTCCTACATCACAACAGTGACAAGATTTCAAATGAAGTACTTCATTGGTTGTAAAACACCAGGGTCGTAAAATGCATTGCAGAAATACAAGTTATCCTTTTCTTTTGATTTAATAAATTTTAGTTACTGCTCTGATCCATTACAGTAATTGAGAAAGTGGAAGTCTGTGCTTGGGGTTAATCACACAGGAAGAATAATCTAATCACATGTAAGAGAGTAACATTAGCTTAGAATAGATTTAGGGAAGTAGTTCATTCAAAGATTGCACCACCACAGTAAATTGCACTTCTTTTATTGTTCTTCCCATAGGATCATAGTTCAGGCTGAACAATACAAAGTTGTTGCCTAGTGCTGCTCACCCTGTGGGGTAACCCGTATTAAAGGCAGCACTTACACAAAAACTCATAATAATTACATTTGTGAGCCAAATTCCTACAAATTGCAACTCCCATGACAAGCCTTGTTCTGTTGACTAACAAAATGCCAGTGGCACTGCCACAATCAGTTGCTGATTACATTTGTTTTAAACATACATGTCTGTTTTTTTCCATACGATACGCCAACAAAGTTGGAGAGACTTCAGCACTCACACAGCAGGACCTACTCAGTTGCCAGATTTGTTCACAACAAGAGGAGCAGGAAATGTCAAAGTCGCAATTTACAACGGCAGCGCCAAACAGAAAAAGTATGACCGACAAATGAGACTCTCAGAATTATTACAGCACCGATGGAGGCCATTTGACCTGTTGTGTTCATGCCGGCTCTCTGCAAGTAAAATTCACCGAGCCGCAGTCCCTCGCCTTTCCCCCATACCCTGCAATTATTTTTCTCTTCAAATAAGTTATCCAATTCTTTTTTGAAAGCCTGGATTGAATCTGCCTCCATCACAGTGCAGTCCAGATTTTAACTACTTGCTGTATAACACAGATTTTCCTCATGTCATCGTTGCCTCTTTTGCTAATTACGTCAAATCAGTGTCTTCTGGTTCTCGACTCTTCTGTTAATTGTGACAACAGGAAGTAAAGATTGCAGACATGAAAGCAGAGTAAAATTGGACATTGGACAAGGGGGTGCAAAACAGTCAGAATTGCATTTGTTATCCCTGATATCTCATGCCCGATAATTGGTTTTATTGAAGTTAATGGAACTGAAAACGGGGTGGGTTGCTTGACTCCCCAACCAATGTTCAATTTCAGTGCGCTCCGTATAAGAATTTTAATAATATATACAAAATAGTAGCACTTTGAAACTAAGCTGTTAACATAAGGACAAGGAACTAGAGTAGGCCATTTGGTCCTTTGAGTTTGCTCTGCCATTCAATGTCATGGCTGATCTGATTGTGGCCTCAACTCCACATTTTGCCTATCCCCAATAACCTTTGACCTCCTTGTTAGTCAAGAATCTATCTGCCTCTGCCTCCATTGCTCATTGGGGAAGAAAATTCCAAAGATTTACAACCCACTGAGAGAAAAATTCCTTCACATCTATGTCTTAAAGGGAGACCCCTTATTTTCAAACTGTGTCCCCTAGTTCTAGTCTCTCCCACAAGAGGAAACATCTTTTCAGCATCCACCCTGCCAAATACCCTCAGGATCTGTCCAACCTCCCCTCGTAAGATAACCCCCCATCCCAGGTATCAATCGAGTGACCTTCTCTAAACTGCTTCTAATGCATTTATATCCTTTTTTAAATAGGGAGACCAAAACTGTACACAGTACTCACCAATGCCCTGTACATAATAGCAAAACATCCCTACTTTTACATTCCATTCCCCTTGCAATAAACAACACTATTCCATTTGCCTTCCTAATCATTTGCTATACCTGCATGGTAATTTTTCCTGATTCATGTACCTCTGTGCCTCAAGAATTCTGTAATCTCTCTCCATTTAAATAACATGCTGCTTTGCTATTCTTCCTGCCAAAGTGGACAAATCCATGTTTTCCCACATTATACTCCATCTGCCAAACTTTTGCCCACTCACTTAACCAATCTATGTCCCTTTGCAGATTCCTTATGCCCTCTTCACATTTACTTTCCTACCTATCTTTGTGTCATTAGCAAATTTAGCAACCATACATTTGGTCCCTTCATCACATCACTGATTTAAATTGTAAATAGTTGAGGCCCCAGCACTGATCCCTGTGGCACTCCACTTGTCACACCTTGCCAACCTGAAAGAGATCCGTTATCCCAATTCTCTGCTTCCTGTTAGCCAGCCAATCCTCTATCCATGCTAATAAGTTACGTCCTATACCATGTACTCTTATTTTGCATAGTAACCTTTGATGTGGCACCTTGTCAAATGCCTTCTGGAAATCTAAGTACAGCATATTCACAGTTTCCCCTTTATCCATGTTGCTGTAAGACATTTTGGGACATTCTAAGGATGTGAAAGACCCTATATAAAAGTCCGCTTATGAAGTTCTTTAGACGAATATGTGGATGGGGTGAGATGTAGTGAGGTGGGAGGAGATGTGTGTGAAGTGTAAAGATCAAGTGTACACACCAGCTGGGCTAAATGGCCTGTTTCTGCATGGTAAAATTCAAAATGTAATCCAGCTGCTGTTGGCCAGTTTGCACAATGAATATGCTTGGGCCTCAGTAAGCTTTGTGCACACCCTTTGGAAATAATGCAAGCACAAAACTGCTGGACTCGATTTCTGGCTTCCAGTTCCTATGGGAAGTGGAAGGAATTAGAAAACCACTGTCCCATTACCGCACTGCTGTCCTTTTGATAAAGCAAATTGATTCCTGGTGTTATTTAGAAAATAGCATTTTTGTTTCCAGTTTAAGGGCACATTTGAGATACACTTGAGCTTTGCTTAGTTAGCAGGTGTTTCAACAACACCTTCTAGCACCCTTAATGTAAGAAAACACCCTAACGCGCTTTACAGGAGCATTATCAAACAAAAATTGACATTTAGTCACATATTATAAATATTAGAGAAGGTGACCAAAAGCTTGGCCACCACAGGTAGATTTTGAGGAGGGTCTTAAAGGAGGTAAGAGAGGTAGAGAGATTGGACAGGTTTAGGGAGAGAATTTCAGAGCTTAGGGCAGGGGTGGGGAACCTCCAGCCCAGGTGCCAGATGCAATTTTTCATCCGGCCCATGGTGAGATTTCAAAAAATATATCAGAGAAAACAATTACTAGACTATTTAAATATTCCAATTAGTATTAAAAAAAAATTCTGTTTAATATTTCAGTCTATGCTGGCATCACGGGAAATGAAATGACAGTGCAAATGAGCCCCCTGCCCAGAGTTCAGGAAGCTACTGCAAAGGATAAGGACAAGAATAGAACCATAAAGGAAGGGATTAATGATCAGAGCCACATTCAAAGGCCCTTATTTTTATGTATTATATGTTTCCTTTAACAGATTTTTCCTGTCCCGTTTTCTAATATTACACATGCTGTTTTCTAACACTTACAGCAGTGACTGGGGTGAGGAATCAGTAGCGGATAGACTGACCAAAAATCAGCTGGGAGTGTCAGTGAAGCTTTGAATATTCTTAGAGAATTGTTGGAATCTTAATAGAAACACAGTGTTAAAATTTCCGCTTGCATCAGGATGTGCTTCAGTTCATTACAGCTCTCTGTGCTATCCCAGTGTTATTGAAAATGCCTACATCAAGCTTCTGAATATCTCTACACTCAGAGAGCAACACATCTGTGAGATGCAAATTTCTTTCAGGAGTTAAAGGAAGTAACTATTGCAGTTAAGTCAGTCAATCTTAAAGCAAAGCTGCTCACATCAGAAACAAAGAGTGACCTCCAAGAATGGTTAGAAGTTACCTCACAGCGATTAAGTACTATTTGGGATCGTTGAATATTAGCTTCTCTGCTTGTCCTTGCCAAAATCTCCCTCAGGGTAGAATAAGATTGTACCTTCACTAGCTCCCCCTCTGTGTTAACATGGCCTCTGCTACGTGGTTAATATTTTATTCAAATATGAAAAGGACAGGGTCTCTCAGTGTTTCTGGTTCTAAGTTGCAAATCCAGAACTCAGTGGCTCCTAATGAATCATTGAGCCGTTTAGCTGCTTGAGAGAGTTTTTTAACCAGTTCATGGTTACACTTTGCATGATGGGAGCATCCTGTCATAGCCCCGCTGTTAATTAGTGCGCTCATTTTATTACCTTTTCAGTTGGCGTTCTTCGCAGATCCGGCTCAGCTCTGTCAAAGGGAGCCTGTCCATTACTGTTTGCTGCCACTCTCTTGTAATGTCATGGAGATTGGCCTCAGGACCATACTCTCCCTGGAGGATGAGAAAACAAGGAAGCCAGGGCATATCAGAGGACCACCCCAAAACGGAATCTAGTCCCAGAACCTAACCGAATTTAGCAAGGCAGGCAAGTTCAGACAGTGCCATCTTTTTATTATCGTGGGATGCAGGGGTCACTGGCTAGGCCAGCATTTATTGCCCCACCTCTAATTGCCTTAGAAGGTGAGCCAAACTCTACCATTTAAAGGTCAACAACAGCAGCGGTCACAGCCAACAGCGTTCATGCCTCTACAATAACAAGGCTCATTAAGGAAAAGCAGACTCAGGCATCACATTAAAGCAGTGGGTGAGTTGAACTTTTCTGTATTCTCTCTTTAAAAAAGTAAATTAAGTTGGTTTTTATGGGTGTGTGGCTCACGACTGATTCTGTCTATGTGTGTGTGGTCCTTATTAAGGAAAAGATTTCCCACCTCTGGCTTAGGGCATTAGCAGTTCAAGGCACAGCCACCAATGGCAGATCGATGAAAAATGGGGATGGGCAGGCAGCCTGAATTAAAAGAGCACAGGTATCTCAGAGGTTTGTGGACCTGGAAGAGATGAGATAGGATAGGAAGGTGTTAAACAATTATTTCAAGGGATGAAAGCATCGCTGGCAAGGCCAACATTTATTGCCCATCGCTAATTGGTCGTGCAGGTGGTGATGAGCCGCCTACAACTGGGTGGTTTACAAGGTCATTAAGAGTGAACAACCCTGCTGTGTGTCTGGAGTCACGTGTAGGCCACACCAGGTAAGGACAGCAGATTTCTTCCTCTGAAGGACATTAGTGAACCAGATGGGTTTTTTATCAACAGCCTGGCAGTTTCATTATCATTAGAAATGAGTCTAGCATTTTATTCCAGCTTTAGTAATTGACTGAATTTAAATTCCTCCAGCTGACACTGTGGGATTTGAAATAATGTCTCCAGAGCATTAGTCCAGGCCTCTGGATCTGTAGTCATGTAAAATTACCACTATGCTGCTGTTCCCTTCAGTGATTTGAACATAAAGATGAGAATTTTAAAATTTCAGTAGCAATCCAGACAGCCAGTTATGTTGCGTTGAAAACCTACTGAGACTTAGCGCTCAGACTGCCCTTCTGTTGCATTCATAGTGGCCTGGCAAAATGACCACGACTGTCCCTGAAACTCACCAGCTCCACAGGTTCACCTGTGGAAAATTTAGTGAGAACGGAGTTCTCAATTTGTATCATTAACAAAAACTGATGAAGCCCCTCTGCAGAAACATCCCATTCATTATTCTATTCACTCATTCATGTATTTGTCAGAACTTGAAAGTGGATTTTCAAAAATTGTTTCCTTCGGCAGGGTTATTGAGAAGAGTGAGACTAATTGAATATTTCTTTTGAGGAGTCGGCATAACCTTCTGTGGTGTATCATTCTGATTCCTTTATTATAACAGCGACTACACTTTGTACATTCTCATTTACCAACCCAAGACAAAAGATAGGTTAACAGCACTACTTGTCTATGTACTTTAATATACTGGAGGCATGGCATACACAACTCACTGAAACTGTTGTTGGTGAAGTACCTAATTAACCAAACAAAGCTTGGTGTATCTTAAAATGAATGTGCCCTAAACTGGGGAAAAAAACACTATGGCCTAGATAGCAACCATGGATTAATGAGTCTTTGACTTCCATGTCTGGAAGAATTCTCTTGACACTTACATACAGCCAAACAACTTTATTCTTCTCCTACTTGGATCTTTCAGTGAATTCACCATTGAGCCATGTTTCTGGGTCTGGCCAGCTGCAGGTACCACAGAATCAAATAATCAAAATCAAAAATCATAGAGCACAGAAATTGGCCATTTGGCCCATCAAGCCTATGCAAGATCTTTGAAAGAACTATCCCATTACCCCTGCTCTTCTCCAAAGGCTCTATTTCAAGGACTAATCCAATTCTCTTTTGAAAGTTCTGCAGAATCCACTACCATATCTACCCTACTTATTGAGACCTATATGCTTCTGAGACTTGGATAACCTACAGCAGGTACCTCAAAGCGCTGGCAAAGTACTACTAGTGATGTCTTCGCAAGATCCTTCACATACGGTGTCAAGAAATGCAATCCAAAGGCAGTGTCCTCTCCAAAGCCAACATGCTTAGCACTGAGGCACTAATCACTCAAAACCAACTAATGCTGGGAAGGACGTGTCGTTCATATGCCTGACGCCAGACTCTCGGAGCAACTGCTCAAAATTCAGGCATGAGTGAAGACTCCCAGGAGGACAGCAGAAATGCTTTAGGGGTGTCCTGAAAGCTTCCTTAGGAGGCCAAACATCCCCACTGACTCATGGGATACTCTGGCTTGTGACTGACCGAAACGGAGAAGGTTCGTTCAGGAAGGCACCAAGCACATAGAGAAATTGCGCCGGGAACAGAGGGGAAGTCAAGGTGTCAGAGAAAGTACACAAACATCCCAACAACTGACCCGCCGAGCACAACCTGCCCCACATGTGGCAGAGCTGGTATTCATACAATGGACTTAATCAGCCATCTCAGAACCCATCAAACTAGAGTGGAAGCAAGCCATCTTTGCTACTGAGGGAGCCTCCACTGTGAGGTGCAGGCTTTAGCGACTTAGAGGCTTCAAACCTCTCAGATCAGCGTAAAAAAAAAAAAACCCCGCAGTACTGTTTTAGAAAATAGGGAATATTCCCCTCCCCGCTCTGGCCTTAATATTTAAACTTCTCCCAATGATGTTGGTTTAAGGCTAAAAAGAAAACAAAAAAAAAACTGCGGATGCTGGAAATCCAAAACCAAAACAGAATTACCTGGAAAAACTCAGCAGGTCCGGCAGCGTCGGCGGAGAAGAAAAGAGTTGACGTTTCGAGTCCTCATGACCCTTCGACAGAACTTGCGTTCGAGTCCAAGAAAGAGTTGAAATATAAGCTTATATTTCAACTCTTTCTTGGACTCGAACGCAAGTTCTGTCGAAGGGTCATGAGCACTCGAAACGTCAACTCTTTTCTTCTCCGCCGATGCTGCCGGACCTGCTGAGGTTTTCCAGGTAATTCTGTCTTGGTTGATAAGGCTATCTGGTCATGTTCCTATTGTCATCTGCAGGATCCTCTTTGGTGCAAAGGGATTGTCCCGACATTGGCTGTGAAAGTGCTTTGGGGCCCCATGAGGTCAAGTAAGGCACTGTGTAAAGGGCATTTTCTTTCTTACAGAGAAGGCATCAATCACACTGTTGTAACCCTGAACCATGCCCTAATTGTTGGCTGCTTTAAACAGTACCATCCTGCGCTGTCCAGGATGTCTAAGCACGCAGCTAACGGTTATGAACTGCAGTGCAGGTTGCACCTTCCACCTAAAGAATGTTCCCCTCCCTCTCCAAAGATACAACCGACCTTAAATGAACACTTACCCCCCCCCACCTTTCACCAGACCATTTTGCTCCAAATTCTCACTCAAAGCCTCCCTCTTTCCTCCAGTCCGAAACAGCTGAGAGTCGCAATGCCCAACGCAATGACAGTGCCCCGCCTCCCCGCCGCCACCGACGCACGCCATTGGTGCGCTCGCCCCAGCTCAGGGCGGCGCTCGAATGGATTGACGGGCCGTCCCGCCCCGTTCGTGCGTCCTATTGGTCGACGGTCACGTCGATCAAGCATCGCCGGACCGGGTTTCGGGTGAGTCCGGGAAACGGACGGAGGGGGGGGGGGGGGGGTGAGGGGGGGGGGTGGGTGGGTGTGGCTGTGGCGGTCGAGGCGAAAGAGGAGGGGGAGGAAGAGGAGGTTGAGTCGGCGCCGGATCAGAGGGGGCGGGGCTGCTGCGGCGGGGGCGGGGTCGGGGGTCGGGGGGCGGGTGGACGGTCGCGGATTTGCTGAGGGTGGGACACCCGTGCGTGACTGACAGTCCACCTCGGCATCCGTTTGGCTGAGAAAGATGTCGGTCAAGGTGGAGAGGCGGGGCTTGCAGCCGCAATCAACGGTTTTCCACTCGAGACTCGACGGAAAGGGAGAGACAGTTGTTCGGGAAATGTCGGCGATGGGGTAGCATTTGGAGGGGGAGGGGGAGGGGGAGGGGGAGGGAAACAGGAGGCATGCCCCAGACTGATGCCCCCCCCCCCCCGACCCCGCCCCCGCCGCAGCAGCCCCGCCCCCTCTGATCTGGCGCCGACTCAACCTCCTCTTCCTCCCCCTCCTCTTTCGCCTCGACCGCCACAGCCACACCCACCCCCCCCCCGCCCTCCGTCCGTTTCCCGGACTCACCCGAAACCCGGTCCGGCGATGCTTGATCGACGTGACCGTCGACCAATAGGACGCACGAACGGGGCGGGACGGCCCGTCAATCCATTCGAGCGCCGCCCTGAGCTGGGGCGAGCGCACCAATGGCGTGCGTCGGTGGCGGCGGGGAGGCGGGGCACTGTCATCAGAGCTGGAATAAGAATGAGCTGAGCAGGTTGATTCAATATGGCCATTCCACTTTATTTTGCATGAGTGATTGAAGATGGAGGGTCTGATTTTCGGGCTCAGAGGGAGGATCATAAAATCGGGCACGTTCAGGCTTCCCATCACCTATGAGCTTGGAATCAGACTGACATTTAGACCCCGCAGCAGCAGCAGCAGCAGCAGCAGCAGCAGCAGCCGCCTATTCAACTGAGCCCAGGGTCCCAGGCCCCCTGTGTGATTTAATCCACGTCGGAAATAAGCAGAAAATCCTGCGAGAGAAGAACAATTCTTAGCTAGGGAATAGAAAAAAAAAAAAAACTACTGACGCCTAGCTCCATGGAAGTAGGTGGTAAAGAGCCACTCGTTGGAGGAAGTGAAAGTATGTTGAGATATTTTGGTTGCTAGGCCAAAACTGTACCTTCTGTCATGAGTAGCTGATGTCACTGAAAAAAATATTTCGTGATAGAACTGCTATTGTTCACCTTTAGCCCTGTCCCACAGTCTAAGCTCACCTCTTTCAGATTGTGGTAAGATTCCTCCCATTTGTTGCAGAGCCCCTGCAACATGGTGACCGAATCACCCCAAGTTTGGTGGGCTTCAAGACACTATTGGACAGCACTGACCTAGGGCCTCTGTATGACTATTGAAGTAGCAGTATGGCTACCTGCGTTCAGCAGTACTTGTTGACCCTCCAGTTCGGAGAACCTCACGAAAATGTTGACCATTTCCCGCTCTGCACATGGCACCCAGCCAAGGCTTGGGAACGTGCGGTGGGTCCCAGCACATGCCGCCCTGGGCCAGAGAAGTGCAAGGAGGTTGCTTCTCAAAAGAGAGACAAACAGAAACATACAGTAAAATCACCTTACATAAAGCATTCCAAAGCTGCTTTGCATTCAGAAACCACTCGAATAGTTGGCATCCATTTATGTTTATTCACAGTAATTGGCGTATCAAGATTAGTTGAGGAATTACCAAATACAATACTCTCCATATTAACACACTGTACACAAAAATGACTACAACTGCATCCACACTGGCGAAAGAACTGCTTAAAGAGCATCTTATATGTAAAACATTGTTTAACATTATAAATTTCACAAAGTAACACTAATTGTA
This sequence comes from Carcharodon carcharias, assembly GCF_017639515.1. Lineage (NCBI taxonomy): Eukaryota > Metazoa > Chordata > Chondrichthyes > Lamniformes > Lamnidae > Carcharodon > Carcharodon carcharias. The sequence continues at coordinate 106,849,633 of NC_054485.1, forward strand.
AAAGAACATGCCATTACTTACAAGAAATACGATGAAAGAGAGCTTTATTATTTTCGTTTGGTGAACAAAACATACCTTGATATTTTTAAAAAAAATTTCTTCCTGCCAAAATGTCTTAAGTCATACTGCAAAAGTTGAGAACTAAAACTGCAGCAGTTGATAATGGCAAGGGAAATTAGTAATGGCAACTATGATGTCAGTGCCAAAAATGAATGTTTATTAGTGGAAAGCAATAGAAGACTAATTCATTTGGGAATAAAACATGACCCTCGTGCTCCCTTGGGAATTTAAAAGATATTTAGTTTGTTCTTGCAGTTTCTGATGTTGTCAACCTTGTTACAACCTTGAATGTGTTGCCAAATCATTTGCTATTCTTTGTGTTACTAATGGAACTACTGATTAAATATGTAATAATCAAGGTTTTTCTGTTCATATATCATACCATCTCCTTCCTTTCAAATGCATTATATACAAAGTATTTTATTTTCTTATATTTCACAAAAGTGTAATACTTGTTCTTGCATACACCACATGCTGATAATATTCCTTTTAATATATTTTCCTGACAGCCTTTGCATATCACAAGTTGACCGTTGCTTTTTACTGACATCCTAGGTGGCCAACTCAAACTAAATATAGAGGCTCAAGTTGGTGGGAAAAATTATCTTGTAAGTATATTAATTATGAATGTAAGGAATTAATTATAACAAATGTGGAGATTTCTTGTTAGTTTTGGGTTTGTAAGTATATATGGTAAGTTGATTGGATTTTGTTGTGAGGCAAAATTGAATGATCTTGGCCACCTGTAGTTATATTGGTATTTATGGAGTCTAGTATGAAATCATATTCATGGTTTAAAATCATCAAATAGTCGAATTATTAGAACAGGTTTGTACTGCGTAGCTGTATGGAACTGCATCACAGAACGTTATTGCACCTGCAATACTTCACATGCTGAGTTATTAACCTCAGCTGTGCCTCGGGAGAGAAGGGAAAGTCTGAAGGTGGGCTTCAGGTCATCGATCAAAGAGAAAAGTTGCAATATAAACCAGATAGGGATGTGGGAAACGTGCCAATGTGAACTGGGACAGGGAAGAATGGTACCAGCAGGACCTAGGCATGGACTCGATGGGCCAAATGGTCTCTATGACTCTAAGAGTGACAGTGTGATATGCGGGTGAGAGAATGAGGAATAGCTCTGTAAATTGAGAAGAGGGTGATAATAAGCGATTTAAAAATAATGTAATAATGTTATTTGGTGCTGGAGGATCGGTATCTGCAATTTCTCTGCAAGATATGAGGGGAAAATTCCGCAATTTAGCAACAATCTTCCATAATTCTCAAAAATTGGACATAGGAAACTGAATGAACTTACATAATGTTGGATCTAACAGTGGTGACAAATGTTTTTCTGGCTCTGAACATGCAGCACATTTTACATAACTTTATATATTCTGAATTGTTACCATGGGAAACTGGAAGGGACACAATGATTTATAACATACAAGGGGTACAAGATAAATGAGGGGAAGTAATGCTCCAGTTGATCACGACTTAGCCCAGAAGGACTTTGATTTATTTGACGAGCGGGTAGCTGTTATTGGTGAGGTCCTGGTGATGGTGCAGTGGTGGATTGTCATGTTTGATGCTCGCCTACATCTTAATACGATAATTGTGGTGAATTTCAGGCTTGATGTCACACACTAGCATCAACAGTTGGCGAAGAACCTTCTCTTTGTTGCGATGATGGTTGGCCTGCATTGCCTGGATCTTCTGACGTGTCTGTTGCTCGACTTCCGTTGCCAAGTTACCTTGGGACCCCATAACCTTTGTCAAAATAAAAGGGAAAAGGAACAGCTAGGACCGGATCTGGGGTGGGGTTCCTGAAGGGTAGTTGAAGTTCAAATTATCCAAAGTTCAATTTTCATGGTGCTTTCAAATGTTCAAACTTCAAATCTGCCTCATTACAAAAATAATTCATGCTAATGTTATGCCCTTCTTAATTGGAGGTATTGCCTTCCTGTCTTGTGCACTTCCAATGGTGCTATTTATTCTCAAATACCACATCTGAGAGGTCATTACTCATGTATGAGTCTTGCAACTCAGTATGGCAGGCTATTTGGCTGGTGAGGCATCACAATGAAAATCAATTCTCTCCTTGAGTCAATCAGCAAATGTGGAAAGAAGAGGCAAGTTTCAAGTGTAACCCTTTGTCAGAACTGAGAATAAAGTTGTATCCTTTCAAGAGTTACACCCAGAGTGTTAACTTGTCTGTTCTCTCCACAGATGCAGACTGACCAAATGTTTGTTTCCAGCATTTTTGGGTTGTGTTTTGTTTCTTACCAAACCTTTTGTCACCTGACATTCACGAGGGTAGTTCCAACAGCATCACTGAACTATGATCAAGGAGAAGAAGATAATAGCTGCCTCCTTAACCCAAGGACATTCCAGTCAATTGCAGTATCTTTATTGCAGTTCTAGGTGACAGCTGGTAACTTCGCACAAACTGGGGATAAAGCCGGTGCATAAGTCACTTACTCAATGAACTCATTGAACTCCAGGGCTGCTTGAATCATTTCACTTGAACCTGAGCGGTCAAGTGCAGTGCATTCATGCTTCAGTATGCATTGTGGCAATAGGTGTGTCTTTCTTTTGATCTTTCTGGATATCTGGGCATGACTACCTTCATTACTCTGTTGCCCTGAGCAGGTGATGGACCACCTTCTTAATGACTGTTTGTGTACTGGTTTTATACAGCTGAGTGGCTTGCTTGGCCAGTTAGAGAGTCAACCACATTGGTGTGGGTCTGGAGTCAGATAGGCCAGACCGAGTAAGGATGGCAGATTTCCCTCTGTAAGGACATTCATGGGCCAGATGGGTTTTTGAAATAATCTGACAGCTTCATGATCATTTTTGCAGGCACCAGCATTTTAGCTCAAGATTTTCATAAAACTAAATTCAAATTACCAAACTACCATGGTGGAATTAGAGCATACCTTCTGTGGATTACCAGGCATTTTTTCCACATCACTTACCGCTTCTTGCTTATGTCTGAAGTCCTTTTCTCTCTCCAGACGGTACTGTTCAATCTCACCCTGCGCTTCCTCCTTAGCTTGCCTCAGCCTCCGGGCCTTCCCTAAAACAAGAATAGTAGCTGCTCACTAACCTTTCATTTACATGAATCTGAAATGCAGTAATCTCTCATTCACAAATGTTTTAAGTATGCAAGCTGTTATTCAACTGATATTCAAAGGCAGTAACCTCTTATTTGCAGTGGACTGAGTATAGTAACCTGCCATTTACTTTATTCTCTATACAGTAACTTATGACATGGTCTAATTCTTGGAAAAAGTGATTTCTCCTTTATCTGATTCTAGACTTCAGTAACCACTGTGGTGGTGTGTTACAGTTCACTCAGGGAATTTGAGTTGCGGTAGTTTTTACATCTACGTTGTAGGCTGAACTATGAATAATGATGGTAGAGGCTTCTACGTTCTTTCTATCATATGGCTGACCAGGAATCCCTCCTGCTCTTACTGCCTGCATTGGCATGTTGGAGGGATTTGTGGATTGATACTCAACATGTTTGATCCCGTTTTGGATGCACCTTCCTTGGCTACCAAGTCCTTAGGTGGGACTGAAACCTGGAGCTTCAGGGATAGGGATGCTACCCACTGTTCCACAAGTAGTCACTAGGGTTCATTTTTCGGGAATGCAGCTAAACTTCTCACTTGCTTGGTTCTAGTTCAATTTCTCCACTTTTTACCTCTACCTTTTAATACTCTATTCTTTAATACTCTTACATATCATGATTGATATGAATATAGGAGCCATTTGCAATTACATAATGTATTTATTATTCTAATAATCCATTCACAGAATCCCACAGAGTCTGAGAAACACCTGACCTACCTACCTAATCCCATTTACCAGCACTTGGCCCATAGCCTTGAATGTTGTGACGTGCCAAGTGCTCATCCAGGTACTTACCCGACCTTACCCACTAATTACCAGTCATTTCTCTTCCTTGTAGCCTCTACTGCTGTAGCAGGGCAAGACCGCTCTCTGAAGATTTAAGAAGTTGGATAGCAAAGAAAAAATGCAAAGAGCACCTCTTCTCCTCTGCACCGAATTCCCACTGTACACCAAATTGCCAACACCCACACTCACTCTGGTTGTGTCTCACTCAGGATGAGGTCTCTTCCCTGCTCGTGTGCCAGCACACTGATCTGTTGCTTGAAAAGTCTCTCTCTATATGCCTCTAGTAAAAATACTATGTTGTTATACCTCTTTTTTACTGACCTATTGACCAGTGGAAACCGCTCACCCTCAAAAATTAGAGTGTTCTTTTAGTTCCTCAATTCAAGTGTACTTCTGCGAATACAGTCCCAGCTTTTTGAGCCTCTCAGTTGCTCCACGTAGATTTGTCAAGACGGATTATTTTAACAAAATTCTGTTGGCTGTACAGAACCTCACGGTACAGAGCCACCAAGCCATGGGTTGTAAATATCAGGTGTCAGTTGAATGCACTTATTTCATTAGAGGGTGTGGTCTGAGCAATTAAAGCAGCACCATAACAGTGTTGACAACTATACCAGGTGTGGTGAATCGGGAAGCCAGATGTGCAGAATAACACTTCTGATTAGTTCATATCAAAAATGAGTATTAGATATCTTGTAATAAGAAAGATTTGTTTTTGCATAGTGCTTTTCATGACCACTAGGTGACTCAAAATGCTCTACAGCCAATTAAATACTTTTGAGGTGGTCACGGATGCATTATAGGAAATGCAGCAGTCAATTTGTGCACAGCAAGCTCCTATAAGCAGCGTGGTAATTACCCAGATTATCTGTCATTTGTGATATTAATAGCTGGTTAAATATTGGGATAAGACATTGGTGATAACTCCTGTGCCTCTTAGTTGAACATTAGCATTAAAAGAAATTAAGATTTGCATTTATACATTTTCATGTCCTCAGTATGAACCAACGTGCTTTACGCTCAACTAAGCACTGTTGTAATGTGGGAATGTTGGAATGATAGGCAAAGGTCACAAACTCAGTAAAGATGACAAAGGCTGGAGCAGTTATTTTTCTCAGAAGGAATTCCAAGTGGACTCAAAGCCTTTGGACACGGTCTGCTTGCAATTACAGAGTAATATAGGCCAAGAGGTTTGCCTGTCTGCCACTTTGGTCTCTATATACATGTAGGGTTGAGGAAATCTAAAGCAATGGGAAGAAATAACAAATTAAATACATCTAGTGACAGTACGTCAGTTCACATTTCTGGCAGGTCTCTGGAAGAGCGTAAATCTTTTAATCTTTTTATTTTCTGGATGGAAGCTTGACACTGAAAATATCATTTCATGATATCATTAAGGGACAGATTGCATAGTTTTCTAGGGTTCATTTTCATCCGTAAAATATACTTCATAAATCCTGGCTTATGTGCTAGAGGACACTGTATCTGAGAAATATAAGCTGGTCAGCTTCAATAATTCATATTATTTCATATGGAAAATTAAATCAATTTAACTTTTAATTTTGTTTGAATTATTAATCCGACTTAAGCCAAATGCTAAAAAACCTAAATATTAGTCTTTCATGGTGTGACGAGAGATAGGAGCAGACATCCTTGGATTAGACCTTAAGAAGCCATTAGGAAAACACAAAACAGGTGCCATTTTAAAATTGTCTTGTACCTCAAAGAACTAGATAGAATAATCAAAAAGATCTTACGTTTCCTGGCCTCAGCAACCTTCTCTGCAGCTCGTTTCTCAGCATGGAGAAGCTGCTGTATTCCTTGTGACTGGCTGGCCATTTTATTTTCTCTCTGCTCTCTGCCTCTCCTAGATCAGGTACCAGATGAGGTTGAAGGAAAGATTCCGTGGGGTCCTAGTGCTTGCTAGCCAGTTTGACTGCCACAGATTTCAAAAAGCAGATCATATGCTGTTTTTCCCAGTGAAAAGCCGATTAGATACTTAAGGCTGTAGTACTCTAGTATGCAACGGAATATTAATAACTTTGATGTCACCATTTAATCAATCTAACAATGTAGAGTCATAGAGTCATTAGAGGTCTACAGCACAGAAAAAGGCCCTTCGGCCCATCAAGTCTGTGCCGGTCAAACAAGTACCGAACTATTCTAATCCCATTTTCCAACACTAGGCCCATAACTTTGCATGCCATAGCATCGCAAGTGCACATCCAAATACTTCTTAAATGTTATGAGGGTTTCTGCCTTGACCTCCCTTTCAGGCAGAGTTCCAGATTCCCACCATCCTCTGGGTGAAAAAAATCTTCTAAACCTCCTGCCCCTTACCTTAAATCTATGACCCCTGGTTATTGGTCCCTCCACCAAAGGGGAAAAGTTCCTTCCTGTCTACCCTATCTATGCCCCTCATAATTTTATACACCTCAATCATGTCCTCTGTTCTAGGGAAAATAACCCCAGTCTATCCAATCTCTCTTCATAACTAAAACTCTCCAGCCCAGGCAACCACCTAGTAAATCTCCTCTGCACTCTCTCTCCTGCAATCACATTCTTCCTATAATGCGGATTCCAGAACTGCACGCAATACTATAGCTGTGGCCTAACCAGCGTTTTATACAGTTCCAGCATGACCTCCCTGCTCTTATATTCTATGCCTTGGCTAATAAAGGCAAGTATCCCATATGTCTTCTTAACCACCTTATCTACCTGTCCCGCTACCTTAAGGGACCGGTGGACATGTACACCAAGGTCCCTCTGATCCTTGGTACTTCCCACGGTCCTACCATTCATCGTGCCTTGTTTGTCCTACCCAGGTGTATCACCTCACACTTATCTGGATTAAATTCCATTTGCCACTGATCAGCCCATCTAACCAGTCTGCCTATATCCTCCTGTAATCTAAGGCTATCCTCCTCACTATTTACCACCCCACCAATTTCATGTCATCCGCGAACTTACTGATCAATCCTCCTACATTCAAGTCTAAATTGTTTATATATACCACAAACAGCAAGGGACCCAACACCGATCCCTGTGGAACCCCAGTGGACACAGGCATCCAGTCACAAAAACACCCCTCGACCATTACCCTCTGCTTCCTGCCAGTCAGCCAATTATGGATCCAATTTGCCAAATTAGTAGTTGTATATTCCTTTGTAAAAGGATTGTTGAGAGCTGATTGAACTGTTCAGGTGACTAAAGGATTTGATAGGGTAGCTAGAGAGAAACTGTGGAGGTAATTTTACGGCCCCATCATGGCGGGGAAGCAGGGCTGTAAAATGCAGCAAGCCATTCAAAAGTCCATTGACTCAGCGGGACTGTAAAATCCCTGCTTTTTCTGGTGGGTAGGAAGTGTGCGTGTGAGAGTCCAAAACAAAGTGATAAATCTTAATAGAGAAAGGTTCTTTATAAGTAATGTCAGGAACCACTTCTTCATGCAAAGGACAATGGAGATCTGAAACTCTCTTCCAAAAAGCTGTTGGTGCTGGGGGTCAACTATAAATTTCAATTCTGAAATTGATAGATTTTTGTGAGCTAAAGATATTGAGGGCTTCGAAACCAAGCAGGGTAAATGGGGTTAATATATAGATCAGCCATGATTTTATTAAATGGTGGACCAAACTTGAGGGACTGAAGAGCCTCCTGCTATTTCTATATTCCACTGGAATACGTGGCTAACTTGTGCATCATGCTGACTCTCTGCATACCTTCAAAAGGGAACTAGGCTGAGGAAAAGATCACATCTTATAAAGTGTAGTGATTTAACAGTTAACACTAGCATGGTCAATAGAATCTCAGGCTGCTTTCTAATACCTGAATGAAAGGGATTTTCTAGGTTTTGTTTCCCCTTCTTGGCCCTGGGTTTCTTATTTCCAGTATTTTGCTTCCCTCTCTCAGCACTGTTCAAGGAGACCATCAGATCCCAAGACCCCATATTCGGTTGGGTAAATCCACCAGTCCCTAAAAATCCATATATACATCTATTGCGTTCTCTTTATCTACATACCTTCATTTCCTCAAGATTTTAATTAAATGAGTTAGGCACAATCTGCCCTTTAGAAACCATAAAATCAATTTAGGACCCTTTAAAATACCCCAGAAAGAAATAAAATGCATATTATACAATGGCAATTACTGTTCATTCTTGTATTTCATATTGTGGTAATCATTTAGGTATGAGTTACATTGTTTCCATAATGTCATGAAGAGATATTGTCTATAATGTTACTGGAAATTATTTTTAAGTTGGAATTGTAGTGTGTTCTGTGTTTGTCTATGTGTGGCTTAATTGGATTAAAGCCAGCCAGTCTGGGAGTGCTTTGATGTATGGTAATTTGAGATGTTAATTAGATAAACGTTAAGGAGTAGGAGGTAAAGTGCAAATTGCATTTGTTGAATAAACCATTCAAAAGAATGGATAAAATCTTGCACCTAGCTGGGAGACGCCAAGCAACATGTTTATATTAGTAATCAAATTGGTGGAATGAAAGGATATTATTGTTAGGAGGTAACATTAAAAGCCTAGGATACAATGGGAAACCAAGGTATAAACAGAAAAGAGTTTTGTGTGTGTGTCAGAGGCGTTTAAATTCTAACCAGCTGTAAGCCTAGAACAGTGTCTGCAAAGAAACCAAAGTGCAAAGAGCCTCATTTTAAATTTGTCAGGCCAAATGTGCTTTGCCTGGTGTCTGTTTAAAGTCTATGGGTTATTGTTGCCTGGGTGAAGATTTACCTGGGAGTGATTAATTTGGGGATTTGTTTAAAAGTTATTATGGTAGAAATTTGTCGGCATGTGTATTTGTTTAATTTGTTGTTAAATTAATAAATGTTTAATTTAGTTTTATATAAAAAAACCTCGCAGTTTGGTAGTATTATTCCTGATTTCAGAGCTGCATCTCAAACATATCAACTGAAAATATAGGTTGTGACAGTTGTTCAAGTTTCCCTCTGTGATTTAAGCAACTCAGCCTATAGCAACTTGTGTCATAACAATAATCACAGAACTGCTACACCACAGGCAGCCATTTGGCCCATCATATCTGCACCAGCTCTCTGAATGAACAATGTACCTTGTGCCATTCCCCTGCCTTCTCTTCTGTTTCTAAACGGATATTTTACTGAGGTACAAACTGGATCATAGCTGCAATATGGCAGCGCACATTATAACTTTTGCAGCCTTGTGCAACTTCCCATTTTGTATCTGTAACTATCTTTAATATCATATTTGGGCATGCCTAGCAAAGTTGGCACTTATTGCCTATTCCCAGTTGGATTTAGTCCAAGAGATAGATTTTAACAACAACTCAGCATTTATATAGCTTCTTCAATGTAACAAACTGTCTCAAGGTGCTTCAACAGAAATGGGACATGGAAGCACCTAACAGGTTTTTAGGACAGGAGAGCAGAAGCTCCGTCAAAGTACAGCTGTACCTTTTGGTATGCTTAGCAACATTATACTAAGAAAATGAAAAAAAACTGTTAGAGCACAGACTACAAGCAAGAACAGGACACAGTATAGGAAAGTTATTAAATTTTATTGTACAGATAATTGGATTGCTTGGCAAACGGTAAAAGTCCAAAAACATTAATTCGTATTTGTCCAGTCTTAGTTCTTTATTTACAGTTTCGACATTGATTGCACTAAGATAACCAAGAACAATTGCTGGCTACAGTAAACAGAATACAGAAGTAAAATGTGTATTGAAACTCATTTATATTTGCATCATTGAAGAGGGTATCTGAACTTAGATTTGGACAGGGTCCTCTATCTTTTAAGTCGGACCCATTCCCTGTCCCAATATTGATAAGGATGTTATCCCCATTTGGAACAATATATCTGGAACAATAATATAATTTTTTTCAGTGGACATGTTAAAAATATTGCCCTCTGATTAAATATAAAAATCTGAACTGCCTAGTCAAATAAAATGTCACTTTTCCTTATGGGTTATGTTTTCTTTTCCCCCTTTTGCCCTCAGATAGATTTTTGCTGAATGCATCGACGTGGTTGGGGGGGGGGGGGGGGGGGGGGGGGGGGGGGGGGGGTGGGGAGGTTGCACGGTGGGGGAGTATGGTACCTCAAGCACTGGCAACATCCTGATACCAAAATAGGTAATCATCACATGCAAGCTGAGACAGCAATGTCAGAAGATATACAAAATGGAGGTAAATGCAGCCTGAAACTCACTGCGCTATCATTTGGCCGCTGTACACATCTAGGCAAGAACTAATCGGCCTATAGTTTGGAGCAGAAACCATGGCTGATAATTTGTATCTCTTGCTAGCCTGGATGCACTGCAGCCCAGAACCTCTAACCATTGCCCTGAAGCTCATTTTGTTCAAGTATTTTCTCCGTCATATATACAGTACTGTATGTGCAAAAATACACCCCCACTCTTTGCCAAATATCCCTCCCCACATAGAGCTAAGAGGACAGGCACTAGCCAGAGTTGGAGATTTAAAATATACAAATATTTATTCTGAAGAGTCAGCCTGCTTAGCAGACCTTCACCTAAGGAGCCCAGCCTCACGTCTGTAGACCACAACAATAGGGAAATGAGAAAAGGTCACCTGATCCAACCAGCTGTTATTTAAGCTGTATAATGTAACCTTCCACTTTGATCTTTCTCCTACATAACTCAGAAGGATTGTCTTGAGACCAGATGATCCAAACATATTCTTCCTAAAAGAGCTCTCCTACTGGGCTTTCACTCATGACTCAACCTGGGCTCACCTTCAGTAGAAAAGACCAAACACCTCATTCTTATTAAGTCAGAGGCCACAATGATTCTCTCTCTCGCCTCAGATTTCGACATACTGACATGTTCACCCAGCTCAATTGAACAAATTCTTACAAATTTTACTTTTAAAAATATTTTAAAAAGTGCAGGTTTACCAGCAGCTTCAATACAGTCCACATGATGATGTACAAAAAAAGGGCAGGTTTTCGAAACCTGATTGAGATTAGGGCTGGCCACAAGTGCAAACATTTCATGCTGCAAATCCATTGCAGATGGTGACAAGTCTATGTCTCATGCTCACCATTAAGTTGAGGAATAAATACTTGTTGCACAGTGAGAGGATGGTAAAGAAATTTGGAGTTTTAACATGTTAATTTCAACTTAAAATACAGAAAACCTATTTTAAGTAATGGAAAACTATGAAATTGTGTAGTGGTATAAAAAAAGTGTTTCTTTTTCCCAATACGTTGGAGCCTGTGTTTCACTAAGACTTGGTTGGATCACACACCCATTATTCATGGATGTTTTAAGGCAACGAGAAAAGGAATCAGGCTCTTATTTGATACGAATCTTCACAAACGATATGGATTCTGTTATGGCTGTAAGCCCCTTCTCATAAACCAAGTAGATGTATTGTTCGTTGTTTGTATTGTTGGAGATAGTCATAGAGGAATAACCACTCGGGCCATGCCAGATCATCATTTTGTCCTTTACCCATGATCTTCCGTCATCATAACTCCATCTAAGTGTCAGATCTATACCTAGGGATTAAAAGAGGGGGGGGGAAATGTAAAATGAATTCAAAGTTGTGCATCCTATAATTACAACTGAGGTACAATATTGTTGACTATTTCCTAGATTTTGATGGAACAGCATGCTTTGGTGAATCTTTTCTCAAAAAAATTTTCCTTGTAAATTGCTGGAAGTGTGAGTGGCTAATGGTGAGGCGAAGGCATGGGAACGTTGTTGAACGATAGTCTATTGGTCCTATCTCCGTGCAAATTAGACTTAAAAGATAGAGAGAAACAAACAGAGGAAATAGTGTAAATTAGAATTAAATCAAGTACAAAAAAAGGAAAGGTTGGATTGACAATGTGAGAGAAGGGAGATAGAAAAGTGGGGCAAGAAACTCACTTTAAACTAAAAAGTCAACAATTCACCATGTATAGGAATGATACTCCACTATTTAAAATTAGTTCCCCCTCAACCAACATCATTAAAAATAGATTATCTCATTGTCTGTTGGATCTCACTGTTTGCAAATTGGCTACTGTGCTTCCTACATTACAGCAGTGATTCTGTTTCAACAGTGCATCATTGGTTGTAAGGTGCTTTGGGATGTCCTGAAATCATAAAAGACGCTCTAGAAATGCAAGTTCTTTCCTTTGCATTGATGTGGGGAAGCAAGACATTCATTATTTTGTATGGTTACATGATAAGTTGTACCGAATGGATTAAGTGAATCTAATTGCAACTGTGGCTTTAAGTTCACGCTATGAATTGGAGCAGCTCAATGATTACCATGTGGCTTCACTTTGACAGATGTTTCCTTGATCCACTTTCAGAAGGTTGGAGAATTGCACAGGGACACAAGCAAGAAACATGTATATCACAAGAGAAAGATCATTCAATTTAATTTCAATCAATACGGGATCCTTTATCCCATTAATCTGGGCTGGATCTGTGTGCTTTCCATGTACGATAGGATGCACTTATCCCCATGAGAACATACAAATAGAATCGCATCCACAACATCAATATCCCCAGTGTCAGAAGTATGGAACTCACGTTTGGATGGGTTTGCAGGATTACTGAAGAAAACAATGTTGTCTTTGGCTAAAGCTCCAGCGGCTACAGCTGGGTCTATCAGAGTCTCGTCAAAGGTCACATTTTCTATTGGCAGGGACTCACATGCATCATAGCTCTTAACTATTATCCTGCAGCGACAGTGGTAGAAATTCTGATTCCTTGCGTTAATCACCACAGAACCATCCGACAATTCATAGGGCTTTAAAAAGAGCACATGCACATGATATTTGATTAAAGTAAAAAAAAACAAAGGATCACCATTGGAAGGAGAGCAGTATCCAATTAACCCTATGTTGTGAAACTGAGTAATTGTCAATCAGAAGAAATATGAACAGTAGTCTGTGCAACCCTTGTGTCTGCTCTATGTGAGGCACACTCAAGCTTTTTGATGCAATAAAAACTACATTAAAGAAAATATTGGAATCATAAAAGGAACAAGGCATCATTATCCAACAATATTGGGATGGGCTTTTTGCTTCAATGGGTACTAATGCGAACAAAGAACATACAGCAGCTTACTCCTTTTATACGCCCTTTAAGGCAGGTTCATGCACAATATTTCTTTAAGGATAAAATGACAGGACCCATTTCAGGCCTGCTGTTCCAGGAATATGTGCAGCAGAGTCTAGGCAATGCTTTACAAAGAAATACTTATTGCGTTTGGTTTACTCCTGGCATCTTGCATTATCTGATTACAGAGAGACATTGCCTTCAGACCAAGAACCCATTAGTGGACTCTAGCCTTCCTGTTGATCTGAAGCACACTACAATTCGCTGGTGTATCTCTGTATGGTATAACTGTATACAGTTATGGCTAATCTGATCTTGGCCTCAACTCCATTTTACCTGCCTGCCCCCCAAAACCCCTGATTCTCTTGTAGGTCAAAAATTTGTCAAATTCAGCCTTGAATATATTCAATGATGCCCCTGCTCTCTGGGATAGAGAATTGCAAAGGTTAATGAACTTCTGAGAGAAGAGATTCCGCCTCGTCTTCATCTTAAATGGGTGACCCCTTATTCTGAAAAAGCCCTCTAGTTCTAGATTCCGCTTTACTCTCGGGCTCAATATTTTAAGGTTGTATTTTCCAGGGAAGGCCACATGCATTGCTCCCTTCCCTCACTCTCACAGTGTTTCCCACTCTATCTTTATGAGAAACCATCAGACCGACTGAAAGAAGGTTATTACCTGGTTTTCATCTGGATTGAAGTCAAAGAACTTTTTTGGCTGACTGTACGGAATTCCTTTCAGACTCCCTCCATTCCTCCAGGTCTTGCCGTGGTCGTCGCTGAAAAGACAGAATATCCCATCTTCCTCAATCGTCCCATGCCCACAGACAATCAAACGGCCTTTCTTTGGATTGTACTTTTTCTATGGAAAGTTACCAGAACTTTAGGGATATGCAAGCTTTGCTTACTGGGATAGAAATTAGTCCTGGGCAATAGCACAAAAGGCATGGGATTTTATGAAAAGGCTGTAATGAAACCAAATGTCAAGCAGTTTGCAAACTGTTAGTTGACACCATATCACCTGACTAACCACCCCCCACCCCAAGGTGAACTTCTAGCCCACAAATTTTAGCACAGTCTAGCAATTGCTGCTGGGAATATTGGTAAATGAACACAATTCATTTGGATGTTTCTTTGTCTACTATCGTCACTGAGGTGTTTTATTATTTCTACGCTGTAGTTGCATCTTAACTCATCTTCCAGGTGATTGTTTGATCAGACCATTACGCTTTTCACAGTGAGTACTGCAGCATTTTTGAGAATTTCTTTTCATTGATGAATTTTTGTGTTCATTAGTTGAGGGATGTGAGTAGTGTGCAAAGGACCACCTTTCAAAGTTTGGCATGTTATGAGCCTAAACAATTCTCTCTGCTCTTATCTAATGTTCACATGAGCGAGCAGTTAAATGCAAGTTTTCATTCCCAGTACTAGACCCCTTACTAATCTTGGGTATAAATCATTAATTTATTGCCAATTTGCACAGAAGTGTACCTACTAAGATTTGGGTTCAATTATTTAGTATCTTTACAGTTAGCAGACATTCAGCATCAGATTCTAATAGAGTTAAGATTAAAGGAAAGTCTGGTTGAGTTTCGCTTATCCCTGCTAGTTATATCAGAGACCAATCAGGACAGGATTGACTGAACCAGTGCAAAGGCTTTGACAAATTTTAACCGTTGAGCAAGTTACACCCAAAACCACTTGCACTCATGTTTTTTGCAATGTTTGACACTAGTTCAAGATTCAATTTGCCCACAAAACTGGGCATCAGGTCAAAATTGCACAATCCCACCAATTGCGCTGTTTCAGGAAGTAATATCAGGCATAACAGCAGGCATAGGCCATTTGGCTCTTTGATCATATCTATTATTCAATGTGAGATGGTGACCTTCTCCTCAACTCCACTATCCCCATATTCCTCAATTCTCTTAGTATCCAAAAACCTGTCAATAACTCCATGACTTGAGTACCTACAGATCTCTTGGGTATCAGAGATCCACAACATTATTGAGTGAAGAAATTTCTTATCTCAGTCCTAAATGGCAGACCCTTTATTCTAAGCTGTGATCCTTAATTCTTGATTCCTCTGGCAGAGGAATAATCCACCCAGCATCTATCCCATCAAGCCCCTTAAAAATTTTAGACATTTCAGTTAAATCACCTATAATTTTTCCAAATTCCAGTGAATAGAATCTACTCAATCTCTCTTCATAAGATAAAACCCCTCATCCCATGAATCAGTCTAGTATGCCTTTGTTGCACTCCAAGGCAGGAATATCCTTCCTTAGGTAAGAAGTCCAAAATTATGCACAGTAGACCAGGTGTGGTCTTACCAAGGCCCTAAAAAACTTCAATAAGTCTTCTTCCCTCTTATACACCAATCTCTTAAAAGGCCAACAAACTGTTTGCTTCTTAATTGCTTGCTGTACCTACATGTTAAGTTCGTGATTCTTGCACAAGGAATACCAACATTTCCTGGTCTCTCACCATTGAAAAAAAATATTTTTTTCTTCTAAATTTAACACTTCCTCATTATATTCCATCCATCATGTTCCTACCCACTCAATCAATTCAAACCCCTTTTCAGCATGTGTGTGTCCTCCTCACACTTTATTTTCCTAACTTTCTATCATCTGCAAACTTAGATATATTACAGTCTGTCTCCAAATCTAAACCATCAATATTGATTATAAATTAATAGTGTTAGGGATTGAAATACACTCACTCCAAGTAATATCCCATATAGATTAACACAGATTATAAATAGCTAAGGCTTAAGCATTTAGCTTTGCAGTACCCCACTAGTTGGAGCCTGCCAACCTGAAAAAGACCTGTTTATTCCAAATCTGTTTACTATCCTTGAACTAATCCTCAATCCATGCTGATATATTACCCCAATCCTGTGAGCTCTAATAACCTCTTAGGTGACATCTCTTCAAATTGCACTCATTGCTTAGGAAATGGGCATATTTTAAAAGCTCTCTCATCTCAGAAAAATTTAATTAACTAACAAACTGACCAGTATGCATTGAACTAATGAATGGTTCAGTATAGCTTTTTAATAATGTTTTCAGTGATTTTAAAATCAGGTTGCTCACAGGTGGCGGACTGGACATCCCTGTTAAAAAAAAAATGCTTATTTTTGCTGCTAAACCCCATTTTTAGCTGCATCAATAAAACTATACTAGGTTACCACTCTTAAGTACATTAAGGAATTTAACAGGAAGAAAATTAGAGATTACATTTTAGTACACTGCCAGGTTGCATTGGCTCATGGAAGATTTTACATTTGTGATTATGCAAATACATTTCAAACCTCCACTAAAATGTAACTTAACCAGTGCAAATTCAACTGTATTGTCAGTGTGAATTTCATGATTGAGCTCAGTGAAAGTTTTACTTCATGTGCTTATCCAAGGTCTACTGATTCTCGTTCTAATTCAAAGTATTCGAAGGCTCTACATTTCTCCTCCTATTTCTCTCACCTGGATTCCAGATCCAGGGCCAGGTGCGAACATCTTGGTACCAGTCATTTTGGACAGGTTTCTCGGTTGGCTCCAGGTCCTTCCGTCATCCTCGCTCTCAATCAGGAGCGTGCTGGAAACATTACAATGATAGTGATGGGCACATGTTGTGTACATGATAAAAATCAGATCCTTCTCTTCATCGACCAATAACACCCCCAAATTCAGGCCATCAATCTTTGAACCATCATTATCAATGAAGGTGGTGGGGCTCCAGGTTTCACCTGAAAGATGACAATTATGAAGCAAGCTGGTAAATGTCGGTGTTAGGGATTGAAATACACTCACTCCAAGCATATGGCATCACATTTTCTATTCCCAAGCCATGGACTTGACCTTAATACAATACCTTAACCTTGGGCCTTCTTCTGCACCAAGGTGACATTTCCACTTTCCACATTAGCAACTGTTACAGGTACTTGCGGGAACTGATCACTTAAGCTGTGGTGTGGGAATTGTGTGTAATAAGCCTGTACCCACTGAGGTCCTGAGACGGTCACAGCAGGCCTCATTAATAACTGTGGAGTTCAACTTCAGGCTGTTGATCACATTTATTTACAACAGTTAATTTTACTTTTCAACTGTCCGGTCACTGGCTATAACCATGTATGGTATGCTGAACTAACCCAGTAGATGGGTGAGAAAACTCACTACCTCATCATGAATTGAAATACCACTCGACCAAGGTGACTTTAAAGATTGTGGAATGTTTACTCATTATTTTTTCATCAACCATTACATGCTGCAGTATGTTTATTCACAAATATGGGAAATTAAAATGGTTTGAAGAACTGCATCTGAACAGATGATTTTGATTAAGCTTGTCCAATTGGGCACCCCATGACTTAGAAACAAAGATTCCCATCTGTAAGCCATATCTGGTATGGGCCGTTTGAAAGAACAGTGGAAGCAGATTCAATAATAACTTGCAAAAAGGAATTAGATAAATATTAACAGAGAAAGTTTTGCAAGACCGAGTAGAAAAAGTAGGAGGAATGGGAATAATTTGGTAGTTATACTTATAACGTGCTGACACTGGTATGATGGGCCAAATGGCATCATTCTGTGTTGCATGATTCTATGATTGCCCGACAAGACCTTGGTTTCCATCCTCGTCTGTTTGGTATCCTTAGAGAAGGGAAAATCATTGGAGATGCAGGATGCATGCTCTGCTGCAAGTGATTATGGTTAAATTAGTAAATTATTCAAAATGAGGAATTAGGTGGGCACAGACTACAAGTCAGCAAAGGAACTTAGGGACTTCAATGGTTAATGAATCACCAAGTTTCAACAATTAATAAATGAGCAAGTCAGAGGCTGGGAATTCTGCAGTGAGTAACATCTCCTGACTCTCCAAACCCTGTCCACCATCTACAACTCTCAAGTCAGGAGTGAGATAGAATACTGCCCACTTGATTGGCACCCCATCCATCACCTTCAACATTCACTCCCTCCATCATCAATGCACAGTGGCTGCAGTGTGTATCATATACAAGATGAACTTCTATTACCTAGAAAAAGGGCAGCAGATGCTGGGTCAAAATCCTGGAGCTCCCTTCCTAATAGCACTATGGGTGTATCTACAGCACATGGCCTGCAGTGTTTCAACGAGATGCCTCACCACCATGTTCTCAAGGGGAATTAGGGACGGGCAATACAGGCTTATCCAGTGATACTCACATCCCATGAAAGAATTTTAAAAAAGTGGTTGCCAGGGGTGGTGGTGTGCACAAGATGAAGGAGATTCCCTCAGGACACGATTTGCAATTAATTTGCAAACCGGTCTTTGACTTTGCTTTACAAAGCACAGCAGAGGAAACCTTAATCCACAACCATCCTAACATGGAGATTCTTGCAAAGGAGTAGTGTCGGGAGTGTGGGGTCAAAGTATGGCGATTGGCAACAAACAGTCCTTAGCCACTGCTGTTGCAGCACAATTGGGGGTGGGCGGGGGGGTGGGAATTGGGGTGCTGTCTGAAGTTGGGATCGTCCTAGTCTGCTTGGCTCAGTTCCACACTGAACTGTTTAGCAATTGCGCACTGAAGCCCGTGTCATTTAAGTTACTGATTCTTTCTATGGTGCTAAATTAATTTAAGAGCATATGACTTTATCAAAGACAATTGGTTACCAGAGAAGAGCTCTAAACTGTGGTATTAACCAGATTACAGTCACGAATGGTGACTGTAGAATTATGTTCAGCACAGCGAGAAGAAGAAACAATTTGTAAAGTTAGGAAAGACATTCTGTTGTATGCAAGCAGTGAGAAAGCAGTGAGGTACATATGTGATTGTTGTTTGCCGATTCTGTAGCTTTTTTGAGACATCTGTCCTCTCAGGTGAACATAGAAGATTCCGTGACACTATTTAAGAGGAGTCAAGGAGTCCTTCCTGGTGTCCTTGCCCATATTTACACCTCAACTAAACATCCCTACTGTTCATGGGAGCTTTCTGTGTGCAAATTGGTGGCCACATTTCCTATATGATAACACAGTGATTACACTTCAAAAATACTTTTTTGGCTGTAAAGCACTTAGGACACCCTGAGTTTGTGAAAGGCACCAGGTAAATGCAGGGTCATTCTTTGTTTAAAGTAGGCACCAGAAAAGACTTGAGATTATGAATCATGGAAAGTTATGGAAACTTGAAGAGTCTAACCCTCATGAGTTTAAAAAAATAATAATTTGGCATCTCACACAAGAGCACTGCATATCTCCTATATGTAACCCAGAGAGCACCAACAGGTTTGTTCATAATCAGCATATATGAACCACATCCAAACATCTTTATGTGAAAAAAATGAGTGCACAAATTGTAAACTTAATGAATATCATGTAGGCCTTGTAAAGAAAGGAGAAGATAGATTAATATGGCCACATTTAGCTCTACAACTGGAATCTGTTTAAGTGAAAATGCACTTTTACCTTTGCAGGGTATCAAGGCTCAATCTGCACTATTGCTTCATGGCAGTTTACCTGCTGTTTAAGCAAATTGGAGGAGAAAAAAAAAACTTATCCCTTCCCCCATATTAAGATAGAAGAGCTTACAGCAGCCAGTATTTACAATAATACAACCCTTGGTCAGTGCAAAGGTCGGATTTTCACCTTTCACAGTTTGTTCTATTGCCCCTACTATTCTCTGGTTTGAAGTGCCTCGATCAGCAACTTGCTTCAGTACCACATCACTTAAAAATTCAGATTCACTGGGGAGTTGGTGATCCAGTGTTTTGAATTCCTTTTGTATTCCCTGAGCACAAACCCAGTGGTTTGACTGTAAACCAGGATCAGATCAGACAGCAGTTGCTTTATGAGTGGCCTGTTCTCAAAAGGCAAGAGCATTTGTTTGTGCTACTATGGGAAATAATTCTGTAAGCTAGAGGAGTGAAAATTTCACCCAGTTTGATTAGTCAACCACATCTCCGGCTTTAAATATAATTATTTGCCAATTTTCTTCAGCGTTTGAATAGTTCAACTGTCAGAACAAAAAACTGACCATGGAATTGTGGAGCATAATTGAGGAGCTCCCTTGTTGTCAGAAATCCAAGATTAATTCTTTACTGAAGCTAAAGTTAATCAATCACCTTTATCACTAGACGTGCGGACAGCAATGAACTTAGCACCAATATCCTTCGGTGAATGCTTTCTGGCCTCTGCCACAGCAATGAGGTTATTGTGGGGGGTGACTGCAATGAGGGGGATCCTGAAGGTGTCAACATGGCCAATGATGCCACTTATCCACAGCAACTGTTCACTTTCAACTAATGGCTTGATCTGGAAAGAGAAGAAAAGGATGGAATGCATTATACAAAGTGCTAGTTTTCAATCATCCACATGACCTCCTTCAATGGGCCAAGCCTAATGGTTAAGTTGTGAGGACACATTGCACAGACTGGGCTTTTATTCCCTTGAGTATAGAAGATTAAGGGTGATCTCACTGAGCTGTTTAAGCTGATTGAAGGATTTGAGCGTATAGACATGCTATTTCCACTTGTGGGAGAATCCAGAAGAAGAAGCATTTCTTTTCGAAAAGGGTCCTGGAAATTCGGAAACTCTCTGTCCCAAAAAGTTGTCGAGGCTGGGAGTCAATTGTAAATTTCAAAATGTAGTTTAATAGATTTTTGTTTGGCAAGCGTATCAAGTGATACGGAATCAAGGCAAGGAAAAAGGAATTTAGATACAGATAAGCCATGATTTAATGGAATGGCAGAACAGTCTCTACGGGCTGAATGACAAATGCCTGTTCCAATCTGCATAAGAATTTAAAAAAAAACTTCGTATCAAGAAACAATATTTCCTAATAAAATCAGTTCAAAAAAGGTACATAGACAGATATGACCAAAAATTGTTAAAACTCTATCTTGATTGTAACTCAGTTTTGATCTTACAATGGTGGCGGAGGTGGGACCAGAAAACATCATCCTGAGATGGTTCTTTATCAGTGAGTTGGGATAAGACATAAGACAGAGGCTGAGTCAAGGGTCCTTCATTCTTCATCTAACGTGTACTACATCTGATTTGGATGTACACATGCTGATACCTTAAATCTGTTTTTCAGATGCTCTCTGACTCGCTGAACATTTACAGCATTTTCTACTTGCGTAACATGAAAGCAGCCAGCATTTCAGTCCAATGGGTGGGTAATTTTAACTTAACTTGCCAGATAGAAATCCCATGGGATCAGGCGCAATGCTGGTTTTATATCCCCATCCGAAAATACTCAGTGAACATTAATGAACAATAAAATTTGGCAGAGTGTGAAAATATTATTGTACTTGGATCCCAAGGTGGGCAGCTGGGGCAAAAAAAATTCCCCATTATTTCAACCAATCTTGCTCATGGCATTTTACAAAATTGACAAAAGCAGTTTTACCTCTAATGTGAAGGTTATTCAACATGATCTACCTCCAAGAGTCATCAGAGTAGAAAAAGATATTATCGATCAAGAATCAGATACTGTAAAGATGATCATCATTTTATTTCTCAAAAGACTCATGTTTTGAAGATTATCTCAAGTCATTTGTTGAGTTAATTGCCATAGGTTGGCAATGACACAATTACTTGTGCAGATCCTTATCTATAATGGGCTATGTGATGAATGGATTTACTGGCAAATGCTGCTGCACTGTGATTGAATCTTACATCTGTCGATGTGATTTTCATGGCAACAATTATTTCTCAATGCTTCAATTGTTAATCCCACAAGTCTGGAACCAAACTTTTCTATGATGAGATCAGCATCAGAGCAGAGATGAGCTCCGATAGTTATTGCAGGGCTGGAGCTGATTGCAGAGTTTGGGAGAGGTGAGATTTGAAAACAAGGATGATTTTTTAAAATCACGGTGTTAACTGAATGGCAGCAAATGTAGTAAGCATAGTGGTAATGATTGCTTGAGTAGGTATCGAAAGGAGAGCTGGTAATTGTGAAACTGAAATCCAGAAAGATTTGTCATATTCAAAATAGGAGGAGAGAAATTTGTGTTAATTTTTTAAAAAAGAATTATAAGTTAATGATCAATTATAAGGTAATGATCAATACTAAGTGAATTTCAGGCAGTTGTCATGCAGTAACTAAACAAATGTTGGATTTTGTCTGAAATCAAGTGACCCCTTTTTCTCCACTCAACGCACATTGCATGCATTCATTTCACCATACACAATTATCATCACCTATGTCAGTGTAGAACTGATGGAAGTGCTGCACTGTCTGAGGCACCCTTATTTGGATGAGATGAGATGTTAAGTTAGGGTCATGCCTACCCTTTCAGCTGGATATAAAAGATCCCATAGCACTATTTTGAAAAACAGCAGGGATATATTCCACAGTGTCCTGACCAATATTTAAAGCCTTAACCATCATTGCTAGAAAGAAATTATCCCATCACTCTTTGAGGGATCTTGCATTGTCATACATTGATAGGGGTTTGACAGGATGGATGCCAAAAAAAATGATTTAAACATAGGGTCACGTTCTCCAAATAAAAGGAGCTGCCCATTTAGAACTAAGATGAGGAAATTTCTTTATTCAGTTATGAATCTTTCGAATTTTCTTTAATAAAAGCAAAATACTGCGGGTGCTGGAAATCTGAAACAAAAACAAAAAATGCTAGAAACTCAGCAGGTCTGACAGCAGCTGTGGAGAGAAGGTCAGAGTTTACATTTCAAGTCCATATGACTCTTCTTCAGAGCTAAGCAAAAATGGGGTGAAATTTATACTGTTAAGAGGGGGGAGGGGGTGGAGCAGGTGAAGCTGGATAGAAGGCCAGCGACAGGTGGAGGCAAAGGAGAGATTGCGAAAGATGTCATGGACAAAAGGTCAAAGGGGTGTTGATAGTGGTAGTACTGGCTAAAGGAGGTGCTAATGGTGACATTAAGGGTAGAAAGCAGGATGTGATACCAGCAGGACAAGGGTAAGCACTCTGGAAAGAACAACAAGTG
Source organism: Carcharodon carcharias (assembly GCF_017639515.1). Classification (NCBI taxonomy): domain Eukaryota; kingdom Metazoa; phylum Chordata; class Chondrichthyes; order Lamniformes; family Lamnidae; genus Carcharodon; species Carcharodon carcharias. Next base: position 106,872,636 of record NC_054485.1, read on the forward strand.
ACAAATGGCCCTAGTGGGGGGGTGGGGTGGGGTGGGGAAGGACAGAGGTGGGGAAAAAGATTTCTCTGGTTACACCCCCAGTGAAGGGTCTTGTGGATGTTTTAGACATCATAGAAATGCAACAAAAACAAAAATTGCTGGAAAAACTCAGCAGGTCTGACAGCATCTGTGGGGAGAAAGAGTTAATGTTTTGAGACCAGATGACTCAACATCTGGACTTGAAACATTCATTGTTTTATCCCCACCTTTTACCCTATTTTCAAACTTTTTTCCCACCACTGTCCCCTCCCCCCACTAGGGCCATCTGTCACTTCCTCAGGTTGTTCTTCCCAGAGTGCTTACCCTTGTCTGGCTATTATTACATTCTACTTTCTACCCATAATGTCACAATTAGCACCTCCTTTAGCCAGTACCACCACCATCAACAGCCCTTTGACCTTTTGTCCATGACATCTTTTGCAATCTCTCCTTTGCCTCCACCTATCGCTGGCCTTCTATCCAGCTTCACCTGCTCCACCCCCCCTTAAACAGTATAAATTTCACCACATTTTTACTTCTCTTAGCTCTGAAGAAGAGTCATACGGACTCGAAACCTTAACTGTCTTTTTCTCCACTGCATTGTTAGACCTGCTGAGTTTTTCCAGCATTTTTTGTTTTAGAATTTTCTACTCCACAGAGCTACGGGCGTTTAGTCATTAAGTAGATTTAAGATAGAGGTTGATAGATTTTCGGGTTTTTAAGGAATTAAGGGCACGGAGATAGTGCAGGAAGGTGAAGTTGAGGTTAAAGATCAGCCATGATCTTGTTGAATGGCAGAGTAGGCTTGAGGGCCAAATAGTCTACTCCAAATCCTATTTATGTTTTCTTTGACTGTAATTAAACTACTTTTTATAGCCATACAACAACAAAATGAAAGGGGAACAAATATTTTCTAGAGATTCTGCTATCAGAAACAACTTAAAAAGAAACTGTTTCTCTTCCTCAGCTTAGAAGTGATTTATGCTCAAAAAAAAAATCAAGATTTTGTATTATACCTAGATATGTCTCAAAGCATTTTAAAGTGCCATTATTTTAAAATTCAGTAATTCCCTCACTGACAAATACAAAAACCATTTTGCACATCAAATCCAACATTGAAGTAATGTTATAAAAACAAAAAAACTGCGGATGCTGGAAATCCAAAACAAAAACAGAATTACCTGGAAAAACTCAGCAGGTCTGGCAGCATCGGCGGAGAAGAAAAGAGTTGACGTTTCGAGTCCTCATGACCCTTCGACAGAACTTGAGTTCGAGTCCAGGAAAGAGCTGAAATATAAGCTGGTTTAAGGTGTGTGTGTGGGGGGCGGAGAGATAGAGAGACAGAGAGGTGGAGGGGGTTGGTGTGGTTGTAGGGACAAACAAGCAGTGATAGAAGCAGATCATCAAAAGATGTCAACGACAATAGTACAATAGAACACATAGGTGTTAAAGTTAAAGTTGGTGATATTATCTAAACGAATGTGCTAATTAAGAATGGATGGTAGGGCACTCAAGGTATAGCTCTAGTGGGTTTTTTTTAATAATGGAAATAGGTGGGAAAAGGAAAATCTTTATAATTTATTGGAAAAAAAAAAGAAGGGGGAAACAGAAAGGGGGTGGGGATGGGGGAGGGAGATCATGACCTAAAGTTGTTGAATTCCATATGTAATGTTGTCTGGAACACTGGGGCAACTCTCTGCACTTCAAATAGTATCACACAGTTTTTACTATCCATCTAAGCCAAATGAGGAGACAGATGGGGAGATTAACTATCTCAACTAAATCCCAGAACATCATTACCCGTGTTAAAAAAGGGACTTGCATCCTAGCTGCAAGTTGGTGAGCAATACATGCGCCAACCCAAACTAGAAAAGAAGATACAATTACAAATTGTGTGAAATAAGCAGACAAGTACGAATTTGAAGGGGAGATAGATCTGTGAAAATTGGCTGTATCTATATCAAATCTGACTCATTAGTAAGCTGAAAGTCACAACCCTATTAATGTAACCAAATTGAACTGCTTCCCCAAGGAAGAGTGTGTTGTTAAAATCATCATTCTATGAGAAACTTCTCAGCAGGGATAATTGTACAAGAGTGAAGGGAATTGCTAGGCTCCCTTTGTAAATTTCCAATTACTATAGCTCTTGGGGTCCTGGGAGCCTTTTTGTAAGATTACATCAGTCACCTCTATCTGTAACTGTGGTGAAATGTCAGAAGAAAAAAATATTTACAGTAGTGGTAACAACCTGCCTGTGGTATCCTGCTTGTCCTGGTAAGGAGGCTGTGTGTGTGTCCTTAACATTCTCCAATGCTCAACACTTAGCTAATTTCCTGCCAGGATGTGGTAATTGGAGAACTAGAGAGAAGCTCCTATTGCCACTGTACTTTGAAACCAAACTTGATCCTGTCAAAATGCTAGCAACTTGCATTTATATGGTTCCTAAAACACCTACAAGACCCTTCACTGGGGTGTAATTAGACAAAAAAAATTGACATGAGCCAAAGAAGCAAACTTTTAAGCTTTTTTTATTCATTCATGGAATATGGGTGTCGCTTGCTAGTCCAGCATTTATTGCCCATACCTAATTGCCCTCGAGAAGGTGGTGGTGAGCTGCCTTCTTCACCACTGCAGTCCATGTGGTGTAGCTACATCCATAGTGCTGTTAGGGAGCAAGTTCCAGGATTTTGACCCAGTGACAGCGAAGGAACGGTGATATATTTGGTCTGAATAGCACTTAAAAAGGGGAAAGGTACAAGAGGCTTTTGTAGAAATTCCAGAGCTTAAGGGCTAATCAGCTGAAGGTGTAGCCACCAATGGTGGGGTGAAGGAAATGTAGGATGCACAACAGGTCAAAATTGGAGGAATGCAGGGATTTCAGAAGGTTGTGGGGCTGGAGAAGATTAGAAAGAGAAGAAAGGGCGAGGCCATGCATGGATTTGAACACGAGAATTTTAAAATTGAGGCTTTTTTTGACTGGGATGTGCTTAACCAACTGGATATCACACAGCTATTCCAGGGTACTTCACCAGCAGAATTATTACCCCTGTTTTACAGAGTTTTAAACTCAAAATGCAAAAAGCAGATGTTAGTAACAATATAAGGACATAAGAAATAGCAGCAGCAGACCATTCGCCCCTTGAACCTGCTCTGCCATTCGATATGGTGGCTGATCATCTTGTACCTCAACTCCACTTGCCTGCCTGCTCCCTATATCCCTAGATTTTTGATTTCAGTCTTGAATATACTCAATGATGGAGCATCCACAAACCTCTGGAGTGAACAGACAATTCCAAAGATTCATAACCCTTTGAGTGAAGAAATTTCTCCTCATCTCAGTCCTAAATAATTATCCCCTTCTCCCAAGGCTGTATTCTATATTCCCCACCCAGGGAGAAACAACCTCTGTCTACCCCACCAAAACCCTTCAGAATCTGTGCTTCAAAGAGATGACTTCTCATTCTTCTAAACTCCAGACAGCATAGGCCAATTTACTCAGCCCCTCATCACAGGACAACCATTTCATCCCAGAAATCAATCTAGTGAACCTTTGCTGTACCCCTCCAAGGCAAGTATATCATTCCTTAGATATGGAGGCCAAAACTGCACACAGTATTCCAGGTTTAGTCTTAGCAAAACTCAGCAATTGTAGCAGGACTTTCTTATTTTTGTACTCCAATCTCTTTGTAATTAAAGCCAAAGTGCCATGTGCCTTCCTAATTTCATGCTAACTTTCTGTGTTTCTTGTATAAGTATACATAAGTCTTTCTGAATGTCAACATTTTAAGAAGTGTTGCACGTTACAAAAAATGATTCTACTTGTCTAACTGGTTACAGATGCTGTAGCGTGCAGCATTACAAACTACCAGAATCTCCCAGTAATGTGGACTATTTCCTATTAATGCTTCAGGGTAGATTCTATAACAACGGATCATAACTCTTGCAGAAGTACACAGTGGTTTTACAGTCTGAGACCATTTTATAGTCCCACAGATTCTCTCCAGTGTTAGCGAAGGTACAAAGAAACCAGTAACAAAAAAAAAACCAGACAATACCAGAAACACTCAGCAAGTCAGGCAGCACCTGTGGTAATAACAGAGGAGTTAATATGTCAGTTATGGACTCTGTGTTGAAATGAGCACAGGGATAATTCCAAGGGGTTTCATGAAATTTAAAAATCCCATATTGCCCCCTCCCCAAAAATATGCTGCACTTAACTTACTTTGGCTTAGTGTCACACTTTTGTAGCCTCTGACTCAGAAGTTGTTGGTTCAAGACACACCAGAAACTTGAGTACATAATCTAGGCTGAGACTCCCTGAGGGAGTGCTGCATTGTCAGTGGTGCGCCTTTCAGATAAGACATTACACCCAGGTCCTCTCTATGTTTATTCTGGCTCATAGCTGTACCTACAGCCCTGTCTAACTCCCACTTCTACAGGAACTTCAATCAGCATTATTGATAAGAGAGGTTTTAATCTGGTTAAAATAGTCAGATTTTTGTAATGAAACAAAAGGTTGCTTAACAGCGAGATATTAGGAGCAATGGCTCCTGACTAAATCTGATAATGTGTGGACAGGTCACATTGCACAGACAGAATGATTGATGAATCCATCAGATTTCCTGGGAAATCCATTTTCTCCCATTTGAAACATTTCAGTATTTCCAAGATCTTCCATTAGTTTAAAATACATAAAAAAGTATTACGAGGAGCCCCTCAGGAACTCCATGATTGCTAGCTATATTTCTTTACATGTTGCAATCCACACTAATGATGAGCTGAAAACACATTGCCTAAAATTTGAGGTTGTTGATGGCAAACTGTCAACGATTGCCATCATTACCCCTTTGAATCTGACAGCAGCATTAGGATTCAGCATAAGCACAGCTAGTGAAACTCCTGGAGGCTGACATTCACTGCTTTGTCACAGGCTGTGCTATAGACCTTATCCAAACCTCCCCAGCCCACTCACCGAAAACAGCACAGACAAGTTCTATCAGCAGTTGTTTTCATAATACACACCAGAATTTGTAATAAATTCACAGCGTTTTCCACTCTCATATCACTGTGAGAAACCTCAGGAATAGCAAAACCTTGTTCAATGAGGGATACTGGATTTTTAAACAGTGTTCTGAGTAGCTGTTGCTGAACAGCCGATCAAGCATTGGAAAAAATATTTGTGGAATGTTGTTAAACATTTCCCTTTTGATTTAAAAAAAATAAAAAATCTGGTAAGTTTTTGTGATATTCCAGCTTCTACCTTAACCCCACGTGCACGTTGCAACCTTTATATTGCTCTGTAAAATTTTTAAAAAGTGACTTGATTATTAAGTCTTTTCATTCCTAGTTGGTTGTCTATGAGAATTCTTTAACGTCTTTGGCTGCTGATTGCAACTAAATGCTGGAAATCCCTATTAAACATCGCTATAATCAATTACATGTCAAGAGGTAAAGTTTTCATGACAAAGATCAGTAGATCTCACAAGGAAGCTTTCTTCGAAGTCAGCAGCGAGCACCCTTGCATTGATGCTGACTGCAAAATCCAGGTCATTAATGGCTCAGATCTTGCTGGAGTAGGGAATTTACTCTTGCTGAAGTATGAGCCAAATGCAGCATGACGAGGGCAACAGGACACCTGGGACCCCGGTGAACAGAAAGACAACCGTCTATCTCCTTAAAACAGTTAGAGTTAAAGGCAGGGAAGAAATAGAATGAATGACAGAAAAGGGAGTCAGCTGAACTAGCCAAAGTAGGTACAGAGTGAAATAAAAAGAGGAAACAAAAAATTGGATAAAGGAGAGAGGAGAGACAGAAAAATGATTGAAACATTTTAAATTTAACAGACCCCAGGACCAATTTACTACCTGCAGAAATGAGACTGCAGTTTCAATTGTTCCGTTTTCTGGGTGTCCAACTAGTGCAAATGTAAGTACATAAATCCTGTCATTAAGTGTCCTCACATAATTTAACTACTAAATATAACTTTCTGCAGCTGGTTTAATTCATATTGCAAATGCAACAATATCCTGAAACTCAGGGGAGGTTAACACCGAGTTCTGGTGCTCATGAAGCTAATGGTGGAGTCATGCAAATTGTTTAGTAACATGCCAATTTGCATCGATCAGCAAGTCTTGCCCTTGCCACAAATTGCTGTTTGTGCTTACACACTGAAAATGGCGTGAGCCTTTAATTTGTAAATATTTTCCCAGCAACTTTGGTGGGTGTCTGTACAAATGAGGTTTAAGGTTGAAATGAAGTTCCTAGAACAAGTCCAACCCACGTGTAACTCGTTTTGGCAATTGAATACTTCGCTGATTCAAAGCCCTCCAGAGCCATTCTGCACTAAGTGGTTGTACGAACATACATACGAAGCAGGAGCAAACCATCAGCCCCTTGAGTCTGATGCGCCATTCAATAAGTTCATGGATGATCTGATTGTGACCTCAACTCCATATACCCACCTAACCCCGATATCCTTTGACTCCCTTGTTAGTCAAGAATCTATCTCTGCCTTAAAAATATTCAATGACCCTGCCTCCACCACTCTTTGGGGAAGAGGGTTTCAAAGACCAACGACCCTCAGAAAAATCTCTCCTCATCTCAGTTTTAAAAGGGGAGACCCCTTATTTTTAAACAGTCACTCCTAGTTCCAGTCTCTCCCCAAGGGATCTTATATGTTTCAATTAGATAACCTCTCATTCTTCTAAACTCCAATGGATAAAAGGCCCAGCCTGTTCAACCTTTGCTCATAAGATACCTTGAATGTGGGGAAGGTTATAAGTCAAGCAAACCTTCCCTGAACTGCTTCTAACACATTTATATCCTTTCTTAAATAATGGAGACCAAAAATATACAGAGTTCTCCAGATGTGGTCTCTTCAATGCCCTGTTGCAGGCACAGATGTCAATTCAGCAAACTACATCTAGCCATTGATTTTAACGGGTCTGGTGGACCGATGATCATGAGGCACTTAACATTTCCTCAAAGGTTTCTGCAGCAGTGCATAAATCTCAGTAACATTAGGATGTCCAGGTTCACAAAAGGCATAAGCCATTAATGCCACATTTTTCGTCTAGCAGCAATGGATACAGCCTTAGCACTGCTCAAGTTTTCAGCCAATTCAAACTGGGAAACCTCCACAGGTAAGTCAGTTCATCTGATGTTTGCCGAGCCGCAGACCCTATCCCCAGCTCCAGTGTCCAGTTTTCTCAACCACTGCCCTCCCCCAGACTCTCTAGTCCCCAGGCACCTAATTCCGGTCCCCGGTTCAAGCCCATACAGTTTCTGTCCCCAGAACAATCTCCCGCCTCCCTGTCCTCCAGTCCCCCAGTGCCCGAGACCTCTCTGTGGGCCAGACACCACAGACCCTGTGCCCCAAGCCCTCAGGCCGTGACCACCTCCCCTAATTTCAAGCCCCGTCACATAAGGCCCTGTTCCCCCAGTCCCAGTCTCCCAGATCATTATACAACACCCCCACTCCCCGCCCCCAGCCCGGGATAAGTGTGTGGGCTTACCTGAGCCGGTAGCGCAGTGCCGCGCAGCAGGAACAAGAAAAAGAGGATCAGGCCAGTGAGCAGCAGCGGCAGGGCGCCGGCCGCTTTCGGCGCCGTGCTATTCCCGTGGAAGCAAGAGGAAGCCGGCGGAGCCATCCTCAGCCTCCTCCTTTTCCTGGGCTGCCGTGTCACGGTTGCTGCGAGCCCATCAGCCGATCACCGGTCACTCAGAGTCGGCCGTCTTTTAAGTTGCTGCGCTCCCGTCACTCGCTCCACCCCACACCCGGTGCTGGGGCCGGATTGTTACGTCGTATGAGCGCCTTACTGAGGGGGTGGAGAATGCGTTCCTTTCACGCCCGGCCGCAGATAGCGTGGGTGCTTTGATGTATCCTGATTTGAGATGTTAATTAGGTAAACGTAAGTTGAAAGATAAAGTACAATTTGCATTTGTTGAATAAGCCATTCAAAAGAATGGGTAAAATTTTGCACCTAGCTGGGAGATGCCAAGCAATGTGTTTATATTACTAATAACATTGGTGGAATGAAATGATTATTGTTAGGAGAGGTAAAATTAAATAAAACCTAGTAATACGATGGAAAATTTACATTCATAGAGGAAGCTAGGTATAAACAGAAAGGAAAACAGAATTACCTGGAAAAACTCAGCAGGTCTGGCAGCATCGGTTGAGAAGAAAAGAGTTGACGTTTCGAGTCCTCATGACCCTTCAACAGAACTGATTGAATATTAGAAGAGGGGTGAAATATAAGCTGGTTTAAGGTGGGGGGGGGGTGGGGGGTGGTGGGGAGAGAAGTGGGGGGGTGGTTGGTTGTAGGGACAAGCAAGCAGTGATAGGAGCAGCTAATCAAAAGATGTCACAGACAAAGGAACAAAGAAGTGTGGAAGTTGGTGATATTATCTAAAAGAATGTGCTAATTAAGAATGGATGGCAGGGTACTCAAGGTACAGCTCTAGTGGGGGTGGGGTGGAATGACAAGCAGGGCATACAAGATTTAAAAATAATGGAAATAGGTGGGAAAAGAAAAATCTATATAAATTATTGGAAAAAACAAAAGGAAGGGGGAAGAAACAGAAAAGGAGTGGGGATGGAGGAGGGGGTTCAAGATCTAAAGTTGTTGAATTCAATATTCAGTCTGGAAGGCTGTAAAGTGCCTAGTCGGAAGATGAGGTGTTATTCCTCCAGTTTGCTTTGGGCTTTTTTTTTTTGTTTTTATCTCTGTGTTTAATTGACTGCCACTGCTCTTCAAGAAATGCCTACCTCCTTGAAGAAGTTCTGTTCCTCTCTGCGACAAGATTTCCGGATTTCTCTGTTGCCTTGTTCACCTTCATTGCTTTCCATTTCTCTCCTAGTGTTTGACAAGGTGTTTACTAAAACCCGCTTTCACAGCCATATCTCCTTTCTCAGTGACTGTCTCCGTCTCCGACTTACCCCACATGGATTTCAACTGAAATTCCACCCCTCATGTTTCGAACCCACCCAGGATTACAGGTATCTCCGGGACATAAAACGTTTCTCGGACTGCTGTTCCCGTCACATTCTGAAATCCACTCTCAGTGCCATGCGCCGCCATATGAACACACTCGACCTCTCCCTCCAGCAGCACCGCCGTACCCTTTTTCAAAGCTGCGCGTGCCCCCAGTTTCATTTTATCCTTCGGCTCATCCGACGCCTCAACAAGAAACTTTTTCTCTTTCTCTCAAGTGCTAAGGAATGCAAGCTGCAACAACTCATCGACACCAACACCCATCTAGGACCCTCCACCCCTGCCTGTCCCTCCGTCCCCACCCCATCTTCCAATCCCAGCCCCAGCCGTGTATTCACTATACCCCCTGACCTTCCCCTCTCCGATGCTGAACGTTCAGTGCTCAGCAAAGGACTTAGTTTCATACCCTTACGCCCTCACCTCAATGAATTTCGGGCTCGGCATGATACTGAACTCTTCTTCCGCCGTCTTCGTCTCCGGGCTCACTTCTTTGGGCAGGAGTCCTCTCCCAGTTCAACGGATCCTTTTACCCATCTTCAATATTCTCCCTCCACCTGGACCCCTCCCTCTGGATTCTTACCTTCTCTCGATCTTTTCATTGAGAACTGTCGGCGCGACATTAGTCGTCTCAATTTCTCTGCTCCTCTCACCCATTCTAACCTGTCTCTCTCTGAACTTACTGCACTCCATTCTCTCAGGTCCAACCCTGACATTGTCATCAAACCCGCTGACAAGGGTGGTGCTGTTGTTGTCTGGCGCACTGACCTCTACCACTCGGAGGCTGAGCGTCAACTCGCAGACACTTCCTCCTACCTCTCCCTGGACCATGACCCCACCACTGAACATCAAGCCATTGTTTCCAGGACTGTCACTGACCTCATCTCCTCTGGGGATCTCCCTCCCACAGCTTCCAACCTGATAGTTGCCCAACCTCGGACGGCCCGCTTCTATCTCCTACCCAAAATCCACAAACAGAACTGCCCCGGTAGACCGATCGTCTCAGCTTGCTCCTGCCCCACAGAACTCATTTCTCGTTATCTTGACTCCCTTCTCTCTCCCCTTGTCCAGTCCCTTCCCACCTACATCCGTGATTCCTCTGACACCTTACGTCACATCAACAATTTCCAGTTCCCTGGCCCCTACCGCTTCCTCTTCACCATGGACGTCCAATCCCTCTACACCTCCATCCCCCACCAGGATGGTCTGAGGGCCCTTAGCTTCTTCCTCGAACAGAGGCCCGAACAATCCCCATCCACCACTACTCTCCTCCGTCTGGCTGAACTTGTTCTCACGCTGAACAATTTCTCCTTCAACTCCTCTCACTTCCTCCAAATAAAAGGTGTGGCTATGGGTACCCGCATGGGCCCCAGCTATGCCTGTCTCTTTATGGGGTATGTGGAACATTCCTTGTTGCAGTCCTACTCCGGCCCCCTTCCACAACTCTTTCTCCGGTACATCGATGATTATTTCGGTGCTGCTTCATGCTCTCGTCAGGACTTGGAAAAATTTATTAATTTTGCTTCCAATCTCCACCCCTCCATCATTTTCACGTGGTCCATCTCTGACACTTCCCTTCCCTTCCTTGACCTCTCTGTCTCAATCTCTGGTGATAGACTGTCCACCAATATCCATTACAAACCCTCCGACACCCACAGCTATCTCGACTACAGCTCCTCACACCCCACTTCCTGTAAGGACTCCATCCCATTCTCTCAGTTCCTTCGCCTCCGTCGCATCTGTTCCGATGATGCTACATTCAAAAACAGTTCCTCTGACATGTCCTCCTTCTTCCTTAACCGAGGTTTTCCACCCACGGTCGTTGACAGGGCCCTCAACCGTGTCCGGCCCATCTCCCGCGCATCCGCCCTCACTCCTTCTCCTCCCTCCCAGAAACATGATAGGGTCCCCCTTGTCCTCACTTATCACCCCACCAGCCTCCGCATTCAAAGGATCATCCTCCGCCATTTCCGCCAACTCCAGCATGATGCCACTACCAAACACATCTTCCCTTCACCCCCCTTATCGGCATTCCGTAGGGATCGCTCCCTCCAGGACACCCTGGTCCACTCCTCCATCACCCCCTACTCCTCAACCCCCTCCTATGGCACAACCCCTTGCCCACGCAAAAGATGCAACACCTGCCCCTTCACTTCCTCTCTCCTCACCGTCCAAGGACCCAAACACTCCTTTCAAGTGAAGCAGCATTTCACTTGCATTTCCCCCAACTTAGTCTACTGCATTCGTTGCTCCCAATGTGGTCTCCTCTACATTGGAGAGACCAAACGTAAACTGGGCGACCGCTTTGCAGAACACCTGCGGTCTGTCCGCAAGAATGACCCAAACCTCCCTGTCGCTTGCCATTTTAACACTCCACCCTGCTCTCTTGCCCACATGTTTGTCCTTGGCTTGCTGCATTGTTCCAGTGAAGCCCAACGCAAACTGGAGGAACAACACCTCATCTTCCGACTAGGGACTTTACAGCCTTCCGGACTGAATATTGAATTCAACAACTTTAGGTCGTGAGTCCCCTCCCCCATCCCCACCCCCTTTCTGTTTCCCCCTTCTTTTTTTTTTCCCAATAAATTATAAAGATTTTCCTTTTCCCACCTATTTCCATTATATAAAAAAAAAAACCCACTAGAGCTATACCTTGAGTGCCCTACCATCCATTCTTAATTAGCACATTCGTTTAGATAATATCACCAACTTTAAATTTAACACCTATGTGTTCTATTGTACTATTGTTGTTGACATCTTTTGATGATCTGCTTCTATCACTGCTTGTTTGTCGCTACAACCACACCAACCCCCTCCACCTCTCTGTCTCTCTATCTCTCCGCCCCCCACACACACACCTTAAACCAGCTTATATTTCAGCTCTTTCCTGGACTCGAACTCAAGTTCTGTCGAAGGGTCATGAGGACTCGAAACGTCAACTCTTTTCTTCTCCGCCGATGCTGCCAGACCTGCTGAGTTTTTCCAGGTAATTCTGTTTTTGTTTTTGCTTTGGGCTTCACTGGAACAATGCAGCAAGTCAAGGACAGACATGTGGGTAAGAGAGCAGGGTGGAGTGTTAAAATGGCAAGCGACAGGGAGGTTTGGGTCATTCTTGCGGACAGACTGCAGGTGTTCTGCAAAGTGGTTGCCCAGTTTACGTTTGGTCTCTCCAATGTAGAGGAGACCGCATTGGGAGCAACAAATGCAGTAGACTAAGTTGGGGGAAATGCAAGTGAAATGCTGCTTCACTTGAAAGGAGTGTTTGGGCCCTTGGATGGTGAGGAGAGAGGAAGTGAAGGGGCAGGTGTTACATCTTTTGCGTGGGCATGGGGAGGTGCCATAGGTAGGGGAACCAACCAACCTGCCAACCAGAAATAGACCCATTTATGCCAACTCTCTGCTTCCTGATAACTATCTTCTATCAATGCCAATATGTTACCCCTACACCATGGGCAGAACATTAAATTCGGCGTGTGGGTGCAGGCCCAACATGCTGGAATGTAAAATGATACGTAATGATGTCGGGCGTGTGTGCTGATTGCGCACCGTTGCGATATTTCGCTAGACAGGCAGGTGATGAGGATGGAGCTGTGCCTGCCATTAATTAACGGGCCAGTTAAGGCCCTTGAGACTCCAATTGTTTTTGATTTTTCGCAGCCCGTATGATTTTCAGGGCGTTACATGGGCAAAACGGGCAGACGGGTAGGCCACATTTTTGAAAACCTCATCCAAGGGTGGGATAAGAGGGGTGAGTCTTGCTAATGCGAGTTGTTAGTACTTTAGCTTGTAAGTTGCTGCTGCGTGCTTATGTGAACAGGGCAACTTGATTTCGCTTCAGAGCTGCTTTGACAGAAAAAGCAGGCTTCATTTCAGGACTCCGGGCCTTCCAGGTGTCAAACAACCTTCCCTTATGCTGGGAATGGGGATTGTGGTCTCTGCTGGAGGCCCCTCCTCCTCTGAGGAAGAGAAGGCCAGAAGGGGGAGGAGGCCAGCTGCCCCTATTCAGCCTCCAGGGGAGCCACCTGTGGGAGGCCAGGTACAGGCACAAGGGGTACAGGGCCAACAGGAAGACCAAGGCAGGAGGGGCTGCAGAAGACAGCACTATTCTGCTGCAAGGGTTTGCAGGCAGTGATATTGAGCTACCTCAGTATGTCCAAGGTGCCGAAAAAGGCTCCGCCTCTCAAGCAAGACGGTGACCTCCTTCAGTCACATGACTGGCCCTGAGATTAGCTCCAACAGTGTGGGCGGACACCCCATGCCAGTGGTGCTGATGGGTGATCTTTGTGGAGTCTCCCAATCAGCTGTCCATAGTTGTGTCAAGCCGGTGACAGATGCTTTGTTCAGGTGTGCATTGACTTTCATCCACTACTGCACAGACGGGGCCAGCCAGACATAGCAAGCCAGAGGCTTTGCGGCCATTGCTGGGTTCCCCCGTGTCCAAGGTGCAATCAACTGCACAAATGTGGCCATCAAGGTGCCAGCAGGTGAGCTCGGTGCCTTTGTCACTCCATGAACGTGCAGATAGTGTGTGATCACAGGATGCTGATTCTGCAAGTCTGTGCAAGGTACCCAGGCAGCTCCCACGACGCCCACATCCTCAGACACTCCCAGATGCCGGGGCTCTTCAGTGTTCTAGCCTGGCTAGATGGATGGCTGCTGGGTGACAAGGGCTATCCCCTCAAAAGGTGGCTCATGACACCTCTCCGCCATCCAGGAACAGAGGCCGAGCAATGGTACAATAGGAGCCATGCCTCCTATTGTACCATCCCAAGGGCGGTGGTAGAGAGAACCATTGGCCTTCTCAAGATGTGCTTCTGATGCTAGGACCATTCAGGGGCGCACTCCAGTACCCTCCAGATCGCGTCTCTCTGATAGTGGTCGCGTGCTGTGATCTCCACAATCTGGCACTGGAAAGGGCAGTAGAGGAAGAAGATGTTGATGCAGCTGATCTGGCAGCAGACAATGAGTCCAGTCGTGAGCCCAAGGACGAGCACGATCAGGAGAACGCTGAGGGGATAGACGCTGACCTAGGCCGGGACACCTAGGAGGCTTTGATCCAGCACTCCTTCAGCTAGCCTACCAAAGATGAACCACCACCACATGCCAGGGCTGCAGGCTCCATACTCCATGACAGGAACATTTGCTTGATGAGCAACATTCACTATGTGTCATTTCAATAAAGTTCAATGACAAACAAGTCACTCATAACATCATGGGTTACCCTGCACCTGCAGAACTAATGAAGCACCCTGAGGCTTGTTGAACACAAACACATTTAATGGTATGGTGCCTGGCATACATAAAACAAATTAAGTGGAAAGGTGTTATCCATCACACCTACTAATAATTAACATAAAGCGGGGGAAAAAATATCACCAGTGATAAGCCCATGTTGTGCTTAAGGTGCATTAAGTTTTCATTTGCTGGTGCTATGTTTTGGTGCTCCGCCCTCGCTGACACTGACATTGGAGACAGCCTGATCATTCTGCTGTCCTTTTGGCCTTGGTGATCTTGGCAGGCATCCTTTGGCCCATGGAGCCTGTGATGGCCCCGCCTGGGAGGGAGCGGCCAGTGCCACGGCTGGCATCTCCCAGTCGCCACAGCCTCATTGGATGCCACAGTCACTGGCAGAGGGGCGGAGGAGCTGCTGCCATCATCCAGAGCGCCCTGAGATGAGCCCGCAGAGACGACAAGCAGTTCGAGTGCCAACATCAGGTTACTTTGGACCTCCCTGCTCACCATTGATGGATGGGCACCTAGCTGGGATACTGGGTGCCCAATCCATCTCCCACACTGACAGTGACCACCTGAGGTCATTACCGGTGTGAGGGCTTGCAGGTCCAAGCGCATTCTCAGGAAGCCCTGATTCAGATCCTGGAGCAGCCTCTCCATGAGAGTTGCCACTCTCTCCAAGGAGGAGGCAGTGCGCTCGGCCATGAGGGTCATTGCATTGCTCATAGTCCGCATGGACTCCTCCACAACGGAGGCCATGGTAAGCATTCCCTCACGTATCTCCGCCAGATCCTCCCGCACACCCTGCTGGACTTCCAGCATCTGCGACCTTAGGGACGACCCCAGTGGTACATCATCAGCTACTGACTGAGCATGTTCCTCGTCCCCAGCGTGTTGACTCTGCCTGATTACCTTGAATTTTTTCTAACTGCCCTGCTATAACATCATTAATAATAGCTTCTAACATTTCCCTGTGACAGATGTTAGACTAACTGGCCTATAGTTTCCTGATTTCTGTTTTCCTCCCTTTTTGAGTAAAGGAGTTATATTTGCTATATTCCAATCTAATGGAACCTTCCTTGAATCTAGGGAATTATGGAAAATTAAAACCAGTGCATAACTATCTCACTAATCACTTCTTTCAAGATCTCGGGGTGAAGTACATCTAGACCTGGGGATTTGTCAGCCCACAGCCCCAACAGTTTGCTCAATACCACTTCCCTTGTGATTGTAATTTTCCCGAGTTGCTCCCTCCCTTCTCTTCCCTGATTAGCAGCTATTTCTGGGATGTTACTTGTGTACTCTTTAGTGAAGACCAAGCAAAATACCTGTTTAATTTGTCTGCGATCTCCTTATTTTCCATTATCAATTCCCCAGATGCACTCTCTATAGGACCGACACTGACTTTGTTAACACTTTTCTTATTTAAATAGCTATAGAAAATCTTACTATCCATCTTTATATTACTAGCTAGCTTTCTCTCATACTCTATTTTTCCCTCCTTATTCATCCTTTTGTCATTCTTTCCAATCTTCTGTCCTGCCACCCGTCCTTGCATAATTATATGCTTTGCCTTTAAGTTTGATACTGTCTTTAACTTTTTAGTTAACCACGGATGGTGGGCCCTCCCCTTTAAATTTTTCTTTCTTATTTCAACGTATATATTCTGTGTATTCTGAAATAACCCTTTAAATTTCTGCCTCTGAACCTCTATTGACCTATCCCTTAACCTCATTTGCCAGTTCACTTTAGCTAACTCTGCTTACACGCCCTCATAATTGTCCTTATTGAAGTTTAAAATACTAGTCTTGGATGCACTGTTTCTCCCTCAAAATGAATGTAAAATTTAATCATATTGTGTCACTGCTACCTAGGGGTGCCTTTACTATGAGGTTATCAATTAATCCTATCTTAGAATTGTATTCTCTGTCCCTTCCTGTCATGTGCTGTTTATCATTTCCTATATTAATAGCTGTCTCTCTTGCCTTGTCTTTACTCTTTGGTTTACCACATCTTCCCAAATTTGATCCCCGGGGAGACCAAATGCAGACTGGGTGCTCACTTTGTAGAACACCTCCAGTTCCAAGTGCCTGTCATTTTAATTCCCCACCTTACTCTTTCTGACCTCTTGTCCTAGGCCTCCTACAATGTTCCAATGAAGCTCATCGCAAGTTCAAGGAACAGCATCTCATATGAACATACAAACAAGGAGCAGGAGAAGGCCATTCGGCCCCTCGAGCCTGCTCCGCCATTTAATAAGATCATGGCTGATCTGATAGTAACCTAAAATCTGCATCCCGCCGATCCCCGATAACCTATCACCCCCTTGCTTAGCAAGAACCTATCCACTTCTGCCTTAAAAATTTTCAAAGACTCAGTTTCTGCCACCTTTTCAGGAAGAGAGTTCCAAAGACTCACGACCCCGAGTGAAAAAAATTTGCCTCATTTCCATTTTAAATGGGCAACCCCTTATTTTTAAACAGTGACCCCTAGTTCTAGACTCTCCCACAAGAGGAAACATCCGCTCCATATTCCCCTTGCTAAGACCCCTTCCAACACATTTACAGATTTGAATTTCAATGCTATTTAAAAATTATTGATTAAACCTCGATAAATCTGAAGCAGCCCATGGAAAATCAAATGAAAAGTGAGACTAAACACTGGTGTCAGTGATGGTATCTCTGACATCTGAATCAGAAGGTTTTGGGTTCAAGTCACACTCCAGAGACTTGAGCAGATGATCTGACTAACATGCTAGTGGAATGCTGCACTGTCAAATGTGCTGCCTTTCAGATGAGATATTAAACCGAGACCCCTGTCAGCTCTCTTCTTTGGATGTGGAAAATAATCCCTTGTACGATCTAATGAAGAACAGGGGAGCTTTCCTTGTTGCCCTGGTCATTATTCGTCCCTCAATCAGCACCACTAAAACAGGTTATCTAGTCATATGTTATGCTGATTGTAGGAACTTGCTGTGTACTTTGTGAAAATTTGGCTGCTGTGTTTCCCTAAGCCGTAACAGTGCCCACACTTCAAAGGAACTTCATTTGTTGTAAAGCACTTTACTTCTAACCTGTGCTCAAGAAATAATTAGTGTCCAAAAGTAGTGACATTTATAGGAAAAATACACTATTCATGAAATCAACTTTATTCTTCCATAGACAATGAAACAACTAAAATATTCATTAACTAACACTTCCTGTTTAATAAAAGTACATCAAATCTGCTCAAGTTTGAGGCTGTAGTTCCTCTGGACAAAAAAAGTAATGGCGCCACCATCTGTTCACATCGTGTTTCTGCATGAGAAACCATTGGGCCAAACACATGGGATGTAAACATGCAAAAACTTGATAACAAATCTTTCAATGATTTCTGCTGCTTGGAAAAGTGAGTTCATTTCCATGATTTAAAATAATTATGAAACATTGCTTGCCTTCCTCTCCTGTTTAAATTCCCCAACGTTAGAACTGGCCTTTTCTGACGGTGTCATTGGTTCAGAAAGCTGAAAGACAAGGTGGAATGTATGCTGGGTACCTTCAAATAAAGGTTCCAGTTCTTTACCCAAATACTGTACGTGCTGAGCCAGAAAACTAGCAAACGCGGATCAACAGCAAAATTAAATCTCAACAAAACCCCATAAATGCTCACAACTTCAAAACAAACCTAGAATATAGAATTACAGAGGTGACAGCAGAGGAAGAGATCATCTTAATGTCCATTAACCATTTAAACTGTAACTATCTATTCTTAAGCTATTTGGCCATGCTTTCTCTATCCTATTCTTTCTTTTAAGTACTTGTATGTTTCCCCTTTCAGGTGATGTTACCAAGGCTGAATATCTACCACCACAATTCCTTTATTCATTTTTTTTTGTTCTCAATGAATTTTCTTTTAACCATCATCTTTATTACTCCCATTAATCTAACAATTATAATAAAGGAAATGAGAATAAACAAATTCTTGTCAAGCAAAAATGCTAAGGCCAGAAATCCAAGCACTGGTTACTAATCTCTCAATAACTTTGTCACTTATTGTCAGCATCCTTTCATCTACATAAGATGATGGACAAGCAGCAAATCCATTGGGAATGCAATGGATGTATATGGTGCACTTTTGTTTATGGTTGAAGAGACCAATGCATGAGAGGTAGGTTCTGCCACAAGGGCCACATATGAACCAGTTATCAGATGTCATTATGGGTTGTCCCTTTCAGTGTTGGTACCTGTTCCCAAGCCATTGTAGACACTGATTGTCATGGTGATGCAAGCCAGGCCACAGATGATGTCACCATTTTCCTCTGTCATTGGTATCTCCCAGGTGTGAAAATTAATGTTTAGGGACTTCATGTGGCATCTGCAAGCATCCTTTAAGTTGTGCTTTGGGCATTCTGCTGGTCTTCTAGCTCCCGCTATCCTTCCAAATGAAAAATTAACAACATAAAGTTGTTGTTTTCCCTGATATGGGTATTCTTGCAATTGTCCTGATGAGTGCAAGACAAAAAGCTTTGACAAAATGCCTTCTTTCAGCAATACTCAAGTTCTGTACTACCAAATGAATATATGAAAAATTCTTGAGAATGTGCTCATCTTCGATCCTGCAAATGTACCAGAGCCAGTGAAGTTACCTCTGCTTGATGAATGTTTACATACCTGGGATATTTGCCTTTGAGGGGACTGCTGCATTTATGATTTTGTCCTTCCACGAGATGCCCAAAATGCATCGCAAACAGTGAAGATGAAAATGGTTGAGCTTCCTTTCTTGATAGCTCTGAGTCATTCATGATTCACTGCTGTACAAGGTGCTGAGAATATAGGTCTCTTTTCTGTTGATGTTATTCCATGCAGTTTTAGTGAGTCAGCCAAATGTAGTAGCTGCTTTCTTTATGCATGTATTGTGTTCTGCATCAGGAGATAGATTGTCTCTCAACATGGACTCAAGGTAGCACAATTTGCTAAACACTTCCAGTGATGTGTTGTTTAAAGCGGATGGAAATGTGAAAGTCTGTTCCAAAACTATATTTTCTTGATGCTTATTGTAAGGGAGAACAGGTTACAAGCATGGGAGAGACAATCCATGAGCCTTGCTTGCTGAGTTTCACTGCAATATCACAGCAGACATTTATAAATGCAAGCCCAATTATTGGGTTCTGGTCAAATTGCAACATTGGCTAGCTATGGACAGCACTCGACAACCTATAATTATGGCCACTACTTTTATTAATTTAACTTATTTTCTCTTTCTATTATGGCAACTAACCATGTTGGAAAATTAGTGAGGTTACAACAAACATCTGCAAAGAGAATGAATTAACTTCTGACATGATGGGCCTTTTTTTAATCTAATGAATACAGACCTTTGCTCACATGGAGTGTGTTCTGTATGCAAAAAATGTAGCAGAATAATGCATTCCCAAATCGGGAGCGTTCCCTGCACCTGGAAACGTACATAAAATAAGGGTGAACTTTTGAAGGGGGTTCAGGAGCAGAAGGACCTATGTGTATATGTGCTTAGGCCATTGAAGATGGCAGGAGAGGTGGAGAGAACAGTTAATGAAACAAATAGTATCCTGGGCTTTATTAATAGGGGCATAGAATGCAAGAGCAAGGAGGTTATGCTGAATTAATATAAGACACTCTTTAGACCTCAGCTGGAGAATTGTGTACAGTTCTGGGTGCCACATTATTGGAAGGATGTTGGAGAGAGTGCAGAAGAGGTTTACAAGAATGGTTCCATGGATGAGAGACTTCAGCTATGAGAACAGATTGGAGAGGTTGGGACTGTTCTCCTTGGGAAGAAGGAGTCTAAGAGGACATTTGATAGAGATGTTCAAAATCATAAGGGAGCTGGACACTGTAGATAGGGAGCTATTCCCACTCGTAAAAGGGTCAAGAACAAGAGAGCATAGATTTAAAGTGATTTGCAAAAGAAGCAAATGTGACATGAGAAAAATGTTTTCACACAATGAGTGTTTAGGGCCCGGAATGCACTGTCTGGAAGTGTGGTGGAGGCAGGTTCAAATGAGGCATTCAAGAGGGCATTAGATAATTATTTGAATAGAACCAATGTGCAGGGATATGGGGAAAAGGCAGGGCAATGGCACTAGGTCATAATGCTTGTTCGTAGAACCAGGGGCCGAATGGCTTCCTTCTGTGTCAGTAAAATTCTGTGATGCTTATTGTGATTTTACGATGACATCAGGCAGTGTTTCCGACATCATCAAGCCAGTTTTGTATAATACAGTGGTCTTAAAAATTGGAACCCCATCCCCATTAAGTAAATGCCAATGAATAGTGTATTTAATGTCGTTAATGACCCAGTTGACTGCCATAATACGGTGTGATCACTATCAGACACCTTTAGAGTACGATTCACGCCATGTGTGCTTCAAGTATTTTTTAAGGGGAAGCTAGTAGGGTGGGTTTAAAAGTTGGCTGCTGAGCACTGAGTCTCAGTTTAGCAATAAATAGGTCAATAATTGCTGGCAATGCTTAGTTGAATAAGCAGATGATCAACTTTAAAATCATACGAGTTAGAGGCCACTTCTTGGCTGCAGAGTGCTATAACTTGTTCCTGGCCTCCTCCAAGGGCTAAAAAGTGAGAGAGAGAGATGGCCATTGCCAAACCACTTCTCCGAACAAGATGTGTAAGAGACCAGCCAAACTGACTTTCCTCCACTATTTAAGAAGGGTTGTAGAGATAAGCCAGGGAACTACAGGCCAGTGAGTCTCACATCACTGGTAGGGAAACAATTGGAGAAAATTCTGAAGGAGAGAATCTATCCTTACTTGGAGAGGCAATGTTTGATCAGCAATAGTCAGCATGGCTTTGTCAGAGGAGGTCATGCCTAACATGTTTGATTAAATTTTTTGAGGAGGTGGCTAGGTGTGTAAGTGAGGGTAGTGTAGTTGATGTAGTTTATATGGATTTCAGCAAAGCCTTTGACAAGGTCCCACATGGGAAACTTATAAAGAAGGCAAATGCACATGGGATACAGAGTAATTTGATAAGGTGGATTCAAAATTGGCTTAATCGTAGGAGACAGAGGTGGATGACAGAAGGATGTTTTAGTGACTGGAAACCAATGTCCAGTGGCGAATCACAGGAATCTGTGCTGGGTCCCCTATTATTTGTCATTTATATAAATGACATAGCTGACTATGTGGGGGGGTAGGATTAGTAAGTTTGCGGATAACACAAAGATTGGCGATTAATGGTGTGGTTGAGTGTCTTGGGCTACAGGAAGATATAGACGGGATGGTCAAATGGGCAGATAAATGGCAGATGGAATTTAGCCCTAAAAAGTGTATGGTGATACACTTTGGAAGGAGTAATTTGACAAGGGAGTATTCAATGAATGGCATGACACTAGGAAGTTCTGAGGAACAAAGGGACCTCGGCGTGTGTGTTCATAGATCTCTAAAGACGGAGGGGCATGTTAGTGGGGTGGTGAAAAAGGCATACGGGACACTTGCCTTTATCAATCGAGGCACAGATTACAAAAGTAGGCAGGTTATGTTGGAGTTGTATAGAACCTTGGTGAGGCCACAGCTGGAGTATAGCGTGCAGTTCTGGTCGCCACATTATAGGAAAGATGTGATTACACTGGAGGGGGTGCAGAGGAGATTCACCAGGATGTTGCCTGGGATGAAACATTTAAGTTATGAAGAGACGTTGGATAGACTTAGGTTGTTTTTGTTGGAGCAGGGAAGACCGAGGGGTGACCTGATCGAGGCGTGCAAGGTTATGAGGGGCAAGGACTGGGTGGATAGGGAGCAGCTGTTCACCTTAGTTGAAGGGTCAGTCACAAGAGGACATATGTTCAAGGTGAGGGGCAGGAGGTTTAGGGGGGATGTGAGGAAAAACCTTTCAACCCTGAGGGTGGTGACAGTCTTGAATACGCTGCCAGGGAGGGTGGTGGTGAAGGGATGCTTCACATACATTAAAAAGTACCTGGATGGGCACTTGGCACATCACAACATATAAGGCTAAGGGCCAAGGGCTGGTAGAATGGGTTTAGGTAGGTAGGACAAATGGTTCACACGTGTGGGCGCAGAATCGATGGGCCGAAGGGCCTATTTGGCACTGTGAGATTCTGTGATACAGTGATTCTCCAGTGTGCCCTTCAGCATTAACTTTCCTCCTAAATTCTCCAGCTCGCCCTGCAACACTGACTTTCCTCCTACATTCTCCAGCTTGCCTTGCAGCACTGACTCTCCTCCTACATTCTCCAGCGTGTCCTGCAGCACTGACTCTCCTCCTACATTCTCCAGCGTGCCCTGCAGCACTGAGTCTCCTCCTACATTCTCCAGCGTGCCCTGCAGCACTGAATCTCCTCCTACATTCTCCAGCGCACCCTGCAGCACTGACTCTCCTCCTAAATTCTCCAGCGCTCCCTGCAGCACTGACTCTCCTCCTACATTCTCCAGCGCGCCCTGCAGCACTGACTCACCTCCTACATTCTCCAGCGCACCCTGCAGCACTGACTTTCCTCCTACATTCTCCAACGCGCCCTGCAGCACTGACTTTCCTTCTAGATTCTCCAGCGCGCTCTGCAGCACTGACTTTCCTCCTACATTCTCCAGCACTCCCTGTAGCACTGACTCTCCTCCTACATTCTCCAGCACTCCCTGTAGCACTGACTCTCCTCCTACATTCTCCAGTGCGCCCTGAAGCACTGGCTTTCCTTCTACATTCTCCAGCGCGCTCTGCAGCACTGACTTTCCTCCTACATTCTCCAGCGCTCCCTGCAGCACTTACTTTCATCCTGCATTCTCCAGCATTCCCTGAAGCACTGACTTTCCTCCTACATTCTCCAGTGCGCCCTGCAGCACTGACTCTCCTCCTACATTCTCCAGCGTTCCCTGCAGCACTGACCTTCCTCCTAAATTCTCCATCACGCCCTGTAGCACTGACTTTCCTCCCACATTCTCCAGCGCGCCCTGCAGCACTGACTTTCCTCCTACATTCTCCAGCGCGGCCTGCAGCACTGACTCTCCTCCTACATTCTCCAGCGTTCCCTGCAGCACTGACTATCCTCCTACATTCTCCAGCGCGCCCTGCAGCACTGACTTTCCTCCTACATTCTCCAGCTTGCCCTGCAGCACTGACTTTCATCCTACATTCTCCAGCGCTCCCAGCAGCACTGACTTTCCTCCTACATTCTCCAGCTCGCCCTGCAGCACTGACTTTCCTCCTACATTCTCCAGCGGGCCCTGCAGCACTGACTTTCCTCCTACATTCTCCAGCGGGCCCTGCAGCACTGACTTTCCTCCTACATTCTCCAGCGGGCCCTGCAGCACTGACTTTCCTCCTACATTCTCCAGTGCGCCCTGCAGCACTGACTCACCTCCTACATTCTCCAGCGGGCCCTGCAGCACTGACTTTCTTTCTACATTCTCCAGCACGCCCTGCAGCACTGACTTTCCTTCTACATTCTCCAGCGCACCCTGCAGCACTGACTTTCCTCCTACATTCTCCAGCACTCCCTGTAGCACTGACTCTCCTCCTGCATTCTCCAGCACTCCCTGTAGCACTGACTCTCCTCCTACATTCTCCAATGCGCCCTGCAGCACGGACTTTCTTTCTACATTCTCCAGCGCGCTCTGCAGCACTGACTTTCCTCCTACATTCTCCAGCGGGCCCTGCAGCACTGACTTTCCTCCTACATTCTCCAGCGGGCCCTGCAGCACTGACTTTCCTCCTACATTCTCCAGTGCGCCCTGCAGCACTGACTCACCTCCTACATTCTCCAGCGGGCCCTGCAGCACTGACTTTCCTTCTACATTCTCCAGCGCACCCTGCAGCACTGACTTTCCTCCTACATTCTCCAGCACTCCCTGTAGCACTGACTCTCCTCCTGCATTCTCCAGCACTCCCTGTAGCACTGACTCTCCACCTACATTCTCCAGCGCGCTCTGCAGCACTGACTTTCCTCCTACATTCTCCAGCGCTCCCTGCAGCACTGACTTTCATCCTGCATTCTCCAGCATTCCCTGCAGCACTGACTCTCCTCCTACATTCTCCAGCGCGCTCTGCAGCACTGACTTTCCTCCTACATTCTCCAGCGCTCCCTGCAGCACTGACTTTCATCCTGCATTCTCCAGCATTCCCTGCAGCACTGACTTTCCTCCTACATTCTCCAGTGCGCCCTGCAGCACTGACTCTCCTCCTACATTCTCCAGCGTTCCCTGCAGCACTGACCTTCCTCCTACATTCTCCATCACGCCCTGCAGCACTGACTTTCCTCCCACATTCTCCATCGCGCCCTGCAGCACTGACTTTCCTCCTACATTCTCCAGCGCGGCCTGCAGCACTGACTCACCTCCTACATTCTCCAGCGGGCCCTGCAGCACTGACTTTCCTTCTACATTCTCCAGCACGCCCTGCAGCACTTACTTTCCTTCTACATTCTCCAGCGCACCCTGCAGCACTGACTCTCCTCGTACATTCTCCAGCGTTCCCTGCAGCACTGACCCACCTCCTACATTCTCCAGCGCGTCCTGCAGCACTGACTTTCCTCCTACATTCTCCAGCGTGCCCTGCAGCACTGACTCTCCTCCTACATTCTCCAGCGCGCCCTGCAGCACTGACTCACCTCCTACATTCTCCAGCGCTCCCTGCAGCACTGACTTTCCTCCTACATTCTCCAGCGTGCCCTGCAGCACTGACTCACCTCCTACATTCTCCAACACTCCCTGCAGCACTGACTCTCCTCTTACATTCTCCAGCGCGCCCTGCAGCACTGACTTTCCTCCTACATTCTCCAGCGCGCCCTGCAGCACTGACTCTCCTCCTACATTCTCCAGCAAACCCTGCAGCACTGACTCTCCTCCTACATTCTCCAGCACTCCCTGCAGCACTGACTCTCCTCCTACATTCTCCAGCGCGCTCTGCAGCACTGACTCTCCTCCTACATACTCCAGCGCTCCCTGCAGCACTGACTTTCCTCCTACATTCTCCAGCGTGCCCTGCAGCACTGACTCTCCTCCTACATTCTCCAGCGCACCCTGCAGCACTGACTTTCCTCCTACATTCTCCAGCATGCCCTGCAGCACTGACACTCCTCCTACATTCTCCAGCACTCCCTGCAGCACTGACTCTCCTCCTACATTCTCCAGCGCGCCCTGCAGCACTGACTCTCCTCCTACATTCTCCAGCGCGCCCTGCAGCACTGACTCTCCTCCTCCATTCTCCAGCGTGCCCTGCAGCACTGACTCTCCTCCTACATTCTCCAGCTCGCCCTGCAGCACTGATTCTCCACCTACATTCTCCAGCGTTCCCTGCAGCACTGTCTCTCCTCCTACATTCTCCAGCGTGCCCTGCAGCACTGACTCTCCTCCTACATTCCCCAGCATTCCCTGCAGCACTGACTCACCTCCTACATTCTCCAGCACTCCCTGCAGCACTGACTTTCCTCCTACATTCTCCAGCACTCCCTGTAGCACTGACTCTCCTCCTACATTCTCCAGTGCGCCCTGCAGCACTGACTTTCCTTCTACATTCTCCAGCGCGCTCTGCAGCACTGACATTCCTCCTACATTCTCCAGCACTCCCTGTAGCACTGACTCTCCTCCTACATTCTCCAGCACTCCTTGTAGCACTGACTCTCCTCCTACATTCTCCAGCACTCCCTGTAGCACTGACTCTCCTCCTACATTCTCCAGTGCGCCCTGCAGCACTGACATTCCTTCTACATTCTCCAGCGCGCTCTGCAGCACTGACTTTCCTCCTACATTCTCCAGCGTTCCCTGCAGCACTGACTTTCATCCTGCATTCGCCAGCATTCCCTGCAGCACTGACTTTCCTCCTACATCCTCCAGTGCGCCCTACAGCTCTGACTCTTCTCCTACATTCTCCAGCGTTCCCTGCAGCACTGACCTTCCTCCTACATTCTCCATGACGCCCTGCAGCACTGACTCTCCTCCTACATTCTCCAGCTCGGCCTGCAGTACTGACTCTCCTCCTACATTCTCCAGCGTTTCCTGCAGCACTGACTCTCCTCCTACATTCTCCAGCGTTCGCTGCAGCACTGACCTTCCTCCTATATTCTCCATCACGCCCTGCAGCACTGACTTTCCTCCCACATTCTCCAGCGCGCCCTGCAGCACTGACTCTCCTCCTACATTCTCCAGCGTGCCCTGCAGCACTGACTCTCCTCCTACATTCTCCAGCGTGCCCTGCAGCACTGAATCTCCTCCTACATTCTCCAGCGCACCCTGCAGCACTGACTCTCCTCCTAAATTCTCCAGCGCTCCCTGCAGCACTGACTCTCCTCCTACATTCTCCAGGGCGCCCTGCAGCACTGACTTTCCTTCTACATTCTCCAGCGCGCCCTGCAGCACTGACTCTCCTCCTACGTTCTCCAGCGTGCCCTGCAGCACTGAATCTCCTCCTACATTCTCCAGCGCACCCTGCAGCACTGACTCTCCTCCTAAATTCTCCAGCGCTCCCTGCAGCACTGACTCTCCTCCTACATTCTCCAGGGCGCCCTGCAGCACTGACTTTCCTTCTACATTCTCCAGTGTGCCCTGCAGCACTGAGTATTCTCCTACATTCTCCAGCGCGCCCTGCAGCACTGACTCACCTCCTACATTCTCCAGTGCACCCTGCAGAACTGACTTTCCTCCTATATTCTCCAGCGTGCCCTGCAGCACTGACTCACCTCCTACATTCTCCAGCGCACCCTGCAGCACTGACTTTCCTCCTACATTCTCCAACGCGCCCTGCAGCACTGACTCTCCTCCTACATTCTCCAGCACGCCCTGCAGCACTGACTCACCTCCTACATTCTCCAGCACTCCCTGCAGCACTGACTTTCCTCCTACATTCTCCAGTGTTCCCTGCAGCACTGACTTTCCTCCTACATTCGCCAGCACTCCCTGCAGCACTGACTTTCCTCCTACATTCTCCAGCACTCCCTGTAGCACTGACTCTCCTCCTACATTCTCCAGTGCGCCCTGCAGCACTGACTCTCCTCCTACATTCCCCAGTGCGCCCGGCAGCACTGACTTTCCTTCTACATTCTCCAGTGCGCCCTGCAGCACTGAGTCTCCTCCTACATTCTCCAGCGTGCCCTGCAGCACTGACTCACCTCCTACATTCTCCAGCGCGCCCTGCAGCACTGACTAACCTCCTACATTCTCCAGCATGCCCTGCAGCACTGACTTTCCTCCTACATTCTCCAGCGTGCCCTGCAGCACTGACTCACCTCCTACATTCTCCAGCACGCCCTGCAGCACTGACTCACCTCCTACATTCTCCAGCACTCCCTGCAGCACTGACTTTGCTCCTACATTCTCCGGCGTTCGCTGCAGCACTGACTTTCCTCCTACATTCTCCAGCACTCCCTGTAGCACTGACTCTCCTCCTACATTCTCCAGTGCGCCCTGCAGCACTGACTTTCCTTCTACATTCTCCAGCGCGCTCTGCAGCACAGACTTTCCTCCTACATTCTCCAGCACTCCCTGTAGCACTGACTCTCCTCCTACATTCTCCAGCACTCCCTGTAGCACTGACTCTCCTCCTACATTCTCCAGTGCGCCCTGCAGGACTGACTTTCCTTCTACATTCTCCACCGCGCTCTGCAGCACTGATTTTCCTCCTACATTCTCCAGCGCTCCCTGCAGCACTGACTTTCATCCTGCATTCTCCAGCATTCCCTGCAGCACTGACTTTCCTCCTACATTCTCCAGTGCGCCCTGCAGCACTGACTCTCCTCCTACATTCTCCAGCGTTCCCTGCAGCACTGACCTTCCTCCTACATTCTCCATCACGCCCTGCAGCACTGACTTTCCTCCCACATTCTCCAGCGCGCCCTGCAGCACTGACTATCCTCCTACATTCTCCAGCGCGCCCTGGGGCACTGACTTTCCTCCTACATTCTCCAAATCGCCCTGCAGCACTGACTTTCCTCCTACATTCTCCAGCGCTCCCTGCAGCACTGACTTTCCTCCTACATTCTCCAGCACGCCCTGCAGCACTGACTTTCCTCCTACATTCTCCAGCGGCACTGCAGCACTGAACTTTTCCTCCTACATTCTCACAGCACTCCCTGTAGCACTGACTCTGCTTCCTACATTTCTCCAGCACTCCCTGTAGCACTGACTCTCCTCCTACTCTCCAGCGCGCCCTGAATGCACTGACTTTCCATCTACCTTCTCCAGGAGCGGTGCGCTCTGCAGCACTGACTTCCTCCTACATTCTCCAGCGCTCCCTTCCGTACATTCTCCAGCGTTCCCTGCAGCACTGACCCACCTCCTACATTCTCCAGCGCGCCCTGCAGCACTGACTTTCCTCCTGCATTCTCCAGAGTGCCCTGCAGCACTGACTTTCCTCCTACATTCTCCAGCGCGCCCTGCAGCACTGACTCACCTCCTACATTCTCCAGCGCTCCCTGCAGCACTGACTTTCCTCCTACATTCTCCAGCGTGCCCTGCAGCACTGACTCTCCTCCTACATTCTCCAGCACGCCCTGCAGCACTGACTCACCTCCTACATTCTCCAGCACTCCCTGCAGCACTGACTTTCCTCCTACATTCTCCGGCGTTCGCTGCAGCACTGATTTTCCTCCTACATTCTCCAGCACTCCCTGTAGCACTGACTCTCCTCCTACATTCTCCAGTGCGCCCTGCAACACTGACTTTCCTTCTACATTCTCCAGCGCGCTCTGCAGCACTGACTTTCCTCCTACATTCTCCAGCGCGCTCTGCAGCACTGACTTTCCTCTTACATTCTCCAGCGCATCCTGCAGCACTGACTCTCTTCCTACATTCTCCAGTGCTCCCTGCAGCACTGACTTTCCTCCTGCATTCTCCAGCGTTTCCTGCAGCACTGACTTTCCTCCTACATTCTCCAGCGCTCCCTGCAGCACTGACTTTCCTCCTGCATTCTCCAGCATTCCCTGCAGCACTGACTTTCCTCCTACATTCTCCAGTGCGCCCTGCAGCACTGACTCTACTCCTACATTCTCCAGCGTTCGCTGCAGCACTGACCTTCCTCCTACATTCTCCATCACGCCCTGCAGCACTGACTTTCCTCCCACATTCTCCAGCGCGCCCTGCAGCACTGACTCTCCACCTACATTCTCCAGCGCGCCCTGCAGCACTGACTCTCCTCCTACATTCTCCAGCGCGCCCTGCAGCACTGACTCTCCACCTACATTCTCCAGCGTTCCTTGCAGCACTGACTCTCCTCCTACATTCTCCAGCGCGCCCTGCAGCACTGACTCTCCGCCTACATTCTCCAGCGCGCCCTGCAGCACTGACTCTCCTCCTACATTCTCCAGCGTGCCCTGCAGCACTGACTCTCCGCCTACATTCTCCAGCGCGCCCTGCAGCACTGACTTTCCTCCTACATTCTCCAGCACGCCCTGCAGCACTGACTTTCCTCCTACATTCTCCAGCACTCCCTGCAGCACTGACTTTCCTCCTACATTCTCCAGCGTGCCCTGCAGCACTGACTTTCCACCTACATTCTCCAGCGCGCCCTGCAGCACTGACTTTCCTCCTACATTCTCCAGCACTCCCTGCAGCACTGACTCTCCTCCTACATTCTCCAGCACTCCCTGTAGCACTGACTCTCCTCCTACATTCTCCAGTGCGCCCTGCAGCACTGACTTTCCTTCTACATTCTCCAGCGCGCTCTGCAGCACTGACTTTCCTCCTACATTCTCCAGCGCTCCCTGCAGCACTGACTTTCCTCCTACATTCTCCAGCATGCCCTGCAGCACTGACATTCCTCCTACATTCTCCAGCGCTCCCTGCAGCACTGACTCTCCTACATTCTCCAGCGTCCCTGCAGCACTGACCTTCCTCCTACATTCTCCATCACGCCTGCAGCACTGACTTTCCTCCTACATTCTCCAGCGGCCCTGCAGCACTGACTCTCCTCCTACATTCTCCAGCGCGCCCTGCAGCACTGACTCTCCTCCTACATTCTCCAGCGCTCCCTGCAGCACTGACTCTCCTCCTACATTCTCCAGCGCGCCCTGCAGCACTGACTCTCCTCCTACATTCTCCAGCGCGCCCTGAAGCACTGACTTTCCTTCTACATTCTCCAGCGCGCTCTGCAGCACTGACTTTCCTCCTACATTCTCCAGCGCTCCCTGCAGCACTGACTTTCATCCTGCATTCTCCAGCATTCCCTGCAGCACTGACCTTCCTCCTACATTCTCCAGTGCGCCCTGCAGCACTGACTCTCCTCCTACATTCTCCAGCGTTCCCTGCAGCACTGACCTTCCTCCTACATTCTCCAGCACGCCATGTAGCACTGACTTTCCTCCTACATTCTCCAGCGTGCCCTGCAGCACTGACTCTCCTCCAACATTCTCCAGCACTCCCTGCAGCACTGACTCTCCTCCTACATTCTCCAGCGCGCTCTGCAGCACTGACTCTCCTCCTACATTCTCCAGCGCTCCCTGCAGCACTGACTTTACTCCTACATTCTCCAGCGTGCCCTGCAGCACTGACTCTCCTCCTACATTCTCCAGCGCACCCTGCAGCACTGAATTCCTCCTACATTCTCCAGCATGCCCTGCAGCACTGACTTTCCTCCTACATTCTCCAGCGTGCCCTGCAGCACTGACTCTCTCCTACATTCTCCAGCGCGCTCTGCAGCACTGACTTTCCTCTACATTCTCCAGCGCATCCTGCAGCACTGACTCTCTTCCTACATTCTCCAGGTCTCCCTGCAGCACTGACTTTCCTCCTGCATTCTCCAGCGTTTCCTGCAGCACTGACCTTCCTCCTACATTCTCCATCACGCCCTACAGCACTGACTTTCCTCCTACATTCTCCAGCACTCCCTGCAGCACTGACTTTCCTCCTGCATTCTCCAGCATTCCCTGCAGCACTCACTTTCCTCCTACATTCTCCAGTGCGCCCTGCAGCACTGACTCTCCTCCTACATTCTCCAGCGTTCGCTGCAGCACTGACCTTCCTCATACATTCTCCATCACGCCCTGCAGCACTGACTTTCCTCCCACATTCTCCAGCGCGCCCTCTAGGACTGACTCTCCACCTACATTCTCCAGCGTTCCTTGCAGCACTGACTCTCCTCCTACATTCTCCAGCGCGCCCTGCAGCACTGACTCTCCTCCTACATTCTCCAGCGTGCCCTGCAGCACTGTCTCTCGTCCTAGATTCTCCTGCGAGCCCTGCAGCACTGACTTTCCTCCTACATTCTCCAGCACGCCCTGCAGCACTGACTTTCCTCCTACATTCTCCAGCACGCCCTGCAGCACTGACTTTGCTCCTACATTCTCCAGCGTGCCCTGCAGCACTGACTCTCTCCCTACATTCTCCAGGGCGCCCTGCAGCACTGACTTTCCTCTTACATTCTCCAGCGCATCCTGCAGCACTGACTCTCTTCCTACATTCTCCAGTGCTCCCTGCAGCACTGACTTTCCTCCTGCATTCTCCAGCTTTGCCTGCAGCACTGACTTTCCTCCTACATTCTCCAGCGCTCCCTGCAGCACTGACTTTCCTCCTGCATTCTCCAGCATTCCCTGCAGCACTGACTTTCCTCCTACATTCTCCAGTGCGCCCTGCAGCACTGACTCTCCTCCTACATTCTCCAGCGTTCGCTGCAGCACTGACCTTCCTCCTACATTCTCCATCACGCCCTGCAGCACTGACTTTCCTCCCACATTCTCCAGCGCGCCCTGCAGCACTGACTCTCCTCCTACATTCTCCAGCGCGCCCTGCAGCACTGACTCTCCTCCTACATTCTCCAGCGCGCCCTGCAGCACTGACTCTCCTCCTACATTCTCCAGCACTCCCTGTAGCACTGACTCTCCTCCTACATTCTCCAGTGAGCTCTGCAGCACTGACTTTCCTTCTAGATTCTCCAGCGCGCTCTGCAGCACTGACTTTCCTCCTACATTCTCCAGCACTCCCTGTAGCACTGACTCTCCTCCTACATTCTCCAGCACTCCCTGTAGCACTGACTCTCCTCCTACATTCTCCAGCGCGCCCTGAAGCACTGACTTTCCTTCTACATTCTCCAGCGCGCTCTGCAGCACTGACTTTCCTCCTACATTCTCCAGCGCTCCCTGCAGCACTGACTTTCATCCTGCATTCTCCAGCATTCCCTGAAGCACTGACCTTCCTCCTACATTCTCCAGTGCGCCCTGCAGCACTGACTCTCCTCCTACATTCTCCAGCGTTCCCTGCAGCACTGACCTTCCTCCTACATTCTCCATCACGCCATGTAGCACTGACTTTCCTCCCAAATTCTCCAGCGTGCCCTGCAGCACTGACTCTCCTCCAACATTCTCCAGCACTCCCTGCAGCACTGACTCTCCTCCTACATTCTCCAGCGCGCTCTGCAGCACTGACTCTCCTCCTACATTCTCCAGCGCTCCCTGCAGCACTGACTTTACTCCTACATTCTCCAGCGTGCCCTGCAGCACTGACTCTCCTCCTACATTCTCCAGAGCACCCTGCAGCACTGAATTTCCTCCTACATTCTCCAGCATGCCCTGCAGCACTGACTTTCCTCCTACATTCTCCAGCGTGCCCTGAGCACAGACTCTCTTCCTACATTCTCCAGCGCGCTCTGCAGCACTGACTTTCCTCTTACATTCTCCAGCGCATCCTGCAGCACTGACTCTCTTCCTACATTCTCCAGTGCTCCCTGCAGCACTGACTTTCCTCCTGCATTCTCCAGCGTTTCCTGCAGCACTGACTTTCCTCCTACATTCTCCAGCGCTCCCTGCAGCACTGACTTTCCTCCTGCATTCTCCAGCATTCCCTGCAGCACTGACTTTCCTCCTACAATCTCCAGTGCGCCCTGCAGCACTGACTCTACTCCTACATTCTCCAGCTTTCGCTGCAGCACTGACCTTCCTCCTACATTCTCCATCACGCCCTGCAGCACTGACTTTCCTCCCATATTCTCCAGTGCGCCCTGCAGCACTGACTCTCCACCTACATTCTCCAGCGCGCCCTGCAGCACTGACTCTCCTACTACATTCTCCAGCGCGCCCTGCAGCACTGACTCTCCACCTACATTCTCCAGCGTTCCTTGCAGCACTGACTCTCCTCCTACATTCTCCAGAGCACCCTGCAGCACTGACTCTCCGCCTACATTCTCCAGCGCGCCCTGCAGCACTGACTCTCCTCCTACACTCTCCAGCGTGCCCTGCAGCACTGTCTCTCGTCCTAGATTCTCCTGCCTGCCCTGCAGCACTGACTTTCCTCCTACATTCTCCAGCACGCCCTGCAGCACTGACTTTCCTCCTACATTCTCCAGCACTCCCTGCAGCACTGACTTTCCTCCTACATTCTCCAGCGTGCCCTGCAGCACTGACTCTCTTCCTACATTCTCCAGCGCGCTCTGCAGCACTGACTTTCCTCCTACATTCTCCAGCACTCCCTGTAGCACTGACTCTCCTTCTACATTCTCCAGCACTCCCTGTAGCACTGACTCTCCTCCTACATTCTCCAGTGCGCCCTGCAGCACTGACTTTCCTTCTAGATTCTCCAGCGCGCTCTGCAGCACTGACTTTCCTCCTACATTCTCCAGCGCTCCCTGCAGCACTGACTTTCATCCTGCATTCGCCAGCATTCCCTGCAGCACTGACTTTCGTCCTACATTCTCCAGTGCGCCCTGCAGCACTGACTCTCCTCCTACATTCTCCAGCGTTCCCTGCAGCACTGACATTCCTCCTACAATCTCCATCACGCCTTGCAGCACTGACTTTCCTCCCACATTCTCCAGCACGCCCTGCAGCACTGACTCTCCTCCTACATTCTCCAGCGCGGCCTGCAGCACTGACTCACCTCCTACATTCTCCAGCGTTCCCTGCAGCACTGACTATCCTCCTACATTCTCCAGCGCGCCCTGCAGCACTGACTCTCCTCCTACATTCTCCAGCGCGCCCTGAAGCACTGACTTTCCTTCTACATTCTCCAGCGCGCTCTGCAGCACTGACTTTCCTCCTACATTCTCCAGCGCTCCCTGCAGCACTGACTTTCATCCTGCATTCTCCAGCATTCCCTGCAGCACTGACTTTCCTCCTACATTCTCCAGTGCGCCCTGCAGCACTGACTCTCCTCCTACATTCTCCAGCGTTCCCTGCAGCACTGACCTTCCTCCTACATTCTCCAGCACGCCATGTAGCACTGACTTTCCTCCCTACATTCTCCAGCGTGCCCTGCAGCACTGACTCTCCTCCAACATTCTCCAGCACTCCCTGCAGCACTGACTCTCCTCCTACATTCTCCAGCGCGCTCTGCAGCACTGACTCTCCTCCTACATTCTCCAGCGCTCCCTGCAGCACTGACTTTACTCCTACATTCTCCAGCGTGCCCTGCAGCACTGACTCTCCTCCTACATTCTCCAGCGCACCCTGCAGCACTGAATTTCCTCCTACATTCTCCAGCATGCCCTGCAGCACTGACTTTCCTCCTACATTCTCCAGCGTGCCCTGCAGCACTGACTCTTCCCACATTCTCCAGCGCGACCTGCAGCACTGACTTTCCTCTTACATTCTCCAGCGTGCCCTGCAGCACAGACTCTCTTCCTACATTCTGCAGTGCTCCCTGCAGCACTGACTTTCCTCCTGCATTCTCCAGCGTTCCCTGCAGCACTGACCTTCCTCCTACATTCTCCATCACGCCCTGCAGCACTGACTTTCCTCCTACATTCTCCAGCACTCCCTGCAGCACTGACTTTCCTCCTGCATTCTCCAGCATTCCCTGCAGCACTCACTTTCCTCCTACATTCTCCAGTGCGCCCTGCAGCACTGACTCTCCTCCTACATTCTCCAGCGTTCGCTGCAGCACTGACCTTCCTCATACATTCTCCATCACGCCCTGCAGTACTGACTTTCCTCCCACATTCTCCAGCGCGCCCTCTAGGACTGACTCTCCACCTACATTCTCCAGCGTTCCTTGCAGCACTGACTCTCCTCCTACATTCTCCAGCGCACCCTGCAGCACTGACTCTCCTCCTACATTCTCCAGCGTGCCCTGCAGCACTGTCTCTCGTCCTAGATTCTCCTGCGAGCCCTGAAGCACTGACTTTCCTCCTACATTCTCCAGCACGCCCTGCAGCACTGACTTTCCTCCTACATTCTCCAGCACGCCCTGCAGCACTGACTTTGCTCCTACATTCTCCAGCGTGCCCTGCAGCAATGACTCTCTCCCTACATTCTCCAGCGCGCCCTGCAGCACTGACTTTCCTCTTACATTCTCCAGCGCATCCTGCAGCACTGACTCTCTTCCTACATTCTCCAGTGCTCCCTGCAGCACTGACTTTCCTCCTGCATTCTCCAGCTTTGCCTGCAGCACTGACTTTCCTCCTACATTCTCCACCGCTGCCTGCAGCACTGACTTTCCTCCTGCATTCTCCAGCATTCCCTGCAGCACTGACTTTCCTCCGACATTCTCCAGTGCGCCCTGCAGCACTGACTCTCCTCCTACATTCTCCAGCGTTCGCTGCAGCACTGACCTTCCTCATACATTCTCCATCACGCCCTGCAGCACAGACTTTCCTCCCACATTCTCCAGCGCGCCCTGCAGCACTGACTCTCCTCCTACATTCTCCAGCGCGCCCTGCAGCACTGACTCTCCTCCTACATTCTCCAGCACGCCCTGCAGCACTGACTCTCCTCCTACATTCTCCAGCACTCCCTGTAGCACTGACTCTCCTCCTACATTTTCCAGTGAGCTCTGCAGCACTGACTTTCCTTCTAGATTCTCCAGCGCGCTCTGCAGCACTGACTTTCCTCCTACATTCTCCAGCACTCCCTGTAGCACTGACTCTCCTCCTACATTCTCCAGCACTCCCTGTAGCACTGACTCTCCTCCTACATTCTCCAGCGCGCCCTGAAGCACTGACTTTCCTTCTACATTCTCCAGCGCGCTCTGCAGCACTGACTTTCCTCCTACATTCTCCAGCGCTCCCTGCAGCACTGACTTTCATCCTGCATTCTCCAGCATTCCCTGAAGCACTGACCTTCCTCCTACATTCTCCAGTGCGCCCTGCAGCACTGACTCTCCTCCTACATTCTCCAGCGTTCCCTGCAGCACTGACCTTCCTCCTACATTCTCCATCACGCCATGTAGCACTGACTTTCCTCCCAAATTCTCCAGCGTGCCCTGCAGCACTGACTCTCCTCCAACATTCTCCAGCACTCCCTGCAGCACTGACTCTCCTCCTACATTCTCCAGCGCGCTCTGCAGCACTGACTCTCCTCCTACATTCTCCAGCGCTCCCTGCAGCACTGACTTTACTCCTACATTCTCCAGCGTGCCCTGCAGCACTGACTCTCCTCCTACATTCTCCAGCGCACCCTGCAGCACTGAATTTCCTCCTACATTCTCCAGCATGCCCTGCAGCACTGACTTTCCTCCTACATTCTCCAGCGTGCCCTGCAGCACAGACTCTCTTCCTACATTCTCCAGCGCGCTCTGCAGCACTGACTTTCCTCTTACATTCTCCAGCGCATCCTGCAGCACTGACTTTCCTCTTACATTCTCCAGTGCTCCCTGCAGCACTGACTTTCCTCCTGCATTCTCCAGCGTTTCCTGCAGCACTGACTTTCCTCCTACATTCTCCAGCGCTCCCTGCAGCACTGACTTTCCTCCTGCATTCTCCAGCATTCCCTGCAGCACTGACTTTCCTCCTACATTCTCCAGTGCGCCCTGCAGCACTGACTCTACTCCTACATTCTCCAGCGTTCGCTGCAGCACTGACCTTCCTCCTACATTCTCCATCACGCCCTGCAGCACTGACTTTCCTGCTACATTCTCCAGCACGCCCTGCAGCACTTACTTTCCTTCTACATTCTCCAGCGCGCCCTGCAGCACTGACTCTCCTCCTACATTCTCCAGCGCGCCCTGCAGCACTGACTCTCCACCTACATTCTCCAGCGTTCCTTGCAGCACTGACTCTCCTCCTACATTCTACAGAGCACCCTGCAGCACTGACTCTCCGCCTACATTCTCCAGCGCGCCCTGCAGCACTGACTCTCCTCCTACATTCTCCAGCGTGCCCTGCAGCACTGTCTCTCGTCCTAGATTCTCCTGCCTGCCCTGCAGCACTGACTTTCCTCCTACATTCTCCAGCACGCCCTGCAGCACTGACTTTCCTCCTACATTCTCCAGCACTCCCTGCAGCACTGACTTTCCTCCTACATTCTCCAGCGTGCCCTGCAGCACTGACTCTCTTCCTACATTCTCCAGCACACTCTGCAGCACTGACTTTCCTCCTACATTCTCCAGCACTCCCTGTAGCACTGACTCTCCTTCTACATTCTCCAGCACTCCCTGTAGCACTGACACTCCTCCTACATTCTCCAGTGCGCCCTGCAGCACTGACATTCCTTCTAGATTCTCCAGCGCGCTCTGCAGCACTGACTTTCCTCCTACATTCTCCAGCGCTCCCTGCAGCACTGACTTTCATCCTGCATTCGCCAGCATTCCCTGCAGCACTGACTTTCGTCCTACATTCTCCAGTGCGCCCTGCAGCACTGACTCTCCTCCTACATTCTCCAGCGTTCCCTGCAGCACTGACCTTCCTCCTACAATCTCCATCACGCCTTGCAGCACTGACTTTCCTCCCACATTCTCCAGCGCGCCCTGCAGCACTGACTTTACTCCTACATTCTCCAGCGTGCCCTGCAGCACTGACTCTCCTCCTACATTCTCCAGCGCTCCCTGCAGCACTGACTTTCCTCCTACATTCTCCAGCATGCCCTGCAGCACTGACTTTCCTCCTACATTCTCCAGCGTGCCCTGCAGCACAGACTCTCTTCCTACATTCTCCAGCGCGCTCTGCAGCACTGACTTTCCTCTTACATTCTCCAGCGCATCCTGCAGCACTGACTCTCTTCCTACATTCTCCAGTGCTCCCTGCAGCACTGACTTTCCTCCTGCATTCTCCAGCGTTTCCTGCAGCACTGACTTTCCTCCTACATTCTCCAGCGCTCCCTGCAGCACTGACTTTCCTCCTGCATTCTCCAGCATTCCCTGCAGCACTGACTTTCCTCCTACATTCTCCAGTGCGCCCTGCAGCACTGACTCTACTCCTACATTCTCCAGCGTTCGCTGCAGCACTGACCTTCCTCCTACATTCTCCATCACGCCCTGCAGCACTGACTTTCCTCCCACATTCTCCACTGCGCCCTGAAGCACTGACTCTCCACCTACATTCTCCAGCGCGCCCTGCAGCACTGACTCTCCTACTACATTCTCCAGCGCGCCCTGCAGCACTGACTCTCCACCTACATTCTCCAGCGTTCCTTGCAGCACTGACTCTCCTCCTACATTCTACAGAGCACCCTGCAGCACTGACTCTCCGCCTACATTCTCCAGCGCGCCCTGCAGCACTGACTCTCCTCCTACATTCTCCAGCGTGCCCTGCAGCACTGTCTCTCGTCCTAGATTCTCCTGCCTGCCCTGCAGCACTGACTTTCCTCCTACATTCTCCAGCACGCCCTGCAGCACTGACTTTCCTCCTACATTCTCCAGCACTCCCTGCAGCACTGACTTTCCTCCTACATTCTCCAGCGTGCCCTGCAGCACTGACTCTCTTCCTACATTCTCCAGCACACTCTGCAGCACTAACTTTCCTCCTACATTCTCCAGCACTCCCTGTAGCACTGACTCTCCTTCTACATTCTCCAGCACTCCCTGTAGCACTGACACTCCTCCTACATTCTCCAGTGCGCCCTGCAGCACTGACATTCCTTCTAGATTCTCCAGCGCGCTCTGCAGCACTGACTTTCCTCCTACATTCTCCAGCGCTCCCTGCAGCACTGACTTTCATCCTGCATTCGCCAGCATTCCCTGCAGCACTGACTTTCGTCCTACATTCTCCAGTGCGCCCTGCAGCACTGACTCTCCTCCTACATTCTCCAGCGTTCCCTGCAGCACTGACCTTCCTCCTACAATCTCCATCACGCCTTGCAGCACTGACTTTCCTCCCACATTCTCCAGCGCGCCCTGCAGCACTGACTCTCCTCCTACATTCTCCAGCGCGGCCTGCAGCACTGACTCACCTCCTACATTCTCCAGCGTTCCCTGCAGCACTGACTATCCTCCTACATTCTCCAGCGCGCCCTGCAGCACTGACTCTCCTCCTACATTCTCCAGCACGCCCTGAAGCACTGACTTTCCTCCTACATTCTCCAGCGCGCTCTGCAGCACTGACTTTCCTCCTACATTCTCCAGCGCTCCCTGCAGCACTGACTTTCATCCTGCATTCTCCAGCATTCCCTGAAGCACTGACCTTCCTCCTACATTCTCCAGTGCGCCCTGCAGCACTGACTCTCCTCCTACATTCTCCAGCGTTCCCTGCAGCACTGACCTTCCTCCTACATTCTCCATCACGCCATGTAGCACTGACTTTCCTCCCAAATTCTCCAGCGTGCCCTGCAGCACTGACTCTCCTCCAACATTCTCCAGCACTCCCTGCAGCACTGACTCTCCTCCTACATTCTCCAGCGCGCTCTGCAGCACTGACTCTCCTCCTACATTCTCCAGCGCTCCCTGCAGCACTGACTTTACTCCTACATTCTCCAGCGTGCCCTGCAGCACTGACTCTCCTCCTACATTCTCCAGCGCACCCTGCAGCACTGAATTTCCTCCTACATTCTCCAGCATGCCCTGCAGCACTGACTTTCCTCCTACATTCTCCAGCGTGCCCTGCAGCACAGACTCTCTTCCTACATTCTCCAGCGCGCTCTGCAGCACTGACTTTCCTCTTACATTCTCCAGCGCATCCTGCAGCACTGACTCTCTTCCTACATTCTGCAGTGCTCCCTGCAGCACTGACTTTCCTCCTGCATTCTCCAGCGTTTCCTGCAGCACTGACCTTCCTCCTACATTCTCCATCTCGCCCTACAGCACTGA
The DNA here is from genome assembly GCF_017639515.1 of Carcharodon carcharias. NCBI lineage: Eukaryota > Metazoa > Chordata > Chondrichthyes > Lamniformes > Lamnidae > Carcharodon > Carcharodon carcharias. The sequence goes on from NC_054485.1 coordinate 106,912,738, forward strand.
CTTTCCTCCTACATTCTCCAGCACTCCCTGCAGCACTGACTTTCCTCCTGCATTCTCCAGCATTCCCTGCAGCACTCACTTTCCTCCTACATTCTCCAGCGTGCCCTGCAGCACTGACTCTCCTCCTACATTCTCCAGCGTTCGCTGCAGCACTGACCTTCCTCATACATTCTCCATCACGCCCTGCAGAACTGACTTTCCTCCCACATTCTCCAGCGCGCCCTCTAGGACTGACTCTCCACCTACATTCTCCAGCGTTCCTTGCAGCACTGAATCTCCTCCTACATTCTCCAGCGCGCCCTGCAGCACTGACTCTCCTCCTACATTCTCCAGCGTGCCCTGCAGCACTGACTCTCGTCCTACATTCTCCAGCGAGCCCTGAAGCACTGACTTTCCTCCTACATTCTCCAGCACGCCCTGCAGCACTGACTTTCCTCCTACATTCTCCAGCGCGCCCTGCAGCACTGACTTTCCTCTTACATTCTCCAGCGCATCCTGCAGCACTGACTCTCTTCCTACATTCTCCAGTGCTCCCTGCAGCACTGACTTTCCTCCTGCATTCTCCAGCTTTGCCTGCAGCACTGACTTTCCTCCTACATTCTCCACCGCTCCCTGCAGCACTGACTTTCCTCCTGCATTCTCCAGCATTCCCTGCAGCACTGACTTTCCTCCGACATTCTCCAGTGCGCCCTGCAGCACTGACTCTCCTCCTACATTCTCCAGCGTTCGCTGCAGCACTGACCTTCCTCATACATTCTCCATCACGCCCTGCAGCACTGACTTTCCTCCCACATTCTCCAGCGCGCCCTGCAGCACTGACTCTCCTCCTACATTCTCCAGCGCGCCCTGCAGCACTGACTCTCCTCCTACATTCTCCAGCACGTCCTGCAGCACTGACTCTCCTCCTACATTCTCCAGCACTCCCTGTAGCACTGACTCTCCTCCTACATTCTCCAGTGAGCTCTGCAGCACTGACTTTCCTTCTAGATTCTCCAGCGCGCTCTGCAGCACTGACTTTCCTCCTACATTCTCCAGCACTCCCTGTAGCACTGACTCTCCTCCTACATTCTCCAGCACTCCCTGTAGCACTGACTCTCCTCCTACATTCTCCAGCGCGCCCTGAAGCACTGACTTTCCTTCTACATTCTCCAGCGCTCCCTGCAGCACTGACTTTCATCCTGCATTCTCCAGCATTCCCTGAAGCACTGACCTTCCTCCTACATTCTCCAGTGCGCCCTGCAGCACTGACTCTCCTCCTACATTCTCCAGCGTTCCCTGCAGCACTGACCTTCCTCCTACATTCTCCATCACGCCATGTAGCACTGACTTTCCTCCCAAATTCTCCAGCGTGCCCTGCAGCACTGACTCTCCTCCAACATTCTCCAGCACTCCCTGCAGCACTGACTCTCCTCCTACATTCTCCAGCGCGCTCTGCAGCACTGACTCTCCTCCTACATTCTCCAGCGCTCCCTGCAGCACTGACTTTACTCCTACATTCTCCAGCGTGCCCTGCAGCACTGACTCTCCTCCTACATTCTCCAGCGCACCCTGCAGCACTGAATTTCCTCCTACATTCTCCAGCATGCCCTGCAGCACTGACTTTCCTCCTACATTCTCCAGCGTGCCCTGCAGCACAGACTCTCTTCCTACATTCTCCAGCGCGCTCTGCAGCACTGACTTTCCTCTTACATTCTCCAGCGCATCCTGCAGCACTGACTCTCTTCCTACATTCTCCAGTGCTCCCTGCAGCACTGACTTTCCTCCTGCATTCTCCAGCGTTTCCTGCAGCACTGACTTTCCTCCTACATTCTCCAGCGCTCCCTGCAGCACTGACTTTCCTCCTGCATTCTCCAGCATTCCCTGCAGCACTGACTTTCCTCCTACAATCTCCAGTGCGCCCTGCAGCACTGACTCTACTCCTACATTCTCCAGCGTTCGCTGCAGCACTGACCTTCCTCCTACATTCTCCATCACGCCCTGCAGCACTGACTTTCCTCCCACATTCTCCAGTGCGCCCTGCAGCACTGACTCTCCACCTACATTCTCCAGCGCGCCCTGCAGCACTGACTCTCCTACTACATTCTCCAGCGCGCCCTGCAGCACTGACTCTCCACCTACATTCTCCAGCGTTCCTTGCAGCACTGACTCTCCTCCTACATTCTCCAGAGCACCCTGCAGCACTGACTCTCCGCCTACATTCTCCAGCGCGCCCTGCAGCACTGACTCTCCTCCTACATTCTCCAGCGTGCCCTGCAGCACTGTCTCTCGTCCTAGATTCTCCTGCCTGCCCTGCAGCACTGACTTTCCTCCTACATTCTCCAGCACGCCCTGCAGCACTGACTTTCCTCCTACATTCTCCAGCACTCCCTGCAGCACTGACTTTCCTCCTACATTCTCCAGCGTGCCCTGCAGCACTGACTCTCTTCCTACATTCTCCAGCGCGCTCTGCAGCACTGACTTTCCTCCTACATTCTCCAGCACTCCCTGTAGCACTGACTCTCCTTCTACATTCTCCAGCACTCCCTGTAGCACTGACACTCCTCCTACATTCTCCAGTGCGCCCTGCAGCACTGACATTCCTTCTAGATTCTCCAGCGCGCTCTGCAGCACTGACTTTCCTCCTACATTCTCCAGCGCTCCCTGCAGCACTGACTTTCATCCTGCATTCGCCAGCATTCCCTGCAGCACTGACTTTCGTCCTACATTCTCCAGTGCGCCCTGCAGCACTGACTCTCCTCCTACATTCTCCAACGTTCCCTGCAGCACTGACCTTCCTCCTACAATCTCCATCACGCCTTGCAGCACTGACTTTCCTCCCACATTCTCCAGCACGCCCTGCAGCACTGACTCTCCTCCTACATTCTCCAGCGCGGCCTGCAGCACTGACTCACCTCCTACATTCTCCAGCGTTCCCTGCAGCACTGACTATCCTCCTACATTCTCCAGCGCGCCCTGCAGCACTGACTCTCCTCCTACATTCTCCAGCGCGCCCTGAAGCACTGACTTTCCTTCTACATTCTCCAGCACGCTCTGCAGCACTGACTTTCCTCCTACATTCTCCAGCGCTCCCTGCAGCACTGACTTTCATCCTGCATTCTCCAGCATTCCCTGAAGCACTGACCTTCCTCCTACATTCTGCAGTGCGCCCTGCAGCACTGACTCTCCTCCTACATTCTCCAGCGTTCCCTGCAGCACTGACCTTCCTCCTACATTCTCCATCACGCCATGTAGCACTGACTTTCCTCCCAAATTCTCCAGCGTGCCCTGCAGCACTGACTCTCCTCCAACATTCTCCAGCACTCCCTGCAGCACTGACTCTCCTCCTACATTCTCCAGCGCGCTCTGCAGCACTGACTCTCCTCCTACATTCTCCAGCGCTCCCTGCAGCACTGACTTTACTCCTACATTCTCCAGCGTGCCCTGCAGCACTGACTCTCCTCCTACATTCTCCAGCGCACCCTGCAGCACTGAATTTCCTCCTACATTCTCCAGCATGCCCTGCAGCACTGACTTTCCTCCTACATTCTCCAGCGTGCCCTGCAGCACAGACTCTCTTCCTACATTCTCCAGCGCGCTCTGCAGCACTGACTTTCCTCTTACATTCTCCAGCGCATCCTGCAGCACTGACTCTCTTCCTACATTCTGCAGTGCTCCCTGCAGCACTGACTTTCCTCCTGCATTCTCCAGCGTTTCCTGCAGCACTGACCTTCCTCCTACATTCTCCATCACGCCCTACAGCACTGACTTTCCTCCTACATTCTCCAGCACTCCCTGCAGCACTGACTTTCCTCCTGCATTCTCCAGCATTCCCTGCAGCACTGACTTTCCTCCTACATTCTCCAGTGCGCCCTGCAGCACTGACTCTCCTCCTACATTCTCCAGCGTTCGCTGCAGCACTGACCTTCCTCATACATTCTCCATCACGCCCTGCAGTACTGACTTTCCTCCCACATTCTCCAGCGCGCCCTCTAGGACTGACTCTCCACCTACATTCTCCAGCGTTCCTTGCAGCACTGACTCTCCTCCTACATTCTCCAGCGCACCCTGCAGCACTGACTCTCCTCCTACATTCTCCAGCGTGCCCTGCAGCACTGTCTCTCGTCCTAGATTCTCCTGCGAGCCCTGAAGCACTGACTTTCCTCCTACATTCTCCAGCACGCCCTGCAGCACTGACTTTCCTCCTACATTCTCCAGCACGCCCTGCAGCACTGACTTTGCTCCTACATTCTCCAGCGTGCCCTGCAGCAATGACTCTCTCCCTACATTCTCCAGCGCGCCCTGCAACACTGACTTTCCTCTTACATTCTCCAGCGCATCCTGCAGCACTGACTCTCTTCCTACATTCTCCAGTGCTCCCTGCAGCACTGACTTTCCTCCTGCATTCTCCAGCTTTGCCTGCAGCACTGACTTTCCTCCTACATTCTCCACCGCTCCCTGCAGCACTGACTTTCCTCCTGCATTCTCCAGCATTCCCTGCAGCACTGACTTTCCTCCGACATTCTCCAGTGCGCCCTGCAGCACTGACTCTCCTCCTACATTCTCCAGCGTTCGCTGCAGCACTGACCTTCCTCATACATTCTCCATCACGCCCTGCAGCACTGACTTTCCTCCCACATTCTCCAGCGCGCCCTGCAGCACTGACTCTCCTCCTACATTCTCCAGCGCGCCCTGCAGCACTGACTCTCCTCCTACATTCTCCAGCACGCCCTGCAGCACTGACTCTCCTCCTACATTCTCCAGCACTCCCTGTAGCACTGACTCTCCTCCTACATTTTCCAGTGAGCTCTGCAGCACTGACTTTCCTTCTAGATTCTCCAACGCGCTCTGCAGCACTGACTTTCCTCCTACATTCTCCAGCACTCCCTGTAGCACTGACTCTCCTCCTACATTCTCCAGCACTCCCTGTAGCACTGACTCTCCTCCTACATTCTCCAGCGCGCCCTGAAGCACTGACTTTCCTTCTACATTCTCCAGCGCGCTCTGCAGCACTGACTTTCCTCCTACATTCTCCAGCGCTCCCTGCAGCACTGACTTTCATCCTGCATTCTCCAGCATTCCCTGAAGCACTGACCTTCCTCCTACATTCTCCAGTGCGCCCTGCAGCACTGACTCTCCTCCTACATTCTCCAGCGTTCCCTGCAGCACTGACCTTCCTCCTACATTCTCCATCACGCCATGTAGCACTGACTTTCCTCCCAAATTCTCCAGCGTGCCCTGCAGCACTGACTCTCCTCCAACATTCTCCAGCACTCCCTGCAGCACTGACTCTCCTCCTACATTCTCCAGCGCGCTCTGCAGCACTGACTCTCCTCCTACATTCTCCAGCGCTCCCTGCAGCACTGACTTTACTCCTACATTCTCCAGCGTGCCCTGCAGCACTGACTCTCCTCCTACATTCTCCAGCGCACCCTGCAGCACTGAATTTCCTCCTACATTCTCCAGCAAGCCCTGCAGCACTGACTTTCCTCCTACATTCTCCAGCGTGCCCTGCAGCACAGACTCTCTTCCTACATTCTCCAGCGCGCCCTGCAGCACTGACTTTCCTCGTACATTCTCCAGCGCATCCTGCGGCACTGACTCTCTTCCTACATTCTCCAGTGCTCCCTGCAGCACTGACTTTCCTCCTGCATTCTCCAGCGTTTCCTGCAGCACTGACTTTCCTCCTACATTCTCCAGCGCTCCCTGCAGCACTGACTTTCCTCCTGCATTCTCCAGCATTCCCTGCAGCACTGACTTTCCTCCTACAATCTCCAGTGCGCCCTGCAGCACTGACTCTACTCCTACATTCTCCAGCGTTCGCTGCAGCACTGACCTTCCTCCTACATTCTCCATCACGCCCTGCAGCACTGACTTTCCTCCCACATTCTCCAGCGCGCCCTGCAGCACTGACTCTCCACCTACATTCTCCAGCGCGCCCTGCAGCACTGACTCTCCTACTACATTCTCCAGCGCGCCCTGCAGCACTGACTCTCCACCTACATTCTCCAGCGTTCCTTGCAGCACTGACTCTCCTCCTACATTCTCCAGAGCACCCTGCAGCACTGACTCTCCGCCTACATTCTCCAGCGCGCCCTGCAGCACTGACACTCCTCCTACATTCTCCAACGTTCCCTGCAGCACTGACCTTCCTCCTACAATCTCCATCACGCCTTGCAGCACTGACTTTCCTCCTACATTCTCCAGCGCGCCCTGCAGCACTGACTCTCCTCCTACATTCTCCAGCAAACCCAGCAGCACTGACTCTCCTCCTACATTCTCCAGCGTTCCCTGCAGCACTGACTATCCTCCTACATTCTCCAGCGCGCCCTGCAGCACTGACTCTCCTCCTACATTCTCCAGCGCGCCCTGAAGCACTGACTTTCCTTCTACATTCTCCAGCGCGCTCTGCAGCACTGACTTTCCTCCTACATTCTCCAGCGCTCCCTGCAGCACTGACTTTCATCCTGCATTCTCCAGCATTCCCTGAAGCACTGACCTTCCTCCTACATTCTCCAGTGCGCCCTGCAGCACTGACTCTCCTCCTACATTCTCCAGCGTTCCCTGCAGCACTGACCTTCCTCCTACATTCTCCATCACGCCATGTAGCACTGACTTTCCTCCCACATTCTCCAGCGTGCCCTGCAGCACTGACTCTCCTCCAACATTCTCCAGCACTCCCTGCAGCACTGACTCTCCTCCTACATTCTCCAGCGCGCTCTGCAGCACTGACTCTCCTCCTACATTCTCCAGCGCTCCCTGCAGCACTGACTTTACTCCTACATTCCCCAGCGTGCCCTGCAGCACTGACTCTCCTCCTACATTCTCCAGCGCACCCTGCAGCACTGACTTTCCTCCTACATTCTCCAGCATGCCCTGCAGCACTGACATTCCTCCTACATTCTCCAGCGTGCCCTGCAGCACAGACTCTCTTCCTACATTCTCCAGCGCGCTCTGCAGCACTGACTTTCCTCTTACATTCTCCAGCGCATCCTGCAGCACTGACTCTCTCCTACATTCTCCAGTGCTCCCTGCAGCACTGACTTTCCTCCTACATTCTCCAGCGTTCCCTGCAGCACTGACCTTCCTCCTACATTCTCCAGCACTCCCTGCAGCACTGACTTTCCTCCTACATTCTCCAGCGCTCCCTGCAGCACTGACTTTCCTCCTGCATTCTCCAGCATTCCCTGCAGCACTGACTTTCCTCCTACATTCTCCAGTGCGCCCTGCAGCACTGACTCTCCTCCTACATTCTCCAGCGCTTCCTGCAGCACTGACTCTCCTCCTACATTCTCCAGCGCGCCCTGCAGCACTGACTCTCCTCCTACATTCTCCAGCGCGCCCTGTAGCACTGACTCTCCACCTACATTCTCCAGCGTTCCTTGCAGCACTGACTCTCCTCCTACATTCTCCAGCGCGCCCTGCAGCACTGACTCTCCTCCTACATTCTCCAGCGTGCCCTGCAGCACTGTCTCTCGTCCTAGATTCTCCTGCGAGCCCTGAAGCACTGACTTTCCTCCTACATTCTCCAGCACGCCCTGCAGCACTGACTTTCCTCCTACATTCTCCAGCACGCCCTGCAGCACTGACTTTGCTCCTACATTCTCCAGCGTGCCCTGTAGCAATGACTCTCTCCCTACATTCTCCAGCGCGCCCTGCAGCACTGACTTTCCTCTTACATTCTCCAGCGCATCCTGCAGCACTGACTCTCTTCCTACATTCTCCAGTGCTCCCTGCAGCACTGACTTTCCTCCTGCATTCTCCAGCTTTGCCTGCAGCACTGACTTTCCTCCTACATTCTCCACCGCTCCCTGCAGCACTGACTTTCCTCCTGCATTCTCCAGCATTCCCTGCAGCACTGACTTTCCTCCGACATTCTCCAGTGCGCCCTGCAGCACTGACTCTCCTCCTACATTCTCCAGCGTTCGCTGCAGCACTGACCTTCCTCATACATTCTCCATCACGCCCTGCAGCACTGACTTTCCTCCCACATTCTCCAGCGCGCCCTGCAGCACTGACTCTCCTCCTACATTCTCCAGCGTGCCCTGCAGCACTGACTCTCCTCCTACATTCTCCAGCACGCCCTGCAGCACTGACTCTCCTCCTACATTCTCCAGCACTCCCTGTAGCACTGACTCTCCTCCTACATTTTCCAGTGAGCTCTGCAGCACTGACTTTCCTTCTAGATTCTCCAGCGCGCTCTGCAGCACTGACTTTCCTCCTACATTCTCCAGCACTCCCTGTAGCACTGACTCTCCTCCTACATTCTCCAGCACTCCCTGTAGCACTGACTCTCCTCCTACATTCTCCAGCGCGCCCTGAAGCACTGACTTTCCTTCTACATTCTCCAGCGCGCTCTGCAGCACTGACTTTCCTCCTACATTCTCCAGCGCTCCCTGCAGCACTGACTTTCATCCTGCATTCTCCAGCATTCCCTGAAGCACTGACCTTCCTCCTACATTCTCCAGTGCGCCCTGCAGCACTGACTCTCCTCCTACATTCTCCAGCGTTCCCTGCAGCACTGACCTTCCTCCTACATTCTCCATCACGCCATGTAGCACTGACTTTCCTCCCAAATTCTCCAGCGTGCCCTGCAGCACTGACTCTCCTCCAACATTCTCCAGCACTCCCTGCAGCACTGACTCTCCTCCTACATTCTCCAGCGCGCTCTGCAGCACTGACTCTCCTCCTACATTCTCCAGCGCTCCCTGCAGCACTGACTTTACTCCTACATTCTCCAGCGTGCCCTGCAGCACTGACTCTCCTCCTACATTCTCCAGCGCACCCTGCAGCACTGAATTTCCTCCTACATTCTCCAGCATGCCCTGCAGCACTGACTTTCCTCCTACATTCTCCAGCGTGCCCTGCAGCACAGACTCTCTTCCTACATTCTCCAGCGCGCTCTGCAGCACTGACTTTCCTCTTACATTCTCCAGCGCATCCTGCAGCACTGACTCTCTTCCTACATTCTCCAGTGCTCCCTGCAGCACTGACTTTCCTCCTGCATTCTCCAGCGTTTCCTGCAGCACTGACTTTCCTCCTACATTCTCCAGCGCTCCCTGCAGCACTGACTTTCCTCCTGCATTCTCCAGCATTCCCTGCAGCACTGACTTTCCTCCTACAATCTCCAGTGCGCCCTGCAGCACTGACTCTACTCCTACATTCTCCAGCGTTCGCTGCAGCACTGACCTTCCTCCTACATTCTCCATCACGCCCTGCAGCACTGACTTTCCTCCCACATTCTCCAGTGCGCCCTGCAGCACTGACTCTCCACCTACATTCTCCAGCGCGCCCTGCAGCACTGACTCTCCTACTACATTCTCCAGCGCGCCCTGCAGCACTGACTCTCCACCTACATTCTCCAGCGTTCCTTGCAGCACTGACTCTCCTCCTACATTCTCCAGAGCACCCTGCAGCACTGACTCTCCGCCTACATTCTCCAGCGCGCCCTGCAGCACTGACTCTCCTCCTACATTCTCCAGCGTGCCCTGCAGCACTGTCTCTCGTCCTAGATTCTCCTGCCTGCCCTGCAGCACTGACTTTCCTCCTACATTCTCCAGCACGCCCTGCAGCACTGACTTTCCTCCTACATTCTCCAGCACTCCCTGCAGCACTGACTTTCCTCCTACATTCTCCAGCGTGCCCTGCAGCACTGACTCTCTTCCTACATTCTCCAGCGCGCTCTGCAGCACTGACTTTCCTCCTACATTCTCCTGCACTCCCTGTAGCACTGACTCTCCTTCTACATTCTCCAGCTCTCCCTGTAGCACTGACACTCCTCCTACATTCTCCAGTGCGCCCTGCAGCACTGACATTCCTTCTAGATTCTCCAGCGCGCTCTGCAGCACTGACTTTCCTCCTACATTCTCCAGCGCTCCCTGCAGCACTGACTTTCATCCTGCATTCGCCAGCATTCCCTGCAGCACTGACTTTCGTCCTACATTCTCCAGTGCGCCCTGCAGCACTGACTCTCCTCCTACATTCTCCAGCGTTCCCTGCAGCACTGACCTTCCTCCTACAATCTCCATCACGCCTTGCAGCACTGACTTTCCTCCCACATTCTCCAGCGCGCCCTGCAGCACTGACTCTCCTCCTACATTCTCCAGCGCGGCCTGCAGCACTGACTCACCTCCTACATTCTCCAGCGTTCCCTGCAGCACTGACTATCCTCCTACATTCTCCAGCGCACCCTGCAGCACTGACTCTCCTCCTACATTCTCCAGCGCGCCCTGAAGCACTGACTTTCCTTCTACATTCTCCAGCGCGCTCTGCAGCACTGACTTTCCTCCTACATTCTCCAGCGCGCCCTGCAGCACTGACTTTCATCCTACATTCTCCAGCATTCCCTGCAGCACTGACTCTCCACCTACATTCTCCTGCGCGCCCTGCAGCACTGACTCTCCTCCTACATCTCCAGCGCACACTGCAGCATTGACTCTCCTCCTACATCTCCAGCGCTCCCTGCAGAACTGACTTTCCTCCTACATTCTCCAGCGCACCCTGCAGCACTGACTTTCCTCCTACATTCTCCAGCGTGCCCTGCAGCACTGACTCCCCTCCTACATTCTCCAGCGCACCATGCAGCACTGACTTTCCTCCTACATTCTCCAGCGTGCCCTGCAGCACTGACTCCCCTCCTACATTCTCCAGCGCGCCGTGCAGCACTGACTCTCCACCTACATTCTCCAGTGCGCCCTGCAGCACTGACTCTCCTACTACATTCTCCAGCGCGCCCTGCAGCACTGGCTCTCCACCTACATTCTCCAGGGTTCCTTGCAGCACTGACTCTCCTCCTACATTCTCCAGAGCACCCTGCAGCACTGACTCTCCTCCTACATTCTCCAGCGCGCCCTGCAGCACTGACTCTCCTCCTACATTCTCCAGCGTGCCCTGCAGCACTGTCTCTCGTCCTAGATTCTCCTGCCTGCCCTGCAGCACTGACTTTCCTCCTACATTCTCCAGCACGCCCTGCAGCACTGACTTTCCTCCTACATTCTCCAGCACTCCCTGCAGCACTGACTTTCCTCCTACATTCTCCAGCGTGCCCTGCAGCACTGACTCTCTTCCTACATTCTCCAGCGCGCTCTGCAGCACTGACTTTCCTCCTACATTCTCCAGCACTCCCTGTAGCACTGACTCACCTTCTACATTCTCCAGCACTCCCTGTAGCACTGACACTTCTCCTACATTCTCCAGTGCGCCCTGCAGCACTGACATTCCTTCTAGATTCTCCAGCGCGCTCTGCAGCACTGACTTTCCTCCTACATTCTCCAGCGCTCCCTGCAGCACTGACTTTCATCCTGCATTCGCCAGCATTCCCTGCAGCACTGACTTTCGTCCTACATTCTCCATCACGCCTTGCAGCACTGACGTTCCTCCCACATTCTCCAGCGCGCCCTGCAGCACTGACTTTCCTCCTACATTCTCCAGCATGCCCTGCAGCACTGACTTTCCTCCTACATTCTCCAGTGTGCCCTGCAGCACTGACTCTCTTCCCACATTCTCCAGCGCGCCCTGCAGCACTGACTTTCCTCTTACATTCTCCAGCGCATCCTGCAGCACTGACTCTCCTCCTACATTCTCCAGCGCACCCTGCAGCACTGAGTTTCCTCCTACATTCTCCAGCATGCCCTGCAGCACTGACTTTCCTCCTACATTCTCCAGCGTGCCCTGCAGCACTGACTCTCTTCCCACATTCTCCAGCGCGCCCTGCAGCACTGACTTTACTCTTACATTCTCCAGCGCATCCTGCAGCACTGACTCTCTTCCTACATTCTCCAGTGCTCCCTGCAGCACTGACTTTCCTCCTGCATTCTCCAGCGTTTCCTGCAGCACTGACTCTCTTCCTACATTCTCCAGCGCGCTCTGCAGCACTGACTTTCCTCCTACATTCTCCAGCACTCCCTGTAGCACTGACTCTCCTTCTACATTCTCCAGCACTCCCTGTAGCACTGACACTCCTCCTACATTCTCCAGTGCGCCCTGCAGCACTGACATTCCTTCTAGATTCTCCAGCGCGCTCTGCAGCACTGACTTTCCTCCTACATTCTCCAGCGCTCCCTGCAGCACTGACTTTCCTCCTACATTCTCCAGCACGCCCTGCAGCACTGACTTTCCTCCTACATTCTCCAGCACGCCCTGCAGCACTGACTTTCCTCCTACATTCTGCAGCGTGCCCTGCAGCACTGACTCTCTTCCTACATTCTCCAGCGCGCCCTGCAGCACTGACTTTCCTCTTACATTCTCCAGCGCATCCTGCAGCACTGACTCTCGTCCTACATTCTCCAGCGTTCCCTGCAGCACTGTCTCTCCTCCTACATTCTCCAGCACGCTCTGCAGCACTGACTCTCTTCCTACATTCTCCAGCGCATCCTGCAGCACTGACTCTCTTCCTACATTCTCCAGTGCTCCCTGCAGCACTGACTTTCCTCCTACATTCTCCAGCGCTCCCTGCAGCACTGACTTTCCTCCTGCATTCTCCAGCATTCCCTGCAGCACTGACTTTCCTCCTACATTCTCCAGTGCGCCCTGCAGCACTGACTCTACTCCTACATTCTCCAGTGCGCCCTGCAGCACTGACTTTCCTTCTACATTCTCCAGCGCGCTCTGCAGCACTGACTTTCCTCCTACATTCTCCAGCGCTCCCTGCAGCACTGATTTTCATCCTGCATTCTCCAGCGTTCCCTACAGCACTGACCTTCCTCCTACATTCTCCAGTGCGCCCTGCAGCACTGACTCTCCTCCTACATTCTCCAGCGTTCCCTGCAGCACTGACCTTCCTCCTACATTCTCCATCACGCTCTGCAGCACTGACTTTCCTCCTACATTCTCCAGCGCGCCCTGCAGCACTGACTCTCCTCCTACATTCTCCAGCGCGGCCTGCAGCACTGACTCCCCTCTTACATTCTCCACCGTTCCCTGCAGCACTGACTATCCTCCTACATTCTCCAGCGCGCCCTGCAGCACTGACTTTCCTCCTACATTCTCCAGCTCGCCCTGCAGCACTGACTTTCCTCCTACATTCTCCAGCGCTCCCTGCAGCACTGACTTTCCTCCTAAATTCTACAGCTCGCCCTGCAGCATTGACTTTCCTCCTACGTTCTCCAGCACGCCCTGCAGCACTGACTCACCTCCTACATTGTCCAGCGGGCCCTGCAGCACTGACTTTCCTTCTACATTCTCCAGCACGCCCTGCAGCACTTACTTTCCTTCTACATTCTCCAGCGCAGCCTGTAGCACTGACTCTCCTCGTACATTCTTCAGCGTTCCCTTCAGCACTGACCCACCTCCGACATTCTCCAGCGCGCCCTGCAGCACTGACTTTCCTCCAACATTCTCCAGCGTGCCCTGCAGCACGGACTTTCCTCCTACATTCTCCAGCGCGCCCTGCAGCACTGACTCACCTCCTACATTCTACAGCGCTCCCTGCAGCACTGACTTTCCTCCTACATTCTCCAGCATGCACTGCAGCACTGACTCACCTCCTACATTCTCCAACACTCCCTGCAGCACTGAATCTCCTCCTACATTCTCCAGCGCGCCCTGCAGCACTGACTTTCCTCCTACATTCTCCAGCACGCCCTGCAGCACTGACTCTCCTCCTACATTCTCCAGCACGCCCTGCAGCACTGACTAACCTCCTACATTCTCCAGCACTCCCTGCAGCACTGACTTTCCTCCTACATTCTCCGGCGTTCGCTGCAGCACTGACTCTCCTCCTACATTCTCCAGTGCGCCCTGCAGCACTGACTTTCGTTCTACATTCTCCAGCGCTCTGCAGCACTGACTTTCCTCCTACATTCTCCAGCACTCCCTGTAGCACTGACTATCCTCCTACATTCTCCAGCACTCCCTGTAGCACTGACTCTCCTCCTACATTCTCCAGTGCGCCCTGCAGCACTGACATTCCTTCTACATCCTCCAGCGCGCTCTGCAGCACTGACTTTCCTCCTACATTCTCCAGCGCTCCCTGCAGCACTGACTTTCATCCTGCATTCGCCCGCATTCCCTGCAGCACTGACTTTCCTCCTACAGTCTCCAGTGCGCCCTACAGCACTGACTCTCCTCCTACATTCTCCAGCGTTCCCTGCAGCACTGACCTTCCTCCTACATTCTCCATCACGCCTTGCAGCACTGACTCTCCTCCTATATTCTCCAGCGCGCCCTGCAGCTCTGACTCTCCTACATGCTCCAGCGCGCCCTGCAGCACTGACTCTCCTCCAACGTTCTCCAGCGTGCCTTGCAGCACTGACTTTCCTCCTACATTCTTCAGCGTTCCCTGCAGCACTGACCTTCTTCCCACATTCTCCAGCGCTCCCTGCAGCACTGACTTTCCTCCTGCATTCTCCAGGGTTTCCTGCAGAACTGATTTTCCTCCTACATTCTCCAGCGCTCCCTGCAGCACTGACTTTCCTCCTGCATTCTCCAGCATTCCCTGCAGCACTGACTTTCCTCCTACATTCTCCACCGCGCCCTGCAGCACTGACTCTCCTCCTACATTCACCAGCGTTCCCTGCAGCACTGAGCTTCCTCCTATATTCTCCATTACGCCCTGCAGCACTGACTTTCCTCCCACATTCTCCAGCGCGCCCTGCAGCAATGACTCTCCTCCTACATTCTCCAGCGCGGCCTGCAGCACTGACTTTCCTCCTACATTCTCCAGCGCACCCTGCAGCGCTCACTCTCCTCCAACAATCTCCAGCGCGCCCTGCAGCACTGACTTTCCTCCTACATTCTCCAGTGCACCCTGCAGCACTGACACTCCTCCTACATTCTCCAGCGCTCCCTGCAGCACTGACTTTCCTCCTACATTCTCCAGCGCGCCCTGCGGCCCTGACTTTCCTCCTACATTCTCCAGCGCACCCTGCAGCACTGACTTTCCTCCTACATTCTACAGTGCGCCCTGCAGCACTGACTTTCCTCCTACATTCTCCTGCGCGCCCTGCAGCACTGACTCTCCTCCTACATCTCCAGCGCACACTGCAGCATTGACTCTCCTCCTACATCTCCAGCGCTCCCTGCAGAACTGACTTTCCTCCTACATTCTCCAGCGCACCCTGCAGCACTGACTTTCCTCCTACATTCTCCAGCGTGCCCTGCAGCACTGACTCCCCTCCTACATTCTCCAGCGCACCATGCAGCACTGACTTTCCTCCTACATTCTCCAGCGTGCCCTGCAGCACTGACTCCCCTCCTACATTCTCCAGCGCGCCGTGCAGCACTGACTCTCCAACTACATTCTCCAGCGTTTCCTGCAGCACTGACTCTCCTCCTACATTCTCCAGAGCGCCATGCAGCACTTACTCTCCTGCTACATTCTCCAGCGTGCCCTGCAGCACTGACACTCCTCCTACATTGTCCAGTGTGCCCTGCAGCACTGTCTCTCGCCCTTGATTCTCCTGCGCGGCCTGCAGCACTGACTTTCCTCCTACATTCTCCAGCACGCCCTGCAGCACTGACTTTCCTCCTAAATTCTCCAGCGTGCCCTGCTGCACTGACTCTCTTCCTACATTCTCCAGCGCGCCCTGCAGCACTGACTTTCCTCTTACATTCTCCAGCGCATCCTGCAGCATTTTCTCTCTTCCTACTTTCTCCAGTGCTCCCTGCAGCACTGACTTTCCTCCTGCATTCTCCAGCGTTTCCTGCAGCACTGACTTTCCTCTTACATTCTCCAGCGCTCCCTGCAGCACTGACTTTCCTCCTGCATTCTCCAGCATTCCCTGCAGCACTGACTTTCCTCCTACATTCTCCAGTGTGCCCTGCAGCACTGACTCTCCTCCTACATTCTCCAGCGTTCGCTGCAGCACTGACCTTCCTCCTACATTTTCCATCACGCCCTGCAGCACTGACTTTCCTCCCACATTCTCCAGCGCGCCCTGCAGCACTGACTCTCCTCCTACATTCTCCAGCGCGTCCTGCAGCACTGAATCTCCTCCTACATTCTCCAGCGCGCCCTGCAGCACTGACTCTCCTCCTACATTCTCCAGCACGCCCTGCAGCTCTGACTCTCCTACATGCTCCAGCGCGCCCTGCAGCACTGACTCTCCTGCAACGTTCTCCAGCGTGCCTTGCAGCACTGACTTTCCTCCTACATTCTTCAGCGTTCCCTGCAGCACTGACCTTCTTCCCACATTCTCCAGCGTGCCCTGCAGCACTGACTTTCC